>NW_020537646.1:42085933-42111699 GCF_003426905.1 Ctenocephalides felis | reverse complement strand
AAACTTTAGTCAAAATTTGCAAAAATTAGTATAATTTTTTCGCGTTTGTCAAAATTAGACCTTTCATCAACGTTTGCTCAAAAACGCCTGAACCGATTTCAGAAGTTTAAAAGCCGTTTGTTATATCTCGATGACGATTATCGTTTCTCAGTTTTGAGCGACGATTGGCCGAGCCGTTTCTTTGTAATTTGGAAAAAAGTGTTAAATATTTCGTCTACATTTATCTGTAATTATATTAATTATAGTGCACAGACACGTTCTTTTTGTATGTTCTAAAATTGTAGCCTATTATCCTAAATTTTAATTAATCTATATATTTAATAAATTTATATAACTTTACGGCAATATTAAATTTCATGAAAAACGTTGAAACTTTTTTTAAAAAAACTTAATAAAATATTTTGTAAAAGATTGAGCAAAAACTATAAGAAAACACTGACATAATTACATATATCATGTACACAGTTCTAGAAATAATTTAATGATTTAATGAATGGTAATATTTTTTACAAAACTAGAGAAGTTCTGTAGTTCGTTTATTTACTTTCTTGCTAATTCCAAAGCCATTTCTAATTTGATTGATTTATCACATCACAAAAGCGACTTACAAACAAAATGCAAATTTTGACTATAACATTATTTCAAACTTTGATGAATTTTTGAAATTAAATTATTTGTCGTAGGGCCGTAATATTTTAGTATGTTCTTTAGGATCATGATATCGTCAAAAAAAGTTTCACAAAAATCGGCAAAAAATTTGTTTAACACTTAATTATAACGACTCGGTCGATCTTTACCTAAAACTAATCAGTATCAATCCCAACCAATATCTTTCGAACAGTTTTTAATTTTTTAAAACCAATTCAGGATTGTGTTACAATTTTATGCAAATTACAAAGAAACGGCTCAAACGATAGTGGCACAAAACTAAGAAACGATAATCCCCATCGAGATACATCGAATAATTTAGCACCCAATAATTCTATTCAATTGTTTGAATTAGAGATCAAGTTTGAGAAAACAAGAAAAAATTTATTTACATTTTATATAAGTAATGTATAAATTTTTATAGAACACAAAATATTTAGAAAGATTTACATTTCCAAACCCGAATTTTAAAAAAATTTACAATTTCCTCCTTCAATATTGCTTTGAAAATTTTGCTTTAGATTTTTTGAAGTGGTATAAGCGTGTGAGTTATGTAAATAGAATATATATATATATTTTTATTATTACACCGGACTAATGAATAAAAATAAATTGTAATATAATAGAAAATAACTTAAAAATATCTTGTGATAACCATGAACTATTAAACAACACCACATTTTAATGATGCGTAATGATGCATAAATAAAAGCAATACAATTGCATAATTACATGAAATAATTTAAAATGTTCGTTTCTATTTAGAATCTAAATTTTAATTACATAAAAATGTCTCAGGTATATATAAATGATACACTACCAAAAATTGGTTAATTATAATGATTAAATAAAAAAATTAAGCTATGTAATATTACTCTTTTTTAAGATAAGAGATTGATAGAATATTACTTTTAATTTTGTTTTTAATTCAAATTATTATTATTACAGGATCAGATCCCTGTTGAAGTATGCATACTCGATTGGCAATTTTCTCGTTATTCTTCACCAGTAACAGATCTCTCGTTCTTCTTTTATACTAGTGCTGAACAAGAACTACTTTTTCAACATTTTGACAATCTTATCGAAGAATATATAGAACATTTGCATAATACAATTAAATTACTAGGAAGTGATCCAAATGAGATTTATCCTCGGAAGCAATTTCAAAAAGATCTCGAAAGATATTTTAAATATGGTCTCATAAGTTGTTGCCATGTTTTTAAATTTGTTCTCTCTAAACCGGACGAAGCACCAGATATGCAAAAATTGGCCTTGTCGAATAGCAGAGAGTCATTAGAAGAGCAATTCCAATTTATTGATCCTGGTACTAAAATTGAATATGCCAGAAGAATCAGGAATATTGTGAAGCATGCATCTGATAGAAATTTTATATAAATATGTTTAGTTATTTTGTTAATAGAGAAGTTATGAATCAACATCAAAATATTATTTTATATTTATTTTCTTATTCAGTTTAATGTCAATGGAATTATGATCAATTATTTCCATTAGACCAAATACAAAGCCTAAACTTTTTTTTAAGATTTTTTTTGAAGGGATTGAAATTATTTCATGAATTTTAAAAAATAATTATTGTTTATATCATGAATATAATTGCAACTGTGTCAATTTCAATTCAATTGCATTTTTTTGTGTTGTGGACAAAAATGGTATACTTATTAATAAAATTTATATATTAAATAATTTGCCATTCTTTCATTATATAGTCATTTTTGACCTCTGACTATTTTTTGTAATTAATAACCCTAATTAATTCAATCAAAGGGCAAAGACAATGTTTATTTTGAAAATTTTATAATAATATATTAATATCCATAATATTTTGAAAATTTTATAATAATAATATCCGATAAGTTTGCAACATCAAATACTTGAAATTCAACAAATTTCACTAATTGCTAATGGTTTTAGGACAAAAATGATGTACGAGAAGGATCAAATGAGTACGGTTTGACGGTTCTTGAGTGAAAAGTAAATTGTGAATGTAAATTTTATAACAATTATGAAATAGTTCTATATTGAACATGTCAATTGCCAACTACTCATTTTTTGCCTCCAAAGTGACGATTTTAATGGCTTTCCTCGATGACTCCGAAACAAGTTGACCAATCTCTCACAAAAAGCAACCAACTCAGTTCTCTTTCCCCTTAAGGGGGTATTCTACTGTAGAAGCATGAATTTTGCCCGGTTTTTGAAGCGCTGTATAAAGGAAACAAATAATATTTTTACTATCAATTTTTTTATCATTTGTTTATTGATATTTTATTATTACATAAAAAAAATTATTAAAGAAAAAAAATTAGAATTCACAAAGTTATGAGCAGTCAAAGTGGGGGCTCAAAAAAAAAGAGGGTGTCCTGGCGTGCATGATTCCAACCCTCCTGGTGATCCGAAACATAAAAAAAATGGATTTTTAATTATTATAGATGGCGCTATCGTATGAACCTTGGATAAGTTAAAAGAAAAAAGTTTGTTTGAATGGCGGCCGTTTGAAAATAAAATTTTTTTTTTCATGTTTTTTTTAACAATTCCGATTTTTTTAAAAATACTAAATGAAAAATTATAGTTTTGGGAAAGGTCCATGCCGTAAAGCGATGTATAGAGAAGATCCTCTCCAAATTTGAAGTAAATCGGTTCATTAGAACTCGAGATATCCTTACCGCCAGCTTGAAAAAAGTAGTTCCGAGGAAAACGCGTTCAAAGTTTTGAGACTCGGTCGCACCCAAACCGAGGCCACGTCACTAAAACCGATATAACTCAGGAAATAATAGTAATTTTGAAAAATCCTTTTGATGACATATTTTTGAATAACTAAACTTTGAAAATATGAAAAAAAATATTTTTCGATTTTTTCAAAATTCTACAGTAGAATACCCCCTTAGAAGTAGATCTATAAATATACAAACACAGGCAAACAGTTTCATGTTTCCAATAAAGTATTTTGATAAGGCATAATGATCCAAAGATATCAACGAAATGGTATCAAGAAATTATCGTCCTGGATTTTTATTAACATTTGCAAGTTTATGAACCCGACACAATTTTTATATCACATTATTGATTTTATTCACATATATAGTTGCAGATTCTTTATTAACTTCCCATAGGGTAAGTTATTGTAATCGTCCAAAAATAGAAATTTAAAATTTTTACATTTTTTCACGTTTCGAAGGTTTCTGAACATTTTGGCATATCTAAGAAAAAATGGATGTGTGTGTGTGTATGTATGGATACAATTTTTCGTTTTCGGGCGCACGGATCAACCGATTTGAATGTTTCTAAAAACATTCGATTTCTATTGGTAGGGAGATGTGCTGATTAAGTTTTGCAAAGGTAGGTTCAGCCGTTTCGGAGATACGAAGCAAAGGATGCAGAAAATAGAAACGAGTTTTTGAGAGATCGGAGCATCGGATTTGAATGATCCAAAAAAACGTTCAATTTGTAATGATGGGGAGAAGTGGTGGTTAGTTTTTAGCAAAGGCAGGTCCAGCGGTTTCGGAGATACAGAGCTAAATGTGCAAAAAATGGAAGTTTTAGAGAGAGCTAAGCGTCCGATTTGAATGATTTAAAGAACTTTCTGCTTGTTGTAACAAAATAATTGCTTTTTTTTTTAAAAATGTTTTAATTTCAATTTTTTCAATTTTTTTTTTTCAATTTTTTTTTTGTAAACCGAAAATAATTCAGATCTCAATTGTAATTCTGACTTAATTTCTAATATATTTTAAACAAATATTTTCAACTTTGCAATTCAGTTTATATAATTCTTATAAATTTAGATAATGTTGCAGTATTTATTTAATCTATTTGAAAACATTTAATATTCTAATAAAAACTGATCACCACTTCTCCCCATCATTGCAATTGAATGTTCTTCCCTGATGTTCCGCGCTTTCAAAAACTCGATTCTTATCTGCGAAATGGTTGGATCTGTCTTTACCAAAAACTAATCAGCGCGTCTCCCCATCAGTAAGAATCAGTACCAATATCCTTTGAATTTTTAAATCGGTTGATCTGTGCGCCCGAAATCGTTGACAAAAATTGAATTCATACATATACATACACACACACCCGTTAATTTTTTCTAAGGTATGCCAAAATGTTCAGAAATATCTGAAATATGAAGATATGCACAAATTTTCAATTTCGATTTTTGGACCTTTCAATAACTTATCCTATGGAAAGTTAATATACGTGTTCAAACAACGTGACATTAAGCAAACAGAAAAATTGATAATAATATTGTCTTAGTAATACATTTATCTCTATATAATTTACAATATATGTGTTTGCAAATATGCACATAACTTAAAAACTATTCCACTTTGATTTGATATCAGTGATAAACCAGTACTTGACAAACCAATTCATGGAACGACATGTCTAAATTACATACCTTTTACAACACGTTGAGCAAAATGATTCAGCACAACGGAGCCTGATGAGAATTATTTAGTTGACTGACAATGATAGTAATTCATCAAGCGTTTAAATAAAAATAGCCTTGAAAAGGAACATATGAGTACTATCATATTTATATTTCAACAGTCAACTTTAAAAGTCAAACTGTAAGAGTGACTGTGAAAATAAACAGATAATCTCTTAAAATTAAAGTACAAAGTCTCAAAAAATTATACTACCACTATATAGAGAACTGTGAGAGTGAATAGATAATCTACCGAAAGTGAAGCAAAAAGTATTAAAAGATTCATACTACTGCTATATAGTGAATTGTAAGAGTGAATATATAACCTACTAAAAGTGAAGCAAAAAGTCTTAAAAATGTTTATTGTAGATTAATAAATTACATTTAAAGTTTAATATATCCACAGTAATTAAAGTAAATGGCGTTATATTTTTTTTTAAATGGTTAAAACCTAAAAGACGTCAAGACTGGTTTTGAAAGTTTAGTTGAACAAACAAAACTTTTATAATTGGTAGTTAATAAAGATTTAATCTAAGCATATTATAAAAATTTATACCATCATAATATTACAGAGTTTGTCTGTTTTACGTGTAATATATGAAAACAAAACTTAAACAAATACTACATAAAAATTAACAGTTTTCCATATTTTTTAACATGGAAGAATTTTCAGAACATGTGCAGGTAGCTCTGAAGCAATTAATAGCTAAAAGTGGCATCAATAATTATGAAGTTAAATTATCACCAGCTTCTAAAAAGGAGATAATTATTTAGGCACTTTATATAGAGTTGAAATTATTAGTACGGATAACGATAATGGCACCAAGTTAAATTTAATTTGTAAAATTCCATCATCTGATTGGGGCTCCGAAGACAACTGGCAAAAAATTCATATACCATATGAAAGGGAGGTGTATGTTTATAACGTGATCTTAAAAAGTTTTGAAAAATTACAAAATGACAAAAACTTAAATGAAAATCAAAAGTTCGCTTCATATGCATTGTGTCATGTTGCCAGCGATGTAAATAAGAAAGAATTTTTGATTTTGGAAGATTTGCACGCCAGAAATTTTGTAATGTTTGACAAAAGAAAAAAAATGGATTTTTCTCACATAACGTTAGTTGCAAAAGGATTAGCTAAATATCATGCATTAAGTTTTGTCATGAGAGATCAACAGCCTGAAAAATTCCATAAAATACTCAAATCGACTCAGCCATGTATGATATGACCGGTAGAGAAGCCTTTTACGATTTATGCGATTTTGGACTGAAACAAGCCTTGGAAGCAATAGATGACGGCGGTATCACAGAATTTTATGCAAATGTGAAAAAAATCAAAGATAATTGCGAGCAATATATGGAAAGTTGTTTCAATGCAACGGGCTCTGAAATTATAGAGTTCTTTCACATGGAGATTGTTGGAATAATAATATGATGTTTAAATATCAGGTATGATATAATTTAATTTGTATTGTTATTACTTTAACTCTTCAAATTAAAAGCTTGAAATATTTTTTAGAAAGGGTTTTAAACAATTCAACAATGACATTAATAAAAAACTTAAATTCAAATGGTTAAAATGGCTGATATATGTAACTTATTTCTTTGCAGTAAATGATCTTTTCATATTTTTACACAATTCGAATGGAATCTTTGTGGTAGTATAGAGTGTGGCTTAAAGGCCAGCGGGTAAAAAGGTCTACCGCCAATATCTCAAAAACAAGTGAAGTTAGGAATTGTTTATTTCAAAATAAAGTTATCGCTTATATTATATTAATTATATTGCACAGACACGTGTTTGTATGCACTTAAATTGTAGCTCATTATTTTAAATTTTAATGAATTGATAATGTTTGACTCATCACATCGCAAAAGCAACTTTTGACACATGTATCTTTGATAAATTTTTAGCATTAAACTATTTGTCGTAGGGCCGTAATATTTTAGTATGTTTTATAAGACCATGGTATATATTTCCAAAAAAAGGTTCATAAAATATTTTTTTCAACAGATAATTTCAAGAAAACGCCTCGGTAGATTTTTACCTAAAACTAATCAGTATCATTCTCATCCAATATCTTTCAAAAAGTTTTTGCCGATTGTCGCATAAGACTGAGAAAAGATAATCTACATCAAAATACATCGATTGGCTTTCAAATTTTTGAAATCGGTTCAGGCGTTTTTGAGCAAACGCCGATGAAAGTTATAATTTTGACAAACGCCAAAAAACAATACTAATTTTTGTATACTTTGACGAATTTGTAAAATTAAACGACTAAATTAAACGGGCCGTAGTATTTTAGTATGATCTATAAGACTATGGTTACTACCGTGAAAAAATATTCATAAAAATCGCGGATTTTTTTTTAACACTTTATTACAAGAAAACGGCTCGGCTGATCTTTACCAAAAACTAATCAGGTCGATTCCCAAGCAATATCTTTCGAACGGTTTTTGAATTTTCAAAATCGATTCAAAATTGCGGGCTAAAACGTGGACGAATTTTTTTTCATTTTTCTACGATTTACCAAGAAACGGCTCGGCCGATCGTCGAGTGAAATTGAAAAACGATAGTTCTCATCGAGATACATCAAATGGCTTCCATAATTTTGAAATCGGTCCAGCGTTCTTGAGAAAACGTCTATTTACGGAGAAAATCTGTTCACACACACACACATACTTCTTCCAAATTTGGTCTCATTCGATTCAGAATTGCTTGAAACGACAAGAAAACATAAAATTAGCGAATCTGATTTTTTTGATAAGAACATAAACTTCTTATCCGGGAAGTTAAATAATTTAATAATACATTAAATATGTTTACCCCATGGCTGTCACATCCTACGCCTATGAGGTAAAAGGGACAGATGACAAAGTGTAGAAAAATAGTGAAATAACACATTTTTAAATACATAATTAAAAATTAATTAAAAATTTTACGGGGCATAGTTCGATACTTGTTAGTTTGACATGTGTTATGCGTTGTGAAGTAGTTTATTTGATCTATTGCTTCTATAACTTTTATCGAAAATACTTTTAAGCCCGTACTAAACCGATTACAATTCCAAAATTCCTAAATAATGACATGATTAACAATATGTTCATTTTTTTACAGGATGGTAAACCCGTTGAAATTTGCTTCATCGATTGGCAAATAGCAAGATTCGTATCTCCTGTATTGGATTTATTATATTTCTTCTACCTCAGTACAGATGAGGACATGTTAAACAATAAATATGACTTATTTTTAAATGTCTACTATACTGAACTCAAAAATTTTGTTCAACTTTTAGGCAGTGATTTAAATAAATTATATCCGCATGAAATATTTCAAAATGATCTCAAAAAGTTTGGACACTTTGGAGTAGTTTTATGTAGTTTTGCTCTAAATTTCATTTTTGCGAATACTGAAACAGCTCCAGATTTTCAAGAGATGACTAATGCATTCGATGGAAATGGATCTTTACAAAAGTGTTTAGAATTTAAAGATTTAGCAACAAAGAAACGCTTTCAAAAGATAATCCGAGATGTTATTCAGCATGCAGCAAAACGAAATTATATTTGAAATTTAAGTAAATAACTAAGATTATAAATTATATATTTATAATAGCATTAAAAATATGTATAATATTTAAAAACAATAATGTAATTAAAGTCATACTTCAAATATGACATGATCGATTTGTCATTGTAATTAGCATTTAGATATAAACCTTCATTAGAGAAATGAAGTAATTGCTGATTAATAACTTCTATAATATTCGTTCACACAGTGGATTATGTTAAACCACGCCTTAACAAATTTTGTTTTCGCAATTTCACCCATCATGTAATTGTGTTTGAAAAACTTTATGTAATTAAAATTAACATACATCCATTGACTGATGGTATTTTTTTTACTTTTTCGCTGGCGATATAATCTCATTTTTTAAACAGCTGTAATATCTATTTTGCCTAAAAAATATTTTCCATTTCAATAACTTTAAAGATTTATAAAAACTACGAATAATAAAGAAATTATTTCAATAAACTTATGTTTCATACACGGCGCAAATGCTAGGGACGATTTACGGGGGACGGGGTAAAATATTCTTCTGATTCAGGCATGTTTCATTAAATCAAGAATTGTACTACGATTTAACTTTGAAATGTTTATTTATCTATGACAATTTTCTTGTTGATATCGGTACGCATACAACGTCGATGCCGGTACGCATACAACGTTGACGCCGGTACGCATACAACGACAGATCTCTGTTTACATACACGACGACTAATCACAATCGACCTATATAAATATGATATCATCGAGAGCGAATGACGAATCAATGGCACTCTACTCTTATCTTATCTTATGTGCTGTAACGCACTTCCGTTGCATTTGTACGGATTTACACCCTAGTCGCGCCTAAAGAAGTTTTACTTCAAAAATCGACAGCAATGTAGAATGAATGAAAAATTACTACAGTCGATATTATATATTTAATGTCATTTATTATTATTTTGCAATTATTTTAATCTATTTACAAGAATGTTTTTTATAATATTTTTTTATTATCAACAATGACATATCAAATGTTCATTTATCATCAAACTCATGAAAGCGCTTTGATAACAATGATTTAGCAGTTCGTAGATAATAATTAAATATTGTGTAAATATAAATTAATTATCACAATCACTAAGCATATCGTCAACAATATCTATAATCACTTTAATGAATTATATTCCAAGTTTTATACTAGGTACAAAATTTTGGGTATAAAATAATGACTAATATTTTTTTGATTATCAACTATCATGTTTTGAATATAAGTGCTTTTGATGAATGTTTAAAAGTTATTGCAACTTTATTTAAAGTAATATTATTGTTCTATAATATATTCTTTTATATTTTAGATTTTCGAAAAATTATATTAACTCTAGAGGAACTAGGGTCTGCTTGTAACAGTTTTTATTTGAAATTAATATCTTGAGATCTGCTGTGCTAGGTAGCTGTATCTATTCCTCTAACAAATCAAGAATAGTTCTACAACTTTTATTCATACGGTGTTACATCCCAGTTGTACTTGTAACGTGTGTTAAGAAAAGTAGTAACAATAAAATAACGATAATTTATTCTTAACTTATTTTTCAGAAAATTGATTTGTTTTTAAGTAATTCTTTCTTAAATGAAATTATATTATTTGCCCATATCTTACAAACTACAAATTTCACCCAATCCTCATCACTAGAATCTGTATATAATTCTTGTATGTTTCAACTAACCCCAGGTGGTGTTTTTTTCACATTAATCAAGATAAACTATTCAAACAATTTAGCAATCACAAAAATGGTTAGACATTATCAAAAATTAATAAATTTGGAATGAAATAAGATATATAAAACTTAAAATTAGTCGCTAATAATAACTAAAACTGAAAAGTTATGAGAGAAAATTTTTATTTTACATATGAAAAATGAGGGTAAATAGATTAAACTGATGTATAAATGTCGAAATAAATATACCAACCTATGATTGATTATTTGAATAAAAAATATTAAATGTTGAAATTGTCATATTATACGTATAATAATGACTTGTAAATAAATATATGTATACTACGTGTAGACTATCTTAAATTAAACCAGTTCATCATTTTGTCAATACAAGTAAAATGCTTTCTGAATCATTCAAATCGGACGCTCCGTTCATTTAAAAACTGAATTGCCATTTCTGGCACTTTTTGCCATTTTGCATTTTTTAAAATTAATGCTCGTCCCATTTTACTCCGCCCATGGGGTAAAAAGCACCAGGTGACAAATTTTAGAAAAACAGCAAAAAAAAAAACAGTGAATTTAACTGAACATATTCAAGTAGTTTGTTTAATATAATATATAATTTCTCAAAGTCAATTTGGACCTTTGTACCCCGCCCTACCCTTCACATTAATATATGTTAGGAATCAATATATTGCATATATCTTTATACAAATGTATAAGTGTAAACGTATTAGCATTTCATTAAGTTCACCATTTACATCATAAAAAATCGCATCAAGCTTATAAATTTTCATTGTCGAGTCATACATCAAACTATTAATGAATTTGAAGAATGCGCGTATTCATTGTTTGCAAAGGTTAAATCTTCAAATAAAATTACATATAAGTATACGATGACTATTACGGAATTTTTATTGTACAACTAACAGCTCACCACGAAATGAAACATTTGCATAGAAAATTCAAATTCTAAATGAGCATTGTAAAAACACACCCTAGAATGCAACAGGTTTTGCATGAAAGAAAATGTTGAAGTTCAAATCATAGATCAAACATCATATCAAGAAACTTTTCATACATGTGATAAAATGCAAGACTCTTATGGAATAAATACATGTAGGTTACCCATAACGATATCACACATATTCTCATTGGGCATGAAGTTCTGTCTTACAACTTAATCAAGGAATATTTATAGTTGCAACATCAGAGATATAGCTATGAGAACTTGAAATAAATAAGCAAACAATTATCATTCGCAAAATTCAAATCAATTTTATCTGTACTTAAAATAAGCTTTTTGTAACAAAGATACGTGCATAACTTTCTGGGGATCATATCGTAATATTTAGGGGCCAATTCTTCGATAAAATAGACCGTTATATTCGAAACGGCTGAACGTGTCTGTGCCAAAAACTAATCCGCATGACTCCCAATCAATAGGAATTGAATGTTATCTGAATCATTCAAATCGGTTGAACCGCATTATCAAAATCATCGATGAAAAATTGTGTTTGAATACACACACATATATAAATTTTTTATAAGGTACGCCAAAAGGTTCAGAAACCTTTGAAACGTAAAGATACATAAACTTTTTTATTCATAAAAAAATTAAAACGAGTAGTATTGTCAGTATCGAATTAACGAATATATTATTAGATTATGTAACAAAATTGAAGGCCATATCATATAGCATAGCTACATCATTTATAAATTCTGTCAGTAACGCTCGTGCTATTTTCAAATCAACACATATTCTATCAAGAGCTCGTATCTGATAAAAGAATCGATTTTAATAGAGTAAATCACTACTTTAATACATAAATATTCGTATTAATGATTCGTATAACATAAAAATAAAGTGCATCTTAAAATGTTTATTTTATAAATTACTCTTGAACAAGAAATGTGAATAATTGTATACTTGAAGAGACTGGGCAAGAAAAAGAAAATAACAAGTAATGTACAGATAACTTAGAAAATATATACTTTTATTCTTTTTGCAACTTTTGTGAAAACGTTTGAGAACAAAAAATCTGTTAAAAACTCAAAATACAATAGTTTGTTAGTTTATATATATATATTGAAATAATGTTGGCACGCTTGTAGACAGAGAAGTAAAGTTTAGGAGTTTTCGTATTTTATGTTCGTCATATTATATTTACATTCTATTAAACCTAGTTATGCGGTAAAAAAAGAACTTGAAATAATAACCAATTCCTCTAATACCCTTTGTGGCCCAAAAATTGTATTTTTCAATTTGTTTCATGTGTTCAATTTTTTGTTAATTGTTCGACTTTAAGTGTTCGACTAATTGCCATGAGTTACACTTCACACTTTTGATATTATTAAAGTATTCTATGCAATTAAACTATTATAACTATATCGACCAAATATTTTTTTTTAAAGTAAAAATATTTCGAGCATTTTGCATACATTGAACTGCCTTATTTTTAACTTTCCGTAAAGTAATTATGTATTATAATTTTCAAAATGTTTTAAAATAATATTGTAGATCTAAACAAAATCGCGACTTTATCAAACAAGATTGAAAACCACTACTTAACAGGACAAAACTCTACATTGTGTAAAAAAAGTTCAGGTTTTAATATAAATAGATAAAGTACAATAGATTTGACATAGGTATAGATAGTTAATACAAAACAAAAATTTGCTGAATTAACAAATGTGTTTTATTGAAACACGACAGAAATACTATAACAAACTAGCAAACCGGGCAAACTCCGTTTCATTACCAGATGATTTCATTTTATGCAACATTTCGTTTGGTGAATAAAGATGAAGAGAAAAATTGCCTGCTGTTGAAATTGAATAAAAATTTGCACAATACACGTGATTGATTTGAAGATTTCCAATTGAAATGTTAGGAAACGAATAGCTTATTTTTCACAATTCACATAATCAAATATTAAAAAAGTTTGGTGCTCGACTTTTGGCGACTTCAGTAAATTATCAAAAAAATTCAAAATATTTTATTAGCCAATTCAATTTTCAGGTTAACAATTAATGGCTCTGCATTTTAATTACTAACTTTATATTATAGGGTAAAAGTATGGCGTTACTACAAGATCATGTACAAAAGCTGTTCAGAACATCATTCTGGAACAACAAATAACTGATTATAACATAGAAGTAACACCAGGTTCAAATGCAGGTGATAACTATGGAAGTACTATATATCGAATACAAGTAAAAGGTAGAAGAATTAATGGAGATACTACATTAAGCCTTATTTGCAAAGTGCCAATAGCAACTTCTAAGATATCACAATCACTGGTTTTAAAAGAGAGATACACGCCTATAAAAATTTATTAAAATACTTAAAACAGTTTCAAGAAGAAAAAATATTCAATTTATAGATGGTTTTAATACTTCCATAAAATGTTATGATGCTGACGACACAATTGGCAAGGAATACATAATCTTGGAAGATTTAAAACCAGAAGGCTTTACAATGCTGGCTAAAGATGTCTATATTGACAAGGTCCACGCACAGCATGTGGTAAAAGAATTAGCAAAATTTCATGCTATCAGCTTTGCAATGAAAGATCAAAAACTCGAAGAATTTAAACGGTTATCAAATTTACCAGAAGTTATTTTCGAAATTATAGGAGAACAGCCACTTAACAATTTGTGCAAATTGGCTTTAGAGAGAGCATTCAACTTGTGTACAGAAAAATATAAAAATAATATTCAGAACCTACTAGACAATTTGCCTGATATTCTGAGAGACAGTATGAGTGGAAAAGGATCGGAAGATTATTCAGTTATCACTCATGCAGACTGCTGGAAAAATAATATGATGTTTAAATACGAGGTAATATTCATTTTATATTTTAAAATTACACAGACATGCAGTTAATTCCCTAAATTTACTGTAATTTTTCTTCAAATTTGAACTAAACTATTTGAGCTGAATCTGCAAGTTTTACATATATTTTATTGATGCTAAAATGATGAATTAATTTGCAATCACTTTTTCCAATATACTTACTCGTTGGTTTTACAAGAGTTTTAATTAAGGTTTTTAATGCAATATTGAGTATAAAATGCAATAAGTGTGAACACTAAGCAATCATTATTCTGGAAAAATGGTATATAGCCATTATCACTGTTTATCAAAAGAGCATTATTCTGAATATTTCATACTAGAACTATATACTTCCATCAAACTTTTGGCATTACTACCAGATCATGAACAAAACCATAACCAAAGCTAATAATATTGACAATGAGTATATCGCAATCTACCTATCATTTTATTATATCGCATTCAGCTATCATTTTATTTTGTTAAACAAAGGAGTTTCAAACCTTCACAGAAAAAGTCACGGATTCTAATAAATATAAATGAATCATATATGAATTCATCAAAAATTACTAATAAAAGGGCATGCGAGACTGCGAGAGTAAGGTTGCCGCAGGTTGATTTCAAATTTGTCCAGATTTATTATGAATTACAGGCACCGTTTATCCTAGGTTTTATCAATTGTTTATATATATTATATATATTAATAAATATATATATATATATATATATATACAAAATTCTATACCAATCGCTAATTCCCAAACTTGAATATACTCAAATTCAGAAACCAGAAAGATGTAATAATATTTTTGAAACAACATCTTTGTCTTGAGGCTTTTATAATTTATTAGTTAGCTATACAACTAATGGCACCACTTTGATTTGCATTTCAATTTGACTGTTCCAATATTAGAAAATTCTTTATAGTTCTAAAAAACACCAATTGATTATTATGAATATTTTTCAGTGCTTTCTATACTTCCTTGAGTTTGTAAGCAATTTTATAATTTGTAGACGTACATGATGATCATGTTGGTTTTGTTTTTCTATATAATTTGAGTTCAGAAGGCTGATAGTTAGTAATATAAGTTTTTAAATCATTACATGAAATGTTCAAATATTCACTAATAATTATTTAATTTTTTTTATTATAGAATGACTGCCCAAAAGAAGTGCGTCTGTTCGACTGGCAAATAACACGCTTAGCTTCACCTGCCATGGACTTATGTTATTTTTTCTACATAAGTGGTAACGACGAATTAATTGAACATCACTTTGATAATATAATGGATTTATACTACGAGCAACTCGAAAAGTCCGTCAAATTACTAGGAAGTGACATTAACCGCCTGTATCCTCGATCGATTTTGGACACTGATCTCAAGAAATTTGCTAGATTTGGAATTATATTTTGCATATTTGGAATGAATGTACTTCTTGCTGAAACTCCTCCCGAAATGAGCGATATGTTTATAAAAGCAAGCGAAGAAAATTCAAAAAATGAATGCCTAAGTAATCTTAATGCCAAAGCACAAGAAAAATTTGCCAATAGAGTCAATATTATAATCAAACAAGCCAAAAGTAAAGGTTTTGTTTAACATAATACAAAATAGCAATTAGAAGGTTTGGAAAGGTTTAATGATAACTAATTTTGTACGTAAGTTAAGTGAATATAAAATAATTATATTATCATTTTTATTGGGCGCGTATTATATCGAACTTGAAAAAATTGCTTTGACATTGATCAAGAATAATTTCTTAAAATCATTAGAAAAATTGCCATTCAAATTGATTTCACAATCTAATATATTATTGAGATTAATATAATTGTAGGATTTAAAAAAAATATTATTTGACCAAATAAATGCAAATTTCCACTTTGAAACATTTACATCCAACATGCAGACGTAGGTATTAGACTAGACCAATAGCGCCTATTTGACAACACAATTATGAAAATCGTTCAAATACAATATAAATTAAGAATTAAATATTCAAATTATCATTTTGGAGTTTATTTCCTGCATTTATTTTTATCATATTGTATCAATAAAAGTATAAATAAAAGACTGTTAATTTGCTAACATAATCTCACATCAGTTTTTCATTATAATTAGTTTAAAATACACTCTGTACACATTCTGTTGCTTTCCTTTACATAGTTTATAATCATGAAAAAATGTTCTTCTGCGGCAAAAAATGCTAATTATATAGGCTCCTTCCATTGCATCTACATTGCAATATAAAAATACATATAGTATTCGTACATGTAGTGTTCGTTTTACATGTACATATTACAATTTTAATAAAAGCATATTTCAAGTCACGGAATTCATTGTTAATAGAAAAAGCAATTAAATTAAATACTATATAATTGAGTTCTAATGAAAATTTGTCTCTATTTGTTGCCAACTTTTAACATACCATAATACAGTATGTCAAATATGACTTGTCCAGGTATATCAAATAATTTTGTGAGTTTTTAACTCATTTGTTGTTGACTTATACCTATGACTATATGCTTAATTTAAACTTTAAGGTTTAGAAAAATACTTTTATTAATTCGACCTACAGTAACAAAATAAATTGTTCTTCGAAGTAAAAAGAGTTCCAGGGATTTTTAATTTCAAATTATAATAAAAGTGTTGACACAAAAGTATTGGGCTTGGACCACCCTTAGTAATTATATATTGTATTTTAAAATAAAATTTAAGCTTTTTCTTCAAGCTTAAAAATTGAAACTAAAA
The DNA here is from genome assembly GCF_003426905.1 of Ctenocephalides felis. Lineage (NCBI taxonomy): Eukaryota > Metazoa > Arthropoda > Insecta > Siphonaptera > Pulicidae > Ctenocephalides > Ctenocephalides felis. Next base: position 42,094,763 of record NW_020537646.1, on the reverse strand, counting down.
TTTTTGAATGCAGGATGTATAATCATTGAATTGCTAAATTGCCTAAAATTTTCGGTTGTATGTATTTTTTAATGCAACATTAAAAAAAATAAAAACAAAAAAAAATGTCCAAGAATATAAAAAAGGTGAAAGGTGAAGCCCGACATCAGGCAACTTTGATATCAAATTTCCACTTGAGTTATAGATCTCAAATATAGCCTCAAGTAAAAATCGCCTCTCGTGGGTATAGTTGCATATATAACTAGTTGGTTTGGTATTTAGCCTTGAGGCAAGTTACATGTGTAAATGTGTTGAGGCAAGTTACACCCGAAATGTGTAAATAATCGACTTAATCAAAAAAAATGTGTAAATAATATACTTCATTAATCCTACTTTAAAAAAAAACGATAATAATTTTAGCAAACTTTGACGAATTTTTAAAATTAAACTACTTGTCGTTAGGCCGTAATATTACAGTAAGTTCTATAAGACCATGATGTATATCGCCAAAAAAATTTCCATGAATTTTTTTTTCAACAGTTAATTACAAGAAAACGGCTCGGTAGATTTTCACCTAAAATTAATCAGTACCATTCCCAACTAATATCTTTCGAACAGTTTTTGATATTTTAAAATCGGTTCGGTAGGATGAGCTTAAATGTCGACGAAAATTTAACACTTTTTTTCAACAGTTAATTACAAGAAAACGGCTCGGTAGATTTTCACCTAAAATTAATCAGTATCATTCCCAACTAATATCTTTCGAACAGTTTTCGATATTTTAAAATCGGTTCGGTAGGATGAGCTTAAATGTCGACGAAAATTTAACACTTTTTTTCAACAGTTAATTACAAGAAAACGGCTCGGTAGATTTTCACCTAAAATTAATCAGTATCATTCCCAACTAATATCTTTCGAACAGTTTTCGATATTTTAAAATCGGTTCGGTAGGATGAGCTTGAATGTCGACGAAAATTTAACACTTTTTTTCAACAGTTAATTACAAGAAAACGGCTCGGTAGATTTTCACCTATAATTAATCAGTATCATTCCCAACTAATATCTTTCGAACAGTTTTTGATATTTTAAAATCGGTTCGGTAGGATGAGCTTAAATGTCGACGAAAATTTAACACTTTTTTCAACAGTTAATTACAAGAAAACGGCTCGGTAGATTTTCACCTAAAATTAATCAGTATCATTCCAACTAATATCTTTCGAACAGTTTTTGATTTTTTAAAATCGTTCGGTAGGATGAGCTTAAATGTGGACGAAAAGTTTTTTTCAAATTACAAAGAAACGGCTTGGCAGATCGTTGCACAAAACTGACAAACGATAGTCCTCACCAAAATACATCAAATGGCTTTTAAATTTATAAAATCGGTTCAGGCGTTTTTGAGAAAACGTCGATCAAAAGTCTAATTTTGACAAATGCCAAAAAGACCATACTGATTTTTGCAAACTTTGACGAATTTTTAAAGCTGAACCAGTTGTCGTAGGGCCGTAATATTTTAGTATGATCTAGAAGACTATGATATCTATCGTCAAAAAAATAATCATAAAAATCGTCGAAATTTTTTTTTTAAAAACTTTATTACAAGAAAAACGGCCCGGCCGATCTCTACCAAAAGCTAATCAGCACGATTCCCAACCAATATCTTTCGAACGGTTTTTGAATTTTCAAAATCAATTCAGAATTGCGGGCTAAAACGTAGACAAAAAATTTTTCACTTTTCTGCCATTTATGAAGAAACGGCTTGGCCGATCGTCGCACAAAACTGACAAACAATAGTTTCTCGTCGAGATACATCGAATGACTTTTAAATTTTTGAAATCGACCCAGCCGTTTTCGAGAAAACGTCGATTTACGGCAAAAAATCTGTTCACATACACACACACACACACACACACAGACACACACACACACACATACTTTTTCCAAATTTGGTCTCATTCGATTCAGAATGGCTTGAAACGTCGAGAAAACATAAAATTAGCGAATCGGGTTTTTTGATGAAAACATAAACTTCTCCTTCGGGAAGTTAATAAAAAATGTCAGCAAATACTTCGAGTATAAATAATTAGTCATAACTGGACTGGACAACTACTGGGTTGCCATTCATTCAAGATCCATATAATAAAAAGAGTCCTAAAATTACTGAATGTCCTAAGAGTGACAGATTGTAATTGAAATAAATAGATAGTTACAACATGGTTACAAGTGTTACAATGGTAAAGCCGTTTTGAAGGAGTACGGAAACAAACTTTGTGACACAAAAATTTCATATATAAGATTAAAACTTTAAAAATAATGTAAATTCCCATTGTATCTACCACATAAGAGATTGAAAACTAGCTGTAAGTGGAATTCTGTCTTAAGGCAATTAAGGCATCGCGCCTTAAGGCAAATTGCTAGAACTTCCCGTACCAAAAATTATTATTTTTTTAAAAACGATTAACATTTTTGAAAAAATTTTACTTCGAAAAAATTAGTTTTCTTCATTTTGACACATTTTGGAAATTCTGAACTTTATTTTCAAAGCAATCGTATTGCTTGAACTGCATAGAGACGAAATGTCAAAGCGCGCAAGTGCCGCGCCGCCGTCTAACGCATAAGCATTGGTACGGAACCCATAGAAATGTAAAAAAAAAATATACTTATTGTAATATAATATACTGATAATTTGATGTGCATATGTCTAGTAATCATTTTTAACCGCCGAATGGCATTTTTTTTACTTTTTTTTTATTACTTTTTTTCAATAGATCTCCGAAACCGCTAGACCCGCCTTCATGAAAATTTGATCAATTCTTGATCTTGTCAATACAAGTGAAATGTTTTTTGAATTATTCAAATCGGACGCTTCGTTCTCTTAAAAACTGAGTTACCGTTTTCGGCACTTTTTGCCTCGTATCTTCGGAACGACTAAACCTGCCTTCGCCAAAAACTAATCAGCACGTCTCCTTATTAATACGAATCAAATGTTTTTTGAACTTTTCAAATCGGTTGATCCGTGTGCCCGAAATCGTCGACGAAAATTTGTATCCGCACACACACACATACATCCATTTTTTCTAAGGTATGCCAAAATATTCAGAAACCTCTGAAACGTAAAGATATATGAAAATTTTCATTTTCAATTTTTTTGCGATTACTATAATTTGCCCTACGGGAAGTTAATAACTAAGTAAAGACTATACTTACATTATTGAATTATATAATATTTTAATATTTTGACGCATACACCGCTGATATCGTAATCAATGTTTATGAATTGAAGGCCGGCAAATCATACAAAGTTATCAACCGATGATATCATACATCAGTAACACTGAAACTTTTAGTAATAAATAATATTAGAAATAGATTATGACATATTTTTTTACTTTTATCATTTTACCTAATTTTCAAGGAGGCAATATTTTTGAAGTTATAACAGAAGTAACTGCATTTTTGCACAATGCAATTAGTTTTTTAGTTTCAATATAAACCAATTAATTTACGTATTTTTTATTAAGTATGGTTTAATAGAATTTTTGTAATTTTATATTTTTTTATTTTTTTGTGAATTCTACTAAACATAAATTATTATATATTTTAACCCTATATTTTATAATATAAGCAGAGAGGCATTTCAAACCCATACTTAAAAATCTATGAAATCGATCTAGTTGTATACGATAACCTATGAACTATTGAAATCCTAAATTATGATTAATATAAAATTCTGAAAATACATTTGGCCTAAAAGTGTTTCAACAATGCTATTGATCGAATCGAAATACTTTTAACTCATCTTTTGTTATTTGACGCATATTTTGAGAATCGTTAATTTCGATATACAGTTACAAGACAGAACGAAATTGCCTTCTGTTGCGAAATATTTTGGTATATCTGCTCCAACAGGTATTAATTGCATTGTTTTCAAATAACGTACGACAGATAAGTGTAAAAAAATTGAGAAAATTATAGTGAAATATTTTAATGCAAATATAAATATTACTTCTTAACAAAATGAATATGTTTAATGAAACTGTGCGCAATGCTTTGTCAAAGGTGATAAAAGATATAGGATTTCAAAACAGTGATATTAATATATCTTTGGCTTCTAATCCTGGAGATAATTATGGTGGAACACTTTATAGAATTCAAATTTCCGGCGAAAAAGAAGGCTCGCAAACTACTCATAACTTAGTATGCAAAGTTCCTATAGAAAATTTTAAATTGAACTTGAACTTAGCATTCAACAGAGAAGTTCATGTTTATCAAAATATACTAAAAACTTTCGAAAAATTCCAAGAAGAAAAAGGCATAACGGAAAATTATAAATTCAAGTCATATGTCCATTGTTATGATGCTGGATGTCTTAAAAATTCCGAATATATCATAATGGATGATCTCAAATCAAATTCCTATGTAATGTTGAACAAGTTGAGTAAAATAGATCGCCCTCACGTGGAACTTGTTGTAAAAGCTCTTGCAGAGTTTCATGCTTTAAGTTTTGCCTTGAAGGACCAAAGGAAAGAAGTGTTTCAAAAAATCTCAAACGTTCCAGAAGTTTTAGTAGGAGTGCTCAGTGAAAGGGCTTTTTTAGATATGTGTGATTTTGGTTTAGCACAAGCTGTTGAGGCGTTAAATAAATGTGATGAAGATTTACAAGATAAAGTTAGAAAAGTTAGAGAAAATCTACTAGCAACAGTAAAGGAATTTTTTAATGGAGTTGGTTCGGAAGATTATTGCGTCATAAATCATGCTGATTGCTGGAATAATAATATGATGTTTAAATATGAGGTAGGTAAGTGAAATTTTTGAAATCATAGTAATAATAACGATAATTTTATTGAAGAATTTTATTAAAGACAAAATTCAAATATCTGATGCTACTGTTAACATTGAAAGTTATTTGACAGTTATCCGCACTTCACTGATATATAAGCATAGATAAACAAGTATAAATATTTAGTTGTATTCTATACAAGTATCTCAAATTCCATTTTCCTCAAATAAGGTAAAGCGGGGCAGAAATTTCTAATTTGACTTTCAGTAATCATATTGTGGAAACCAAACCAACTACATTGCAATACATAACACATATATGATATATCAAACAAACAACTGTCGAACAATGCTCAATAAAATCCCAGTTCCTAATTATTTAAATTTGTTATTTATTAATTTTTCTTAAATTTGGCATCTTTTCGTTTTCACCCCATAGTCGAGGTCAATCAAAAAAATTCTGATTATGAAATAATGGTGGTTGACCATTTTAACCGCAGACCTGGAGGAAGAACTGTGAAAATATCTATCTATTTGCTGTGCGATCAGGCAAATTTTACATATAAACAATGTTAGAAAAAAAACTAGTAATGTATGGCTTTAAGACAAATAGCTGAAACTTCCCGTACCAAAAGTTTTTTTTTAACTATTTTTTTTTTAAACTTAGAAAAAATTTTGGAAAAAATGTTTTTTTTATTTTGAAATATTTTGGAAATTTTACACTTCTCTTCAAAGCTATCGCACTGCTTTAGCTGCATAGAGACGAATTATCGAAGCGCGTATGCGCTCCGTCGCCGTCTAACGGAAACGATGTTACGGAACCATAGAAATGTAAACAAAATTGATACACATTAATAAAATCTCTATAAAATATCTGATAATTTGATGTGCATATATTTAATGATCATTTTTGGCCGCCAAATGGCATTTTTTCACTTTTTTTACTAGATCTCCGAAACCGCTGGATCTGTCTTCCCAAAAGTTTAATCAGTTCTTCATCTTGTCAATACAAGTAAAATCTTCTTTAATTTATTCCCCCATAGGGCAAGTTATAGTAATCGCAAAAAATCGAAAATGAAAATTTTTGTAGACCTTTACGTTTCAAAGGTTTCTGAATATTTTAGCATACCTTAGAAAAAATGGATGTATGTGTGTGTGTATGTGTGTTTGTGTGTGTGTGGATATAAATTTTCGTCGACGATTTCGGGAACACCGATCAACCGATTTGAATAATTCAAAAAACATTCGATTCGTATTGATAAGGAGATGTGCTGATTAGTTTTTTGGCAAAGGCAGGTCTAGCTGTTTGGAAGATACGAGACAAAAAGTGCCGAAAACGGTAACTCAGTTTATAAGAGAACGGAGCGCCCGATTTTAGTAATTCAAAAAACATTTTACTTGTATTGACGAAATGAACAACTAGGAAGGCAGGTCTAGCTGCTATGGACTCTCAATAAGAATAAGTTTTACCAGTTATTTGGCCGTCAAAAATGTTTATTGGACATATGTACATCAAATTATCAGATATTTTATAGAGCTTTTAATATTGTGTACAAATTATGTGTAATTTTTTTGGGTTCTGTACAAAGATTCTTATTGTAAAGTTTATTTATATGGTTCAAACAAAGTCTCTTAACATTTTCCACAGTGTGGAATAATTTATTTGTATAATTAAAAAATCGGCAATTTTGCCGTTTCGGAGGTATGGAACGCAAAGGGTGTAAAAACGATTATGCAGTTTTTGAGAGAACGGATCATACGGTTAGATTAATTCAAAAAACATTTCGCTTGAGTAGACGGTGTGCAAAAATGCATTTACAGAAAGCTTAGTAATTTTGAAAATGTTCAAGGTGGCGTGTTTGCAAGGTGGAGTCTCTACCACTGCGCCATGTGCACCATAATATGGCCTTTTTGCACAATTTTTTTTAAAAGATTATTGAAGTTATCCATACTGTTCGTTAAAAATAAAAACGTTTTGCTTATTGTTCTCGTATTAGTTAATTTTGTACGTTTTGTATTTAGGCAAAAAAAATAAAGCTATCAATAAATTTTATTAAACAGAATGACAGGTTTATGTAACGAAAGTTTCAATTGAAAACATACCGAACAGGGATATCAGAGTCAAATTTCAAAACAATAACCTAATTTGATCCAAATTTGTTGGATAATATTTCATAATTTATTAATTTATGTTTGAATTCTTTTATTACTATCTCCGTTTTAACAACATGACATAAACATTGTCGCAAAGACAATAGCTTTATTATACATTATGAGTATTTTCATCTTAAATTTACAGGGTGATAGACCGGTGCAAGTATGTTTATTCGATTGGCAACTCTGCAGATTGTGTTCCCCTGTGGTGGACCTAGTCAATTATTTCTATAATAGCACTGAACGTGAAATGCTAGAAGATCATTTTGACGATTTGATGTCTGTCTACCACGAGCACTTGAGCAATTTTATAGTCACTTTGGGAAGTGATCCAAAAGTGTTATATCCTTACGAACAATTTGAGAAGGATCTAAGGAAATATGCAGTATTTCCATTTATCGCTTGTTGTTCGAATTTGTTCCTATTACTATCGGATCCGGATAAACCGCCAGTGCTGAACGACATGGCTGAAGACAGTGAAAAAGATATTGGAAGTGTGTTAGCTTTTCAGGATCAGAAGAGACAAAATCTCTATAATATTAGAATTAATGATATTGTCAAACATGCTGCTAAAAGAAAGTTTATTTAAATTCTGAGAACGAAATCTAGCATATGAGAAATTTTTGTCATTTATATATTTGGAAAAGTTTATTTATTTGTATTTTTATATGTAAAATAAACTGATTTTTTTTACAATTAGTACTAAAATCTTTGATTAGTTAATTTAGCTGAAGATCATGTTTGACAACTTATGATTTCTTTGTATTACACAGCCGCTTCTGAATATCTTGAACACTTTTGTATCAATCCGTTAATTTTTTTTTCAAATATTATCGGCATAAAAATATGTGTGTATATTTGAGACAAAAATTTACCTCCCGTCAACGGCAATAAAAAGCCATTTTTATTTCTTTCTTTCATTTTTTTTCAATTAGCAGATGAGTGCAAAAATATTTATCTAAGTTTTTTAGTTTGAGCTAAACTGGAAACTGTACATTAGTTGAGGTTTTAACAGACAATTTAAAAAAATAATCCTGACCGTTTCTTCGCTATTATTTGTTGGATATTGTTTGGCAGTTTTCATGAAACTTTTTTGTGACAGAGTTTATGTTCAACAAATATTGTAAAATTTTAGGGACTTACAAATAGTTTTATAACTATAAAACTTCATTAAATTTTGGAACAATTGGCTTGATCATGCTTGTTATTTGCAGATGTCAGGAAGTCTTCGCAATTTGCGAAGGCAAAATGCCACTTACAGGTAATTACATTGCAATAAATTTAAAAATATTACATTCCGAATCTGAATCAATATTAACTTTATATTTAAATATAAAATGTAATTTATACAAATACAGTAATACCAGAGAGGATACGTTTTATGAAACTAGAGCGTAGTGCGAAACAGCGCTAAACGAGTCTATCTTTACATGGAAATATTAGGGTTAGGGCAAGATGGCTAGGAAATTCGTTACATATTAAATTTAAAAAGTATGTTTTTTTAATAAAAATAATACCAAACATTCACTTCTTGAAGCCCAAATTAATGCCACATTATTAACTTACGTACATTATTAACGTATAGTTATAGTAATGGGCTTAAAATCGAAAATGAAAATTTTCGCATTTCTCGACGTTTTGAAGGTTTCTGAACATTTTGGCTTACCTCAGAAAAAATGGATGTGTGTGTGTGCGTGCGTGTGTGTGTGTGTTTTTTGTGTGTCCGCATTTTTTCGTTCACGTTTTCGGGCGCACGTACAACCGATTTGAATGGTTCAAAAACATTTGATTCCTATTGATAGGGAGATGTGCTGACTAGTTATTGGCAAAGGCAGGCCCAGCCGTTACGGAGGTAAAGAGCAAATAGTGCAGAAAATAGAAATCGAGTTTTTGAGAGAACGGAGCATCCGATTTGAATGAT
>NW_020537646.1:41892959-42084933 GCF_003426905.1 Ctenocephalides felis | reverse complement strand
TTGAAATCAGAATATAAATAAAATCTAAGTTTTAAGAAAGTCAATCTTTTAAAAAGATATATAAATGTTCAAAAATCTAATTTTCTCCAGGTTTTCAAAAAAAAGCTTTATTGAAAGAAATTTATCGCTATGGGAAGTTTCAGTAAGTATTTGCCAGACACGATGCCACGCACCACTAGTTCTACTGCCACGCACCGACTGGATAAATAAATATTGAAGCTAGGTGCTTATTGTAACAGTGGTAAATAATAACAAGCGTTTTTCACTAGGCTCTTAAACGTTAAAACATTTATTAGTCTCGATAGAACATGTGAAACGTCCTTCATAATTTTGCCATAGCAACTGTCCCGCAGGGCGATGCAGTAAACAGAATTGTGCGTCACTTTTTAATGATGAGATAAAATTGATTTATCCTAAAATTTCGCTTGGCGTAATTATTATCAACTAATTTTAAATTTCACATATCTTATTCGTTTCAAATTTATCAATTTTTGATAATATGTACATATTTCTGTGATTGGTAAATTGTTTAAATATTTATGTCGATTAATGAAAAAATCACACATGGGAGTAGTTGCAATATACAGGACGAAATGTATACTTTGTAAATGTGGGCACATATAAATTGTGTTAAAGGAAACACTATATATTTTATTGGTATTATGATATTAATTGTAGTTTACTTTGATTTACGATAGAAATTTATATGCGGGAGACATTGTATATTTTATTTATATTAATAATAGTTTGCGTTGATTTGTGTAAAGGATTGCTTAGAAACAAGTCAATTTTCTTAAAAATAAGTAAAAAACTTATTCCAAGTAAGTAAATGCTTTCAAATAGATTATTATGAATGCTGTAACTTTCATCATTCATTTATAGACATTATAAATTGGACAATAACTTTCATAGATTTTCACATGAAAGTTAAATGAACAGATTATTATCTCTGAAACGGCTGGGCCTGTCTTTGCCAAAAACTAATCTCCTTTACTTCTCATTTATGCGAACTAAATGTTTTTGGAATCATTCAAATTGGATGCCCTGTTCTCTAAGAAATTAATTTCCATTTTCTTCACATCTTCCTATAAAAAGAAATCGATTGCTTTTTGAATTATTCAAATCGGTTGATTTGTCGAAAAGGTCGACGAAAAATTGTATCCACACATACATACACACACGCACACAAACAAGTACATATTTTTTTTAAAACCTCTCAAAGGTGAAGATATGCAAAAGTTTCACTATCCATTTTTGATCGATTATAATAACTTACTCTTCTGTAAGTTAATATATTATCAGAAGTATTATAATCATTTTTGTCGTTACTCCTTCCCCGGTAAATGTTACGACTAGCTCCAAACACGGAGTAAGTTGTGACACCGCATTTTTTTTAGAAAATGGTTAATTGTGAAATAATGAACAATAGTCATAAAATTATTAACTTCCCGTAGGGCAAGTTATAGTAAACGCAAAAAAATCGAAAATGAAAATTTTTATATATCTTTACGTTTCAGAGGTTTCTGAACATTTTGGCATACCTTAGAAAAAATGGATGTATGTGTGTGTGTGTGTGTGTGTGTATGTATGTATGTATGTATGTACGTGTGTGTATGTATGTGCGGATACAAATTTTCGTCGACGATTTCGGGAACACGGATCAACCGATTTGAATAATTCAAAAAGCATTCGATTCGTATTGATAAGGAGACGTGCTGATTAGTTTTTGGCGAAAGCAGGTCGAGCCGTTACAAAGATACGGGGCAAAAAGTGCCGAAAACGGTAACACAGTTTTTAAGAGAACGGAGCGTCCGATTTTAATAATTCAAAGAACATTTAACTTGCATTGACAAGATGAAGAATTGATCAAATTTTCATGAGGGCAGGTCTAGCAGTTTCGGAGATCTAACGAAAAAAGTAAAAAAAAATGCCATTTGGCGGTCAAAAATGATCATTAGACATATGCACATCAAATTTTCAGATACTTTATAGAGATTTTAACAATAAGTATAAATTTTGTTTGCATTCCTATGGGTTCCGTACCAATGTTTATTCGTTAGACGGCGACGCGGCGCTTACGCGCTTTGACATTTTGTCGCTATGCAGTTAAAGCAGTACGCCGCAAAATATGTCAAAATAAAGAAAACATTATTTTTTCAAAAAAAAATTAAAAAAAAAAAAAAAAAAAAAAAAATTTTAAAAAAAAAAATTTTGTCCAATTTATAGTTTCTCAAAAATCTTATTTTTTCGAAGTAAATTTTTTTAAAAATGTCAATCGTTTTTAAAAAAATAATATATTTTGGTACGGGAAGTTCCAGCAATTTGCCTTATGGCACGATGCCTTAATTGCCTTTAGACAGAATTCCACTTACAGCTAGTTTTTACTTAAATTGGTAGGGAAATAGTTAAAGGATCCATTTGTCATTTTGTAGTATTTGTATCAGTGGACTCAAGATACATTAGCTAAAAACTGTTACAACAAGCCTCTAGTTACCCTACTAACATGAATCATATTTTCGTTGTTGTACCTTCTGACATAGTAACTCACTAATTGTATCATATGAATTCTTAGAGTTATATTTCCACAGTAAAAATCAATTATTCAAGCAGCTTTGTATGTGCTTTTACCACAGACCTAAATACCACTCATATAGTACTGTTAATGATATATTTTTATGTGTTTTAACGAAATATTTTGAAGAGTTTTCAGTTTTTGTCTAGCTTTGCCCAAAATAAATATCTAGCGAATTGATGAAAGTAAAATATATGATACTTTGTTGGATAGTAAACGTAGAGGTAAAAATGTGAATTTAAAAGAGAATATTTTCCATTCATATGGAAAGTTTAAATATAAATTTTGGCGTCATTTTGTTATTTTGCTTGCTCATTTTCAGTTAATGTGCGTTTCCGTTGAAGCTTGAATTCAATTAAGTACGACGAAACAACGGATCTCGCTCTGGGTTATATTAAAAGTAAATATGTACCATCTCCCGGTCCGTCGGCCGATTTCATTTATTATTTCAACTGCATGGGATTTTCCATTTTGAAAAGAAAATGCAGACTTTTATTGTTCTGGGACAAAATGTGCACGTTGTCTTGAAATTGCTGCTCGAACGCTTTTAATACACAGTTTATTTTAAGACAAATCTTTTAAGAAAATTTATAAGTTGCTACAAATGAAAACTGTATATGGTATAAAAAATATTTTCAAGTGCTTGCTGAGCAAATTAAATGAATTTATAATTTTCAAATAATTTATTTTTTAAAATATAAGTGATGCTAAATATAATATTCGATATATTCTATAGTAGTTTTTAATATTCTTATGACAAAAAATTGATTCATTAATACCACACTACTACTAATTCTAATTAAAATCCAAATCATATTTTTCGAAATAAATTAAAAATGCCTTTCTCAAAAACTAATCCGTTCTTCACGTTGTCAACCCATGCAATTTTTTTTCGAATAATTTTGTATCTCCAAGGGAAGGGTGCACTTCTTTTTGCCAAAAACTAATCACTACGTCTCCCCATTCAAATCGGAGACTCTATTCTCTCAAAAACTTAATTTCAATTTTCTCCTTAATTTCTTTTTGCTCAATATCTTAAAAACGGCTAAAACTGTCTTTGCAAATAACTAATCAGCACTATTGATAAAGAGCAATAAGTATCGAGTGCTTTTTGAATAAATCAGTAAGATTGATCCGTGCGCCCGAAATCGTGGACGAAACACAACCATTTTTTCTACGGTACGCCAAAATGCTCACAAACCTTTGAAACGTGAAAATAGGCAAGACAACCATAAGGGAAGTTAATAAAAATAATTAGATCAAACATGAATATTTTTTTTTGAATATTTAACGTTTAACAGAAATTCAATGTTTTTTAAAGCATCTTTTTTATCTAATACGTATGGCAGTGACTTATTTTATATAATGTTTTTAATTAACTTTATTCAACATAAAAACCGTTTATTATCTAAATCATTATGTAACCAAAATTTTAGAGTTATTAATTGGTAATGAAATTGGCACACATTAATAGCGTTTTTATAACACATTTTCCATAAATGCATAAATAAAATAAAAAATATATTTTGTATAAAATATACCATTAATAAGTTTAACACTTCTATGTTAAACTAAATTATATAAATTTTATATGCACATAATTGCTTCATAATTACATTTGAATTGGATCGTAATTTAAAATGCTTTATTCAATTTTAATATGTATGCATATGCATGCAATTTTGTATGGCTTATGTAATATTGGTGTAATATGAATGAAATAGATGTTCCATCAATGTTATCTGTAATTGAATAAATTAATTAATTTGTTCAACACATTTCATTTCATCTTTTTCCGGTTTTAAAAATGTATTTTATTTAAGTATGAACGTATACTGTAATCAGTAGCTGCATACAAAACACCCCAGAACGTGTATATGCTCAGGCATAGATTCTGCTTAGAATCACTTAAACTCGCAGTGAAATTTTAGAGAATTTTTACAAATAACCCGCTTATCGTAGGCCTGTGATATTTTAGTATTTTTTTTAGACTACAAAATGTATATATACAAAGCTTTATCAAAATTGTCACAATTTTTTTTAACATTTAATTTCGGAGAATTGACTTGTCCAATCTTTACCAAATCAATGCGATTCCCAGCCAATATATCTTCCGAACAGTTTGGTGGCTTAGAACGGGGACGAAAATTTTCATACTGTTCTGCTAATTATAAAGAAACGGCTTACCCGATTACAAGGTCTTATCAAGTTACATCGAATGACTTTAATAATTACTAATTATAAATTTTCTCGTTTTTGAGAAAACGTCTACGAAAGCTCAATGTTCACATACACAAACATACATACATTTCAAAATAGATTCAAATAGACTTGAAACGTAGAAAAAACTCAAAGGTACTAAATCAGATTTCTCGCGTAAATACAAACTTACCCTTAGGGAAGTTAATAAGTACTTTTATTTCTGATGTACCCAAAAAGTTCAGCTAAATCTCTATTTATTATTATTGATTGACAGTATACTTGATTTTTAAATTAACATGTTTTACGCATAATGAATATTTTACAAATCACAATAAACTAATATCAATGCTTACATCTGCTTTTCCAATATTTTCTATACCTGGTCTGATTCAAATTATTAAGTTTCATTAGAATTATTATAGGATTTAGTTAACTTAAAGATCTCATGCGGTATATTTTTCATTGTACTCCTGATTGTAGTCCAAATGGAAAAAATTCAAACACTTTATTAGACTTATTCAATATTATGTTCTAAATATTAATGACTATACTTGGACCAGCAATTAATGGATTGGCATTCGATGTAGACATTTTTAGTACGACCAAAACTTGCTGATATTGAAAATGGAATAGGAGCGTAATATTAAAAAAAAATAGTTAAATCATTATAATTAAGGCGACCATACGTCTCGATTTGGCCGGGACAGTACCGGATTTCCACCACATGTCCCGGGTTTTTCTTAAAGCAAACTTTGTCCCGGATTTAGATCCTTTGTCCTGGATTATCCCGGGTTATCAAAAAATCTAGATTTAAATTGAATATTTGCAATTGATAATAAAATTACAAGACAATAAGTATGCTTATAAGAATAAATACATTACGAACGAAAAATATGCCAAATACAAAATTCCAAAGGCGGGTTAGAATAACATCTCACGTTAACTAATAAAAAATGTGAAAACGAATGAACAACAACTAAGATTTTCAAGTTAATTATGAAGTAATTTGAACAGAATATTATACAATTTTAAATTGATTCACTAAAAAAATGTATTTTCAAATAGTAAGTTATCTTAAAATCATATTTAAGTTATTTAGCATAATCCTCCCTTCCTGTCCCTGGTTTGCATAACTAAAAATTGATGTCCTGATTTTAACTTTAAAAAATATGGTCACCTTATTATAATATTAAAATAAATGTCTGCATAAAATGTTATTATTATGATGATTAGGTTATATATAATTAGTTTAACTAATTAAGCATATACTATACATTAGTGAAGTAATGGAATACAATATACCCTAAGTTCTATTCTCATTTAGCTTCTTCAAATATATTATTTTGAGACCCTGAATTATATTTATTTACTTAATGTGGAAAGTTTTCAGGTTTGTAAGGGTAAATAATGAGAAATTCTAATTGAATGTCGATGGCATATTTTTATGTTATTTGAAATATCACATATTAGTTTACATAAATTTAATTAAATATTGTGGAAAGTGTAAATTCGATGCAACCTTTCCAGTTAGCTACAAACCATGAAAAAAATTGTTATACTGAATAACTAAAACTTACATATAGTTTTTATTTCAATAAGTTCTGCTTCGTTCCTATTGCATTATTATGTTTTACACAAAACACTTAAATACACTCAACACAAAACTTCAGTTTTTTTATATTAAAACAATATTACCACTGCTTTTTCTTTTTTGATTTGATATACATTGAATGAAACACTTTTTGTGGAGATTTTAGTAACACTGATACATAAATTACAACCATAACAGATAGAGGAAATTTTCATTACATTTAACATATAACACAGAGAAAAACTAGAGCCAGATAATGTAAAGCTTTTTTGTTTGTAACTTTTCTTGCAATGATGAATTCAAGTCAATCCATTTAAAATTGTTGTGTTTTGATGTAACATAATATTAAATTGTTTATAAAAAATAAATTAAAATTTTAAAAAAAATTCAAGCGTCTTACACTTTGTTTCCAATCTGCACATAAACATTCGTTATATTAATTCTCGAAATCTGATTTAATATTTTGTTGAGTGATTGTTTTTATGAAATGTTGGAATTCTGCATTTGTCGGTTCGTCGCCGATCGCGTTTTTGCCTATGCGTATTCGCGTATCGACACATATCTCTCGGTACGCGTGCGGCGCGCTGTCACGAAGGACTGAGGACTCGCGTTGCCGAGAACCGGCGTTCCGGCACCCCCACTACGACGCCACTGCGCTGCTCAAACGTTTCATCGGGAAATCAATTTTCCTGGTATAAAGTGAATATTTTTAGATAAAACTTATTGGTTCATTCGATATTATTATTTTCAATTAATTTAAAAAGTTTTATAAAGTAGGTACTTGACGAATAACAAAGCTGACGATATTGTTTACGTCAAAATCGGAACGGAAACTTGTAGTTGCGCCAATTGGATTTAAAACTACTGGTGCATGGCGTGGTGGTGTCTTAAGGAAAATCTTGGACTTTCTCGTACAGTAATTAAAGATTCGCGAAATAAAAATAATCAATCAGCAATAGTTATTTGAATCATTCAAATCAGTTGATCCGTGCTCCATTTTTTCTAAGGTTTTCCAAAATGTTCAAAAACTACTGTAACGTAAAGATATATAAAGATATATAAAAACTTATTTTTCCATTTTTTGCGATTACTCATAACTCACCCTAAGGAAAGTTAATAACAAATAGGGAAACGGCCCCTAGTGGCGGGACACCTAAGTTTATTTATAAATAAATCAAAAAATATTTTACGAAATGTTTATTAAATTACGATTTATGTTAGATAACAAAGTTAGGAATCAAACTAACTTAACAAAACCGCAATCTTTGCTAAAAAATAATTAATACTATCAATCAAACTTTGGTATCAAAAAATATGATTTTAAACAGTAGCACCTAGTACCGGACATTTCAAAATAACCTGCATTGATCACATATGTAGCCATCTCCATACTTTGGAATGTTTGCACATGTGTCTTTGACAAATATTCCTTAAAATTGCAAAACAATCACTATTTATACACCCTTTTGGCTGGGCCACACCGATGCTCTCAGCTGGAGCATTCATCATAAGATTTTCATTCTTTGATTAGGAAATACGAAGAATGGAGGTATGTAGTGACCGTTAGCACTCATATAAAACAAAATTAAATAATTGAAATAAATTACGTAAATTCTTACAAGAATTATTGATATGTTTACTGTCCGGCACTAAGGGATGACTTAGTGTCCGGTGCTAAGGGACCGACATTTTCGTTCACTTGGTGGCACCTACTAAAATTGGTTGAAATATCTATTAATATTCTGCCATTTTTCTAATAGCAATCAAGTACAACTTTTATCTTAGCATACCACTCAATGTAATTTATTATTAAATTACTGCTATTGATATTTAGGTACCGCCGTGATTTTGCGACTAAAACTGTAAAGGGTTGGTCTCGCCGTGGCCGTGTGCGTCACAGGCGAGACTTGGCGCTTGACCATGTCCCTGTGCGCCCCCCATGTCCCTTTCATTTGTATTTTGAAATGAAAACGATTTATACTTGCTTAAATAATACGTGTTAAATAGAGTGTCCGGTGCCTGGTGCTGTCCGGCGTTACGGGACTTCCCCCTACTATTTAAGGAAACAACAAAAATTAGGTTTCTCAAACGAATTGATTTTTTTAATAAGATTTACCTATTTATAACCAGAACTTTGTTAATATTTATATTATATTATATATTATATTTTTTTAAATTTAAATTCTATTCTGCAATCTATATATAATTACATTTAGCAGAGAATGCTGACAAGTTCTTTACAATTAATTGTTTACAAATTAGTAGATACTCCCAGTGGCGTATCCACTAGAGCTAGTATAATAATAAAAAAACTAAAGACAAAAGGAAAAAAACAATAAAATGTAGTAAAATGAAAGTATTATTGTTAATTAAACTATAAAACCAGGTATTTTTCTTTTGAGCCTGGCCGGCTGGCCTTCCTGGTGTAAATGACATGCTAGTTGGTTAGGATGGACGTTAATTCTGTTCTTATAATTAATGGTAACCATTGATATGTGTTCTTGAATTATAGGTATGCCAGTGTCATTGCGGATCCATGTTTTATTCACATTTATTTATGCGTTGTATAAAATTCTGTTCAGTTATCCTCATATTTAACTAAATTAGCAATTAGCATTTTTTAAATCCCGGGACAAGTCGGGACAAATAAACTAAATCAGGGGTAAATATTGCTTTTAGGAAAACTCGGAACACAAAATGAAGATCCGGGACTGTCCCATTTTTTTCAGTGGTTTAAGGAAATAAAAAATCTTCAAATGTGTTAACTACTCAATAATCATGAGAGGGTATAATAAATGATTGTCGAATATATTCATAATGAAAAGGTAAATTAGTTATTCACCTTGCAGGGTAATTTTTGATCGCTTATGAAAACCCAGAAAATTATTTTTAGGAGATGCAATTTCATATTTAAATTTGGACACAATAAATTGGGAGTCATGTTCTACATATATAAAGTGTTATTATCAAATGAATAAACAAAATATTTTCATGTTCTGTATATTTATTTTTCACTTCTCAAAATAGAAGTTAAATTTGGAGTAATTCGAGTAATGTTTTCCTCGAAAATTCGATACGATAACTTTATATTTTTGGCGTTTCAGGTCATTTTAAATCGCCTGAATAACAAAACGAAAAATTTATATTAGTGTGTTGTAAACACAAATTTCATTTTCATTAATTTAGAAGTTATTGATAAAACTGAATAATAACACGCACGATTAAAATGAAGAAGCCAGGAGAAATTTAAAAAATATTTTAAAAAACTTGAATTTGAGAGCTATTAATCGCGCGATGCGATATACATGTTTATTCGGCACAGAGTTATAGAATGTGTGTAATTATATTGTGCCAAACCAATTATATCACAACAAATAACACATATCAAAGAAACAACCGTCTGACTAGTTTCAGGTGCACTCCCAGCTAATTCATCATTTTAGTAATGTATTTTTTGCTATTTTTTTTATTTGTCACTTGGTACTTGTTACCTCAAGGGCGGGGTAAAATGAGACGGCCATGTGGCAAATAGGTCTTATTCTTTTTTTTTTTTTAATTTAAAGGGATTTTATAATATAATAGCTACATTATTCAACCAATGCTAAATATAAATTTCATTGCAATTTTTACAGAGATTAACTGTATATAGAATTAATCTGGTATTTTGTCAAAAATATTCAGCTGGAAAAACTATTTATTCAATTTATTTCTTGTAAACTTGCTTTTTTAAACTCAATTTACTTTTTTGTTTACTTTTTACCCCATCCACGTGTAAGCTTTAATAGAGTAGGTTATATAAAAAATTATTGAATCTAACTTAAAAATAACAATACATCTTATAAAACAATTAAATAACGTATACCTCAAAATTATATTAAGATCTTGTACGCTATATGATAATGCTCACATGTTGAACAACAACCAACGAAAGAAAATACTTTTGTTATAAATACGTTTGTTACAGATAGCAACGTCAAAGGAGTCAATGTGATGTGGTTATACATCTTTTTTTTCTACTTTCAAATATTTTTGTTAAAAAACTCGTAACTTCACTTGTTTTTGAGATATTGCTAGTGGACCTATTTTCCCGCGGACGTTTAAGTCCCGCGCTACCCCAATTGTTTTCTTTATTTGTTACCAATGCTATCTATTGTCTATTTTTTACTTCATTTGTCCTGAATTATTTCTCGATACTGTCTAGGATGGAAATCAATTATCTGATCCGCAGGCGATAATTTTGAAAAGCGCTTTTCCGTGCCTACCGGAGCATGCGTCGTGGACAAGTGATAGTAAGGACATTGCGATTCGTTCGTCTCGTGTTTGCTAATTATCAAATTACACTCTCGCGAACACTGTGAAACTATGACCAAATTACACTGTCATGTAATTAGTTGTACTATCGCTTACAGTAATCAAAGGCGGATATAATCAGTCATTGTGATCTCCAAAAGCCATTATTAAAAATATAATTAATTTTGATTTCATAGAAATCTTTTCCAATCCGCTTCTTGTTACTTATTACATTCCTTGAGTTTAGCCAGTATTATTTTATACCATACATTAATTTTAAATAAACTAGTGGTGTATGGCATCGTGTCTTAAGGATAGTTGCTGGAACTTCCCGTACCGTAATGGATATTTCGGAGAATATGAAACGTTTTTAACTTCCATCAAAAAATGCGATTTTATGTTTTCTCGACGTTTCATGCCATTCTGAATCGAATGAGACCAAATTTGAAAAAAGTATGTGTGTGTGTGTCTATGTGAACAGATGTTCTGCCGTAAATCGACGTTTTCTCAAAAACGGCTGGACTGAATGTAATAATTGCTCCGGATCTCCAAAACGGCTAGACCTGTCTTTGCTAAAAACTGATTAGCATTCGATGTATCTCGATGAGGACTGTCGTTTGTAGTTTTGCGCTACCATCGTTCGAGCTGTTTCTTTGTAAATAGCAGAAAAGTGGAAAAATTTTCGTCCACGTTTTAGCCCGCAAATCTGAATCGATTATGAGAATTCAAAAGCCGTTCGAAAGCCATTGGTTGGGAATCGTGCTGATTTGTTTTTGGTAGAGATCGGCCGGGCCGTTTTCTTGTAATAAAGGGTAAAAAAAAATTTTCGACGATTTTTATTATTAGTACTTGGTCTTAATGAACATACAAAACCATTAAAGTCCTATGGAAACTGGTTCCATTATAAAAATTATTGATTTTTAAAAATTTGCTTCTAGGAAATACTCCGAATTAACGTGTTTGTTCGTTTTTAATTATGTGTAATAAATCTACTCGGAATACTTTTAATCACTCACAAATTAATTTATTTTAATATATCGGGAAGTTCATGTAACTTGCCTCAAGGAAAAATACCAATACCAAATAGATTTATTTAGTATTTATAAATACAATTACATTATTTGCATTATTCATATTTTACAGACAAATTATAAGAGTTTATAAATTGGATGACGACGTTTATATATGCTTACAGAAAAGGAAAATAATTAAAGTTAATCAACCAGATTTAAAATAAAGGGAATTGTCTAATATTTATAGGAATTATATAAACTCAATTTCAAAGTTAGGATTATTTATTTGAAGTATGTGATTATTAATTCAAATTCAAATTATTTTCGATATTTAAAAAAAATATTTATGAAAATTATTTTTTTTAATTTGGAAATCAAAATTTTTTTATCCAAAAACAATCGTTTCGTTAACATATAAGCAACAAGTTTTTTTAATTATCCAAATCGGATACTTCGTTCTCTCAAAAGCTGCTATTTTTGCACATTTAGTTTTCAAAACCTCACTTTCAATTTTCTGCACTCTTTGCTCCGTATCTCCGAAACGGCTAGACCTATCTTTGCTGAAAACTAATTAGCACGTCTTCTTATCAATAGAAATCAATTATTTTCGAACATTTTTTCTAGGCATATACACCCATCTACTTTTTCTAAAATATGCCAAAATGTTCAATCTCTGAAACGTACAGATATACAAACAGTTTCCTCTAGAACCTCTAGAATGCCTTACATGTGGTTGAGCTAAAAGGTTACGCCACCTAAACTTCTATACTGACCAGGTGTAAACAATAAAAAACTAGTAAACAAACATGTAAAATAAGCAATTTTACAAAAAATAAAATAAATGAATAGTTATTATTATAAACAACTAGTGGTGTGTATGGCATCGTGTCATAAAACGAATTGCTGGAACTTCCGGTACCGTAACGAAATGTTCGAGAAATACTAAATGTTTTCAAATAGATTATTCTAAATAAATGCTCTAACACTGTTCAATATTTATAAGAATTATATAAACTGAATTGCAAAATTGAAAAGGTTTGTTTGAAGTATATTAGAACTTAAGTCAGAATTGCAATTGAAATCTGAATTATTTTCGAAATACAAAAAAAATATTTTTTGAAAAGAAAAATTTGAAAAAAAATTGAATCGAAAACTTTTTTTTCCAAAAGCAATTAATTTGTTAAAAGTTAGCAGAAAGTTCTTTGAATCATTCAAATCGGACGCTTAGTTCTCTTAAAAACTGCCATTTTTTGCACATTTAGCTCTGTATCTCCGGAACCGCTGAACCTGCCTTTGCCAAAAACTAATCAGCACATCTCTCTATCAATAGGAATCGAATGTTTTTTGAACCATTCAAATCGGTTGATCAGTGCGCCCGGAAATGTGCACGAAAAATTGTATCCATACATACATACACTCACACACACTCCATTTTTTCTGAGATATGACAAAATGTTCAGAAACCTTCAAAACATAAAGAAGTAACAATTTTCTATTTCAATTTTTGGACGATTACAATAACTTACCCTACAGGAAGTTAGAAGTACCTAATAAAAAAAGTAAGATTTATGTTAGTAAAAGTTGTTATTTTTTTGTCATGTTTAATGGTTCATATTCACAATATGTTTTTTAATTATGTTGTTGAACGAAATAACTAAATTGAATCACCCTGATTAAATAATGTAGCTATTACTCTATAAAACCTTTTTAAAATTAAAAATAAAATGGTGGATTTTGTTGCACCCTCAGTGTCTCTTCTTACGCCGCCTATGGGATAAAAAGATTGCGTGATAAATTTTTGAAAAGTAGCAAAAAACATAGTTTTACAATTAAGAAAGTAGTTGGAAATTTTACTAAACATTGTCAGAGAATTTTTGTTTGATGAGAGTTATTTCAAATAACATGTTTTTGGCAATATGATTGCTTGAAATCAAATTGGACCTTTGTGCCCCGCTCTACTCCATGAAAACTCTTTAAAATTAAAAATGAAATGGTGGATATTGTTGCTCCTTGGCTTTCTACCCTTTATATAACTATAATTTTTCTAACTAATACTTGTGTGGTAACCTCTACTGAATTCCGAATAATTCTCATTCATTTACTGATTGAAATTAAAAAAAACATCTTGTTCTTTGTATTCATTTAATAAGCGTTACTGACCTAGGCACTAAGTAATATTAAAGCCCTACTAACTTTATAAAATTTTATGAAGTCATAAAAAACAACACGTCTAATGGATGTTCAAAGTTTTTTAGCAGATGCACAAAACTGTGTGTAGAAAGATTAAGTTGCATCTTTATTTTTATTATTTTTTGTCTGAAATCCAGTTACTATTAAAAACTTCTAAATATTCACAATAAAAAAGATGATTTACTGGAACTTTCCATACGGAAAATTAATTTTTTTTGAAAACTTTAAGAAAATTGGATTTTTGAGAATTTTGAAATTTATGATTTGAATGATTTTGAATGAATTTTGAATTTTTTTCAAAGCAATCGCACTGCGTAGCTGTTTTAGAGGTGAGATATCGAAGCACGTAAGCGCCGTGTCGTAGTCTAACAGATAAACATTGGTACGGAACCCATAAAAATGTAAACAAAATACTTATTATTAAAATCTCTATAAAATATCTTATAATTTGATGTACATATGTCTAATGATCGTTTTTGACTGCCAAATGGCATTTTTCGTTACTTTTCTCATTGGATATCTGAAACAGCTAGACCTGTCTTCCAAAAAATGTAATCAATTTTTCATCACTTTGATATAAATAAAATGTTTCTTGAATTTATTAAAGTTTATTTTTTTAAATTTTATTTTTCTTTACTTTATTAAAGTCGGACGCTCCGTTGAAAAACTGAATAATCATTTATGGCACTTTTTGCCCCGTATCTTCCAAACGGCCGGACCTGCCTATGCCAAAAACTAATCAGCACATCTCCTTATCGGTAGGAATCGAATGTTTTTTGAATTATTGAAATCGGTTGATCTGTGTACTCGTACTAAGTTATATCCGCACATGCATACACACATATACACACAAACACACACACACATACAAACATTTTTTGTAAGCTATGCTAAAATGTTCAGAAATCTTTGAAACGTAAAGAAAAATAAAAATTTTCATTTTCGATTTTTTGCGATGACTATAACTTACCCAACTGGAAGTTATAAGTAAGTGAAATATGTATGTAACAAATAAGGAAAAACAATAAAACCTAGTGAGGTATCAAATTGTGTTGTAGAGAAAATTGCTGTAATTTTTGATTGTATGAATATATATCTGATCACTAAAAATTGATATACCCAAAAGATGTGTTACATGTAAAATATAGAATTAAAAAAAAATTTAATAGCAACATTTGATATCAACATTATAATACGTTTAATAAAATCGTTTATCCAAATTTTCATAAATAAATTTGGAAAATTTTGTATAAAACGCAAAATTTAGTGAAAAATTAAAAATTTCATAAAAAATCAAATTTTTGACACTAGATTTCTTATCTTAGCCGTGTGAATTGAAACTTCAAGATAATTTTCTTTGTATCTCTAAGTTTGGAAATATATATTTATTTAAGTGTTATATATAAAGAACTAGCAGCACTGTTTTGGGGAGAACGATTGAACCGATTAAAGTAGTTAAAAAAACATTCGAATTGTATTTTCAATTTTAATTTAAGTCCACGGGTTTGTTTTGGTAACTGCACGTTCAGTGAATGTTACTAGTAGAATTTTAGTTGCTTTGTAAATGAGGACTTAATTATCAAGTGACAAAATTAATTTTGTTTTCACAAGTTAATATAATTTCTTGATCTTTATTTGGATTTGCTGATTCTTGTTATCTATGTGAGATTTTCACTGGCAAGACGTTGAATCAACATCGATTTACTGGGTATGATTTCATGTAAAAATGAGAGTATTTGGACCGGTTGATTTTTAATTTTCTTAAACTCTATCAAATTTTTCCAAAATATAGAATATTTTCAAATATTTGTATATTATCACAGATCACTAGTATCTTTCTTATGAATTCAAAAAAAAATCGTAGGAGAAGTTTGTTTTACCCAGAAAATCTGATTTTCTAATTGTATGTTTTCTCGTAGTACCAAGTGATTTTGAATTGTTTTAAATTTGGAAAAAGTAGGCGTATGCAAGCCAAAAATTGATGCTTTACGACTATTGCTTCTGCTACACAGATTTCAAAATTTTAAAAGATTCTTGATGAAACTAGTTAAGGACTAAATTGTGAAAAAGTACAAAAATTTTTATCAGCGCTTTCAAAATGAATCCTGAACCAATTTTGGAAATAAGATTGAAAATTTTGTTGAGTAGTTTTTGTAAAGATTGGCCGGGCAGTTTCTTCGTAATCGATTTTCGAGAAAAAAGGCGATTTTATGAAACTTTGTATAAATTTGATTTTATGACCTAAAACAACAACATTATTATACAACATAAAATATTATAGGACTACTACAAAGTGTAGTTATAAAAGCTGCGCGCTTAAAATTTGGGTGTGTACATACTATTATGTTTGTACCTGCTGATTACCGTTGACGTTACAAGTAAATAAAACACATTTTTAGAATACAAAGTGAAATGATATGAACTCGAAACAATTTAATTTATATAATACAAGTGCAGATATTACATGTTTATTTGTACATAGACTATTACTCGCTTTGAATAGTTTTATTTGAAAGCGAAAATTTTATTTTTGAAATGAATTGTTAAACATAAGCGCTTATTCACGCGTTTAAGAAAGTTTATACAACTTACTTTTAGGTAATATATCATTTGCCATCAGTTAATTTATTTACTCAACTAAACTTGTTAATATCGAATATTTTAGTAATTTGCCTTGAAATATATTTCCATGCATATTAGATTTTTTGCGACTTTGATATTCAGCCCTACGGAAAATTAATAATGAAAATTTATGGCAGTACAACACATTCGCTATCTATAATAATATCTAAGCATTAAATTTAAATTAGTATAATCACACTGGTTTTCTAATTAATATTAAGTGTTTCTAATATGGGTTTTCATGTACGCAGTTGTATTGAAGACGCACATAACGTTATTACTATTATGATTAATTAACAATGAATGTCGAATACATTCGCGATTATAATAAGGGTCTATCTCTTGTATATGAAATCAATGTAATGCTAGAGTTAGTGCAAATTTTGTTGGCACATATTTTATTCATTATTAATTTGCCCATAGTCAGAGTTAATAGTTATTTTTTCTAAATAATAAATGCTGTTAAACCTTTACAAGTATTTTGCAGAGTTATATTTTAGGTTCTTTGAAATGATAGGCTGACTCCAAACGAATCGACTTTATAGATGAAAACTCAAGCGATTGTCATATTTCTTTTTGATGATTTTATTCATTCTAATCAGTACAAATAATAATATTTAAAAAATAATATATATATATATATTGAATTTCGTTATATGTTATATTTTTCTATGTATAAAAATAACAAAGATTCAATGTTTATTTTATACCAACAGCAAATTTTTCAATATTTTATAACCAATAAAAGGTAAAGATGCACATATAAAAGTTGGTATATTTTGAAACAAGTAAATAGAGTAAATTGTTTTGTAGAAAATTTTAAACAAATTCAAATTAAAATTTGATTTTTTGGTCAAATATAATAACTCAAACTTTAGAATAACTAGTGGTGTATGCATCGTGCTTTAAGGCAAATTGCTGGAACTTTTCGCACCGTAAGAAATGTTCGAGAACTATTAAATGTTGTCAAATAGATTATTATAAATACTGTAATGTTGTCTAAGAGTTATAAGAATTATATAAACTGAATTGTATAGTTGAAATTATTCACTTAAGTGAGCTTTAGAACTTTAATCAGAATTAAAATTGAAATCTCAATTATTTTCTGAACATTTTGGCATACTTTAGAAAAAATGGATGTATGTGTGTGTGTATATGTATGTGTGTATGTGCGGATACAAATTTTAGTCGACGATTTCGGAAACATGGTTCAACAGATTTCAATTATTCAAAAAACATTCAATTGCTGTTGATAAAGAGACGTGCTGATTTGTTTTTGGCAAAGGCAGGTTTAGCCGTTTCGAAGATACGGGTCAAAAAGTGCCACAAATGGTAACTCAGTTTTTAAGAGAACGGAGCATCGGATTTTAATAATTCAAACAATATTTTACTTGTATTGAGATGAAAAATTGTTCAAATTTTCATGAAAGCCTAGTGGTTTCGGAAATCTAGTGAAAAAAGTAAAAAAAAATGCCATTTGGCGGTCAAAATTTATCATTAGACATATGCACATCAAGTTATCAGATATTTTATAGAGATTTTAAAAATAATTTGATTTTAATAATTTCTCTAAATAAGGAAAAAAAGTAAATTTTTTTAAAAAATGTATAGTTTCTCAAAAATCTAATATTTCCAAAGTAAAATTTTTTCAAAAATATTAATCTTTAAAAAAAAGAATTTTGGTACGGGAAGTTCCAGCAATTTATCTTAAGGCACGATGCCATGCGCCCCACTAGTTTTCTTTTCAACCACATTTTCTAAGAGTTTGTTTATACAGCTTGTCTCGAGCAAAATGTCACTTACACCACATTAATGATTGTTAATTTATCGTGATATTAAGTTCAGTTGTAATAAATTTTGAGAGAGTATTCCGACAGACAGGCATGTGGCAAAATCCATATTGGCCATCTTCCAATAGTACATCTAAGCAGTATACATCTATTGTCGATTCGGATGGAGAGATCAATCAATGCTCCGCTATTTCTGCTTTACAACAAAGAGCCGTCATAAGTCAGATATAGTTTTTGGAATTGTACTAGAATTGTTCGCATATAAATCAATTTCTGCTTTTGCACACATTGAAAACACATGGAAAGAAAAACAGTAACAATAAATGATGTTAGGTACAAAATTTGTTTTAGGGGCCCATTAATATTTTGCGAACTTCTATCTATCGCGTTTTATGTTATTTACTTGAATAATTTCTAATATTGTTTTAAATGTTACCAAATTATAACCAAAACCAGCGTGATAGCATAGTGTGAGGGTTTGGCAGGTCGTGCTAGAGTAAAATAAAAATGGAAGTAATAAAATAAAATGATGTACGGAATTTTGTTTTGAGAAAGATTTGATTGTCAGTAATGTATTTATTTTTGAATTTTAAAAATTCAATCTACAAATAAAAAGTTATATTCAAATATATCGTAATTCTATTAATTGCAAAACTGATGACCCCATACTATACCAGTATTTCTTCAAATATGGATTGAAATTTATCATTTTGAATAGTAGGGGCAAGTCCCCAAGTGGCAAATATTTTACGAAATGTTTATTAAATTATGATTTATGTTAGATAACAAAGTTAGAAATCAAATTAAATTAACAAAATCTACATATTCTTAGATATTGCAAAAAAAGGCACTATTCATTCACCCTTTTGGCTAGGCCACACCGATGCTCTCAGCTGGTGCATTCATAAGCTTTTCATTCTTTGACTAGGAAATACAAAAAATATGGGTATGTAGTGACTGTTAGCACTCATACAGAATAAAATTAAATAATTGGAATAAATTACGTTAATTCGCACAAGAAATATCAATATGTTTACTGCCCGGGACTAAGGGACAGACATTTTCGTTCATTTGGTGGCATCTACTAAAATTTGTTAAAAGATTTAATGATATTCTACTATTTTATAGATAACAATCTATTACAACTTTTATCTTTGCATACCTCTCAAATGTAAATGCATAAATATGCTAGAATTACTTTCATTGATATTTAGGTGGCGCCGTGATTTTGCGCCTAAAACAGGAAAGGGTTGCTCTCGCCGTGGCCGTGTGCATCACAGGCTTCCCCCTACCTATAGTTTACAATACCTGTTGTAACCTGAATACGTTTGTTATTAGCCGAATTTATTTTACCTATTTTCTATTATACAAAAACTGGTAGTTATTTAAAAATAAGCATCTTAACTTGTCAAAAGAATGAAATAATGTCAATAAAAATACTCTATTTTTTAGATAGTTTGTTAATTATATCATGTTAGGTTTTAAGTAGATATGTGTTATGCCATCTCGCGGATCATAACTCAATATGTCTGTTTCGCATCAGGTAATTAGGTCTTAGGAAATTGCTACTTCTCAATACGACTCTTTCCGCCCTCTATGCCAAAAAGGCCTCAATTATACATTCCAATTCCAACTACGAATCTTTTTACATATACGTGCCAGCATAATTAGTGCATAAATATAAAGTTATAAAAAGTGTAAACAGTTTTATTTATATTCAAAAACCATAAATCTGCAATATTGGTACAACATATGGAGTTGTCGGAATGGACTGAAAGAAATATATTCATTGTATTTGACCAGTCCGCAGCTATATGAATTTTTCTAAATAACTTTCTTTAGGTACAACTAGAGAGACTCAGCGACAATGCAACGAAAATGCGTTACGCCACAAATACTAAGTCGTCGTTGGCTATCGATGTGGTCATTCGAAACCAGTTGATATGATTGGTCGAGATGGTCTTGTCGCGTGATATCTTTGATTCGCGGTCATAACAAAAAGCGATCGCATTGAAAGTCCACTGAATTAAAAGGCGGCCAAATTGAGAGTCCGCTAGATTAAGAGGCAGCCAAACTAAAAGTCCGCTGAATTCATTTGCAGCCGTATTGAAAATCCGCTGAGTTAAAAGACGACCGTAGTCAAAAATCAGCCGAAGGCGGCCGTATTGGAAGCGAAATCGTATCAAAAAGCGGCTTTTGAAAGCTTTGTTTCCCAATTATTAATAAGTGTATAAACTTGGTGTAAGGTGTAACTTTACCTTAAAGCAAGATGCATGAATTTTTGAACACGTGTAAATAAAAATGAAACCATCTGGTGGTGAAACGGAGTTCGCCCGGTTTGCTAGTTTTTGATAAATGGTTTCAAAATTAAATATTATTGAACAAGAAAAAAACGTGTAGTATGTTCATTAATAACAGGATCCAAAATCGCCAAAAAATTGGTTAATCAATAACTGAGAAACATTGATTGAAACTTGATCGATCATTGACAAAAACTAATCAGCACGATTCTCAAATAGTACCTTTGTAATGGTTTTTGGTTTTTCAAAATCGATTCACGAATACGAAAAATCTGACACTTTTGATAATCCTAAAGAAACGGCTCGGTCGAGCAAATGTAACCAGCACGAGTGCTTATCGAATTTCATCGATTTTTCAAATAGAATTGCGCATTTTTAAAAAAACGTCGACTAAAGATGAAATTTTGCCTCACGTAAAAAAGTGCTGCTCATTTTTTCAAACTGTGATAATACTTTGAAAATTAAAACCACTTGTCGTAAGGTCGAAATATTTAGTTATATTTGAGATCATGATCTTTATCGCCAAAAAATTTTTATTTTATAAATATTATCGTAAAAATATATTAATATGAATATTTAACAATTAAATACGAAGAAACGATCCGTCCAATCTCTTAAAACTAACGGGCACGATTCCCAAATGATATCTTTCAAACAGTTTCTGAATGTTTAAAAACCATGCAGGATTTTTGGCTAAAACATGTACGAAAATTTGTAGACTTTTCTGTTGATTAGAAACGGCTTGGCCGATTGTTGCACAAAACTGACAGACGGTAGTCGTTATCTAGTTACATCAAATGACTTTTAAATTTTGAAATCGATTCACCCGGTTTTCAGAGAAAACATTGACAAACTAGCTGTAAGTGGAATTCTGTCTTAAGGCAATTAGGGCATCGTGCCTTAAGGCAAATTGCTGGAACTTCCCGTACCAAAAATTATTATTTTTTTAAAAACGATTAACATTTTTGAAAAAATTTTAATTTGCAAAAATAAGATTTTTGAGAAACTATAAATTGGACAAAGAATTACTTTTTCTTGAAAAAAAATTTTTTTTAAAAAAAAAAAATCTAAAAAAATTTTTAAAAAATATTTTTTTTTTTGAAAAAAAAATGTTTTCTTTATTTTGACATATTTTGGAAGATCTGAACTTTTTTTCAAAGCAATCGTACTGCCGCAACTGCATAAAAACAAAATATAAAGCGCGTAAGCGCCGCGTCGCTGTCTAACGGATAAACATTGGTACGGAACCCATAGGAATGTAAACAAAATTCATACTTATTGTTAAAATCTCTATAAAATATCTGATAATTTGATGTGCATATGTCTAATGATCATTTTTGACCGCGAAATAGCATTTTTTTTTACTTTTTTTGTTAGATCTCCGAAACCGCTAGACCTGCCTTCATGAAAATTTGATCAATTCTTCACCTTGTCAATACAAGTAAAATGTTTTTTGAATTATTAAAATCGAACGCTCCTTTCTCTTAAAAACTGAGTTACCGTTTTCGGCACTTTTTGCCCCGTATCTTCGGAACGGCTAGACCTGCCTTCGCCAAAAACTAATCAGCACGTCTCCTTATCAATACAAATCGAATGCTTTTTGAATTATTCAAATCGGTTGATCCGTGTTCCCGAAATCGTCGACGAAAATTTGTATCCGCACATACATACACACACATACATACACACACACACACACACACATACATCCATTTTTTCTAAGGTATGCCAAAATGTTCAGAAACCTCTGAAACGTAAAGATATATAAAAATTTGCATTTTCGATTTTTTTGCGATTACTATAACTTACCCTACGGGAAGTTAAAAATTAAAAATTGGCTCACATACACACTTTTTTTTACAAATTTGGTCTCGAACGATTCAGAATGACTAGAAACGTAGAGAAAACATAAAAATTACAGGTCGAGAATATATTTGATGTTTTCCTATTATGTTATTTTCAAGGGCGGCATATTTTTATAGTCAAGGCAATGATCAAAAAATATATATTCTTACGTCACCAATCCCATAAAAAATAAGTTATTGATACAGGAGGGTTTTTATAACAACTAATGTAGACGTAAGTGATGACTTACGTCTCGCTCGCGTTAGAAATGAACAAATATAGAATGTGACGATAATGATGAATAGTATTAGTATCATGTTTAATATAAGGAACAGAAATGGTTTTATTCTTTATTATCTGTTCGCATATTTTTGACGAGATCTATATGAATACAATAAAACTCAACAGTTTTTGTATTTAGTTTATTTACCAGTATTAATGGATTGTTTATTATTTCTAAAAACAAGGTCAAAAAATGCAGGAAATAAATCTTATATAGTGTCTACATGAATTTTGTCGCTAGTATATTAAATTACGTATTTCAAAATTTATGAAAATCAGACTATTAATTACTGACGTACAGGTTAGAGAACAATCATTTAAAGTTTTCAATAACTTTACACCTTCATATTTTATTCTAGTTATTGATTTATTTTTAATTGGCAAAATATATTTAAACATATTAAACTTTATTCATTTAACTATTTTCTAATATCAACATACAATTTTTATACTTCCAATTGAATTTTACTAAGCTGAAAAACAACCGTGCTTACTGCTTTCAAATGAAATAATTTTGTCAATAGAATCGTAGAAAGGTTACGAAATGGACAAATTACAATGCTTATTGTAATATGTCAATGAAGTAACAATATTTTCAGTAATCCTTTAAACATGATCTTTGGTTTTAATTATTATTGTTTATTACAAGATGACGATCTATGTTTTCTATATCTAATGGCACATAGAGCATGTTTGCTTAGCTTCTGCACCATGTACGTGAACTAAAATCACACATTTCACGTAAGACATATATGTACCTTTTTGCTTGAATGATTTCCTAATTGATTTCCTTCGAAACACGTACGTTTTGAATTGACATCATATTGATTTTAGTTAGATATTAAACTATTTATTTATTTATATCATATATGAATCTAATTTTTAATTACCTAAATGACGTAAAAAGAATAATAAATAAATAATGTAAATATCATATATTCTTCCACATTTAAAACACACCAAATACTTACAGACGAAACAAATAATTATTCATTAAATGATATATTTAAAATAGAGAAATGTAAATTAATACACAAAATGAAATATAACAGAAAAAAGAGTGCGCGTAAGGTTCACACGCAATTGAAGTAAAACTGTTTTGATATCACAGGATACCATTTAAATTGTAAATAAATACATTATATAACAATTTTGAATGTTTTTTAGTAATATTGTAACACTTGTGATGCACACATTTTTTAGAGTCAACCATTATACACATTTATATAATAATAAAGTATAAATTATATATTTATGATAGCATTAAAAATATTTATAATATTTGAAAACAATAAGGTAATTAAAGTCATACTTCAAATATGAAATGATCGGTTTGTTATTGTAATTAGCATTTAGGACTTGGACCTTAATTAGAGAAGTGAAGTAATTGCTGATTAATTCTATTAATTCTATTAAGTTCTATAATATTTGTTCACACAGTGCATTATGTAAAACAACACCTCAAAAAATATTGTTTTCAGAATTTCACTCATCATGTAATAATTATGTTTGAAGAACTTCATGTAATTAAAATTAATATACATTCATTGACTAGTTGCATTTTTTTTTACTTTTTTGCTGGCGATATAATCTCATTCTTTGAGCAGCTGTAGTATCTGTCTTGCCTATAATTTTTTTTCCATTTTAGTAATAACCTTAAAGTTATATTAAAGTAACCTCGAAAATCTCGAATAATACAAATTACTTCAATGAACTTACGTTTCTTACACGTTTTGTTTAATTTATTTTCATAGTTTCATCATGTCTGTCACTTTGGAAGTCAAATACTTTTCCACATATTGCTAAAAATGTTTGAGTTAAGTGCACTTTTCCAATGCGACAATTCTAGCTGCTTCTCTTTGTTTGTTCCACATATTTTAGTTTACAGTAAATGCCAGAATTGATAGTTGATATTGTTTATGCCTTTTAGAAGCATCTCAGAGAACACAACACATTTATAATCCCACCAAAATGATTGCGAATATGACGTGATGATATTTTCTGGTGCAAAGCTTCCAACATGGTTTGTGCTGATTCATATGGTTTTCTTCATGATCAATTTCGAACTACGTACAGGATACAATTTTCACCCCTCGTGATTATTCTTTTTTAACAAAAGCGCAGTATCGTTTCATTTAAGTTGTATATCGCAAAAGTTTTCGCAAGCCTTGCGATATGAAGCAAAATTTAGTAAAAAATACTCACTGAAAAATTATTTGATTATTAAAATGACTTTTCTGAAATAGACCATTGTGGAAGGATGGTGAAAATTTAGAGTCGTACTCATTGTTTAATTCCGCATTATGAAAATTAAAATTAAAAGAAAATTGATTTAAAAATTTAAAAAAAACGTTAGGTGGTGTTTAAGGGTGTTCAACCCTTGATGAAAATTAATAGTTATTTGAAGTAAACAGAGTTCTATATATTTTTAACTTTTCAAAGGAGTTTGTTTTCATAAAAAATCCGATTTGCTAATTTTATGTTTTCTCGACGTTTCAAGTCATTCTAAGTCGAGTAAGACTAAATTTGGAAAAAGTATGTGTGTGTGTATGTGAAGAGATTTTTTACCTCAAATCGAGCCGATTTGAATAATTTAAAAGACATTCGATGCATCTTAATGAGGACTATCGTTTGTCAGTTTTGCGCGAAGATCGGCCAAGCCATTTCTCCGTGAATCGCAGGAAAGTGAAAACTTTTTCGTTCAGGATTCAGCCCGCAATTCTAATCGGTTTTAAAAAATCAAAAACTGTTCGAAAGATATTAGTTGGGAATGATACTGATTAGTTTTAGGTGAAAATCTACCGAGCCTTTTTCTTGTAATTAACCGTTAAAAAAAAATTGCCGATTTTTATAAAACTTTTTTTGATGATAGATATCACGGTCTTATAAAACATAGTGAAATATTATGGCCCTCCGAGATGTAGTTAAATTTTCAAAATCAGTCAAAATTTGAAAAAATATTATAGTCAAAATTTGGGTCAAAAGTCGCTTTTGTGAGGTGATAAGTGATGCATTGTCAATTAGAAATGGCTTTAGAATTATGAAAAAAGTAAACGAACAACTTACAAAATTTCTCTAGTTTTGTCAAAAATGTTATCATTTATTTAAATTATTAAATAATATCTTAAACTACTTACATGATATTTCGACGTTTTTCATGAAAATTAACATGGTGATAAAGTTCATGCACTAAACTGTCCTACAAAAATTTGGTGTATTATATAAATCAATTTTAGAAAAATAAGCTACAATTTTAAGACATACAAACAAGAACGTGTCTACGCACTATATTTTTTAATATAATTATAGATATTATAAATGAGTTTGAGAAAATTCAATTGGAAATTGCAATGCTTAGATTTAATCCAAAGCGAAAACTTTATTGTTGAAATAAACAGTTGAAAATGTTATCTAATTATATAAATCTCAATTTCGGTTGGTTAAACAACTATTACTCTTATCGGGAAGTTTTTGCAACTTGCCTTAAGGCTAAATGGTACTTTCAACTAGTTTTTAATACTCGACACTCAGAATTATTATTATTTTGCGATACCATTTGCTTCATATAGGTAAATGCAACTGTGTAATTTTCACTATTGATATATTACTGTCATGTTTCATCTATAGTTGCCAAAAGATTTACTAAATGTTTATGTAGGACAGTTGTAAATATATTGTTGAAGTAAAACTTATTGCTACTGTACAAGGCATTTAAGTAAAAATAAATAAAACAACGCCTAAGCAAATATTGTTTTCGAAACTTCACTCATCATGTAATAATTGTGTTCGAAGAACTTCATGTAATTAAAATTTACATATATTCATTGACGTATGATATTTTTTTTACTTTTTGCTGGCGTTATAATTTCATTCTTTGAACTGCTGTAATATGTGTTTTGCCTAAAAAATATTTTTCATTTCAATAACTTCAAAGATTTATAGAAACTACGAATAATATAGAAATTATTTCAATAAACTTGTGTTTCTTACACGACGCAAATGTTGCATTTGTTTTATTATTTTTATTATAATTATTTACGGGGCAGGGTAAAATATTCTTCTGATTCAGGCAGCTTTCATTAAATCAAGATTTGTACTACGATGTAACTGTAAAATGTTTATTTATCTATGCCGATTTCCTTGTTGATATCAGTACGCATACAACGTTGACGCCAGTACGCATACAACGTTGATTCCGGTACGCATACAACGACAGATCTCTATTCACATACGCGACGACTAATCACGATCGACCCGTTTAGAAAGGATATCACCGATAGCGAATGACGAATTATTGGCACTTTTATCTTATCTTATCTTATCTGCCGTAACGCACTTCCGTTGCAATTGTACGGATTTACACCCTAGTCGCTTCTACAGAAGTTTTACTTAAAAAAATGGTCAATATGTTTCAAAAATTTTACAATATTATTCTAAATTCATAATTCATTCTTATTTTAATTTTTACACTTGCTTGTACTTAATAATGATCATCATGGAGGGTAAACTTATCGTTAGAACAAATGCGCTTTGGTATTGTGCTTCAAATTCAGCATTTATTTTAAATTTATCTATGACTTATGTGTTGATTTAAATTTAAATTTTATATTGATTTTGTGTATTTGAAAGTTTTTGCAGAAGCTAGCTTAAACAAAGTAGTTTTTAAATTGCTTAAGTTATGCAAAATATAGCTACGATTAAAATTTGGTTAGATTTGAGGGGCCAATTTTCCGATAAAATAGAATGTGCGTTTAGGTATTAAATTTGAAACGCCTGAATGCTTAGCAAATACATAGCAATTTGACAGTTTTATTAGCAATTTATATGAAGAAAAGAACGTAACATAGCGTTGTCCAATTTCGCTATGTTGCAGTCATAGATAAACAAGTATAAATGGTGTAGTCTATTTTATTGGAAAATTAGCTTCTGAATGTGGTTCAAGCTTTTACTTTAGAATTTAAAGTGATCATTTGTGTAAAGCTTTGCTAACATATAAACCTTTTCTGTATTGCAGTTAGATGGAAGCACGCTCTCTTGCTCTTCATCTGCTGTTTCTGGAGGAGGCGTAGGTCGTAACATTGCTGAAGCAATGTATAAATTGGGCGCAATGCCGAAATTAATTTCGGCAGTAGGAAAGGATGCCCATGGTAGATTTCTTGATTCTTTACTTCCTGAGGAATGCACCAGAACTGTCCACAGACCTATTGAGGGTGGAACAGCCAGCTGTACTGTTATCTTGGATCATACTGGAGAATGCAAACTTTTCCTGGGAGATATGAAAATGCACGACAATATTACAGTCGATTTGGTGAGTAAATTTTTTTGATTAATATTTTAATACAAGCTGAAAATAATTATGTTGTGGATCAATAATAATTGATGTTGGTAACTTTTATATCGATGCTTGTTACTTCTGACTTGATATACAGTTATAACCCACTTAACGCTATTTCGTTTAGCGCTGTTTCGGTTTAGCGCCCTTTTATTTTAACCTAGGTTTTGAAGGAGGTAAATATGAAAGATGTTAAAGAAATAATTCAAGAAGCAGAGCATTCTTTTTAATGATGAGCTCAAGGAATTAACTGAACAAGACAACAAAAATGTTAATATCTGTGATTTAGAGGAAGAGCAAAAAGAACTTTCCATAGGGTTAAAAAAGAGTGTTTCTACCATAACTGAAATATGGGCTTCAAGAAATAAATGTTTGGCATTATTTTTATTAAAAAAACATTAAACAACTACACACATTTTTAACTTGTGTATGTGAACAGATTTTTTGCCGTAAATCGGCGTTTTCTCGAAAACGTCTGGGCCGATTTCAAAAATTTAAAAGCCATTCGATGTATCTCGACGAGGACTATCGTTTGCCAGTTTGTGGGACGATCGGCTGAGACGTTACTTTATAAATAGCAGAAAAGTGAAAATATTTCGTCCACGTTTTAGCCCGCAATTCTGAACCGATTATGAAAATTCAAAAACCGTTCGAAAGATATTGATTGGGAATCGTGCTGATTAGTTTTTGGTAAAGATCGGCCGGACCGATCTCTTGTAATAAAGTGTTAAAAAAAATTTTCGACGATTTTTATTATTATTTTTGTGACGTAAAATATTACGGCCCTACGACAACTGGTTCAACTTTGAAAATTCGTCAAAGTTTGCAAAAATTGGTATAGTTATTTTGGCATTTGTCAAAATTAGACCTTTCATCGACGTTTTCCCAAAAACGCCTGAACCGATTTCAGAAATTTAAAAGCCATTTGATGTATTTCGATGAGGACTATTGTTTGTCAGTTTTGTACGATGATCTGCCAAGCCTTTTTTTTTTGTAATTTGAAAAAAAGTGTTAAACTTTTCGTCCATATTTAAGCTCATCCTACCGAACCGATTTTGAAAAATCAAAACTGTTCGAAAGATATTAGTTGGGAATGGTACTGATTAGTTTTAGATGAAAATCTACCGAGCCGTTTTCTTGTAAATAACTGTTGAAAAAAAAATTAAACCGATTTTTATGGATTTTTTTTGCGATATATATCATGGTCTTATAGAATTTATTGTAAGATTACGGCCTTACGACAAGTAGTTTAATTTTAAAAATTCATCAAAGTTTGAGAAAATGAGTAGTTTTTTTGACGTTAGCTAAAATTAAAATTAGACGATTTACTTGGTATAACAATATAGTACTTGTTCTTAATAAACATACAAAACGATTAAAATCGTACGGAAACTGGTTCAAATATAATAATTGATAATTTTTGAAAAGTTGCTTTTTGAAAATACTCCGAGTTAACGTGTTCGTTCGTTTTCAATTATGTGTAATAAATCCACTCATAAATTAATTTATTTTTTATTGATTATGTCGATTATTTACACATATCGGGAAGTTCATGTAACTTGCCTCAAAGCTAAATACCAATACCAACTAGTTAAATTTAATACCTAACCAATTCTCTAGCCATTTTCCCCTAACCTCAATATAAGATAAAGATAGCCTCGTTTAGCGCTGTTTCGCAATACGCTCTACTTTTATGGAACGTATCCCCCACGTTAAGGGGGGTCTTACTGTATTTGTATAAATCGGGGGTCTTACTGTATTTGTATAAATTACATTTTATAATGAAATATAAATTTAATTTTGATTCAGATTTGGGATGTAATATTTTGAAATTTAGTGCAATGTAACTACCTGTAAGTGATATTTTTCCGGCAGACTTACCGGCATCTGTAAATAATAGATATGATCAAGCCAATTATTCCAAAATTTAAAGAAGTTTTATAATTAACAAACAGTTTGTAGACCAATCAAATTTTATGATATTTGTTAGCTATTAACCCTATCATAATAAAATTTTTCGACAAAAAATATCCAACGAATAATAACGAAGAAACGACCCGGACAATCTTTACCAAAAACTTATCTGCACGAATCCCAACTCATATAATACCAATGAACTGTTTCTAGTTTAGCTAAAATTAGCTAAAACATGGATAAAAATTTTCATAAATGGCTTTTTAGTTTTTTAATTCGCTATAGCGGAAAACACGTCGAGAAGTAAAATTTTGGCTCGTATGCACATAGTTTTTACAATTACCATTTATTGCTGTCAAACGATTCAGAACAATTTGAAAAAAAATTAGTGAATCGGATTTTCTTGCAAAAACAAACTTCTCTTTCAGTAAGTTTTGAATAATAAAACATAGAAACATGAAAGATATATTAACTATTAAATTGCTATACCTATTAAAAGTGACAAATCATATGATGAATATGATGAGGGTTTTGATGACAATTAAACAATATCTGTTCAGAATCTGTTAAATATGTTTGAAACAATTCAGCAGATCAATACAAAAGTGTTCAAGATATTCAAAATAAAATGTTTGATGCAGAAAATCATAAATGTAAAACATGATCTTCAACTGAATTAAGTAATCAAAGATTTTAGTGCTGATTGTAAAAAAAAGTTTATTGTACATATAAAAATACAAATAAATAAACTGTTCCGAATATATAAAAGACAAACATTTTTCATATGCTTGATTTTATTCTCAGAATTTAAATGAACTTTCTTTTAGCAGCATGTTTGACAATATCATTAATTCTAATATTATAGAGATTTTGTCTCTTCTGATCCTGAAAAGCTAACACACTTCCAATATCTTTTTCACTGTCTTCAGCCATGTCGTTCAGCACAGGCGGTTTATCCGGATCCGATAACAACAGGAACAAATTCGAACAACAAGCGATAAATGGAAACACTGCATATTTCCTTAGATCCTTTTCAAATTGTTCGTAAGGATATAACACTTTTGGATCACTTCCCAAAGTGACTATAAAATTGCTCAAGTGCTCGTGGTAGACAGACATCAAATCGTCAAAATGATCTTCTAGCATTTCACGTTCAGTGCTATTGTAGAAATAATTGACTAGGTCCACCACAGGGGAACACAATCTGCAGAGTTGCCAATCGAATAAGCATACTTGCACCGGTTTATCATCCTGTAAATTAAGGAAAAAAATATTCAATGTATAATAAATCTATTGTCTTTGGGGCGATGTTTATGTCCTGCTGTTAAAACGGAGATAGTAATAAAAGAATTCAAACATAAATTAATAAATTATGAAATATTATCTAACAAATTTGGATCAAATTAGGTTATTGTTTTGAAATTTGACTCTGATATCCCTGTTCGGTATGTTTTCAATTGAAACTTTCGTTACATAAACCTGTCATTCTGTTTAATAAAATTTATTGATAGCTTTATTTTTTTTTGCCTAAATACAAACTAATACGAGAACAATAAGCAAAACGTTTTTATTTTTAACGAACAGTATGGATAACTTCAATAATCTTTTAAAAAAAATTGTGCAAAAAGGCCATATTATGGTGCACATGGCGCAGTGGTAGAGACTCCACCTTGAACATTTTCAAAATCACTAAACTTTCTGTAAATGCATTTTTGCACACCGTCTACTCAAGCAAAATGTTTTTTGAATTATTCTAACCGGATGATCCGTTTTTACAAAAACTGCATAATCGTTTTTACACCCTTTGCGTTCCATATCTCCGAAACGGCAAAATTGCCAATTTTTTAATTATACAAATCGATTATTTCATACTGTGGAAAATGTCGAGGACATTTGTTTGAAACATATAAATAAACTTCACAATTAGAATCTTGGTACGGAACCCAAAAAAAATTACACAAAATTTGTACACAATATTAAAAGCTCTATAAAATATCTGATAATTTGATGTACATATGTCCAATAAACATTTTTGACGGCCAAATAACTGGTAAAACTTATTCTTATTGAGAGTCCATAGCAGCTGGACCTGGCTTCCTAGTTGTTCATTTTGTCAATACAAGTAAAATGTTTTTTGAATTACTAAAATCGGACGCTCCGTTCTCTTATAAACTGAGTTACCGTTTTCGGCACTTTTTGCCCCGTATCTTGGAAACAGCTAGACGTGCCTTTGCCAAAAACTAATCAGCACATTTCCTTATCAATACGAATCTAATGTTTTTTTAATTATTCAAATCGGTTGATCGGTGTTCCCGAAATCGTCGACGAAAATTTGTATCCACACACACACAAACACACATACATCCACACATACATCAATTTTTTCTAAGGTATGCCAAAATATTCAGAAACCTTTGAAACGTAAAGATCTACAAAAATTTTCATTTTAGATTACTATAACTTGTCCTACGGGGGAATAATTTAAAGAAGATTTTACTTGTATTGACAAGATGAAGAACTGATTAAACTTTTGGGAAAGCAGGTCCAGAGGTTTCGGAGATCTAGTAAAAAAAGTGGAAAAATGCCATTTGGCGGCCAAAAATGATCATTAAACATATGCACATCAAATTATCAGATATTTTATAGAGATTTTAATAATGTGTATCAATTTTTGTTTACATTTCTATGGTTCCGTAACATCGTTTTCGTTAGACGGCGACGGAGCGCGTACGCGCTTCGATAATTTGTCTCTATGCAGCTAAAGCAGTGCGATTGCTTTGGAGAGAAGTGTAAAATTTCCAAAATATTTCAAAATAAAAAAAACATTTTTTCCAAATTTTTTTCTAAGTTTAAAAAAAAATTAGTTAAAAAAAAAACGTTTAGTACGGAAAGTTCCAGCAATTTGTCTTAAGGCCATACATCACTAGTTTTTGTCTAACATTGTTTATATGTAAAATTCGCCTGATCGCACAGCAAATAGATAGAATTTTTCACAGTTCTTCCTCAAGGTCCGCGGTTAAAATGGTCAACCACCATGATTTCATAATCAGAATTTTTTTGATTGACCTCAACTATGGGGTAAAAAGGAAAAGATGCCAAATTTAAGAAAAATTAATAAATAACAAATTTAAATAATTAGGAACTGGAATTTTATTGAGCATTGTTCGACAGTTGTTTGTTTGATATATCATATATATGTTATGTATTGCAATGTAGTTGGTTTGGTTTCCACAATATGATTACTGAAAGTCAAATTAGACATTTCTGCCCCGCTTTACCTTATTTGAGGAAAATGGAATTTGAGATACTTATATACAATACAACTAAATATTTATACTTGTTTATCTATGCTTATATATCAGTGAAGTGCGGATAACTGTCAAATAACTTTCAATGTTAAGAGTGGCATCAGATATTTGAATTTTGTTTTAATAAAATTCTTCAATAAAATTATCGTTATTATTACTATGATTTCAAAAATTTCACTTACCTACCTCATATTTAAACATCATATTATTATTCCAGCAATCAGCA
The DNA here is from genome assembly GCF_003426905.1 of Ctenocephalides felis. NCBI lineage: Eukaryota > Metazoa > Arthropoda > Insecta > Siphonaptera > Pulicidae > Ctenocephalides > Ctenocephalides felis. The sequence continues at coordinate 42,051,456 of NW_020537646.1, read as the reverse complement.
TGATTTATGACGCAATAATCTTCCGAACCAACTCCATTAAAAAATTCCTTTACTGTTGCTAGTAGATTTTCTCTAACCTTTCTAACTTTATCTTGTAAATCTTCATCACATTTATTTAACGCCTCAACAGCTTGTGCTAAGCCAAAATCACACATATCTAAAAAAGCTCTTTCACTGAGCACTCCTACTAAAACTTCTGGAACGTTTGAGATTTTTTGAAACACTTCTTTCCTTTGGTCTTTCAAGGCAAAACTTAAAGCATGAAACTCTGCAAGAGCTTTTACAACAAGTTCTACGTGAGGGCGATTTATTTTACTCAACTTGTTCAACATCACATAGGAATTTGATTTGAGATCATCCATTATGATATATTCGGAATTTTTAAGACATCCAGAATCATAACAATGGACATATGACTTGAATTTGTAATTTTCCGTTAAGCCTTTTTCTTTTTGAAATTCTTCGAATGTTTTTAGTATATTTTGATAAACATGGACTTCTCTGTTGAATGCTAAGTTTAAGTTCAATTTGAAATTTTCTATAGGAACTTTGCATACTAAGTTATGAGTAGTTTGCAAGCCTTCTTTTTCGCCGGAAATTTGAATTCTATAAAGTGTTCCACCATAATTATCTCCAGGATTGGAAGCCAAAGATATATTAATATCACTGTTTTGAAATCCTATATCTTTTATCACCTTTGACAAAGCATTGCGCACAGTTTCATTAAACATATTCATTTTGTTAAGAAGTAATATTTATATTTGCATTAAAATATTTCACTATAATTTTCTCAATTTTTTTACACTTATCTGTCGTACGTTATTTGATAAGACAATGCAATTAATACCTGTTGGAGCAGATATACCAAAATATTTCGCAACAGAAGGCAATTTCGTTCTGTCTTGTAACTGTATATCGAAATTAACGATTCTCAAAATATGCGTCAAATAACAAAAGATGAGTTAAAAGTATTTCGATTCGATCAATAGCATTGTTGAAACACTTTTAGGCCAAATGTATTTTTAGAATTTTATATTAATCATAGATTTAGGATTTTAATAGTTCATAGGTTATAGTATGCGAATAGATCGATTTCATAGATTTTTAGGTATGGGTTTGAAATGCTTTGCTGCTTATATTATATAAAATAGGGTTAAAATATATAATAATTTATGTTTAGTAAAATTCACAAAAAATAAAAAATATACAATTACAAAAATTTTATAAAACCATACTTAAAACAAAGTACGTAAATTAATTGGTTTATATTGAAACTAAAAAACTAATTGCATTGTGCAAAGATGCAGTAACTTCTTAATATTATAACTTCAAAAATATTTTCGTTCCTCGAAAAAAATTAGGCAAAATGATAAAAGTAAAAAAATATGTCATAATCTATTTCTAATATTATTTATTACTAAAAGTTTCAGTGTTACTGATGTATGATATCATCGGTTGATAACTTTGTATGATTTGCCGGCCTTCAATTCATAAACTTTGATTACGATATCAGAGTTGTATGCGTCAAAATTTAAAAATATTATATAATTCAATAATGTAAGTAGAGTTATGTTATTTTCATTCTCTAATGCAATAGATACAATAGGATTTTACATTATTTTTCAAATTGCTCTTGAGAAATATTAGTTTTTATATTTCTCTGTTTTTTTACATTTTGACCCTCAATTTAGACTTTAGATTCGTGTTCAGCGGTAAAAAATATATTGGAGACATGCGTCGCACACCCTATACAATACAGTCAACTATTTTTGTGGATCTGTGAATGTGATATAGAAACATTTTGAATTTTTTTTAATATGGTTTGAATTGCGGTAACAACAAAAAATTATCTGAGTTTCTTCTTTATTGTATGTAAACAATAAATTTTGGTTTTCAATTAAATTGAAATATCTAATTTTACAATTTCTTGAAAGTTTCAATCTTATATATGAAATTTTGTGTCACAAAGTTTGTTTCCGTACTCCTTCGAAACGGGTTTACCGTTGTAACCATGTTGTAACTATCTATTTTTCATACACCTAAGTGATAGGGTTGTTCACCTTTTTTTTAATTCTTGGACAATTTTTTTTGTTTCTATTTTTATAGCCATTTTAGCAATTTAATGATTTTACATATTGCGTTCAAAAATTTTTGACATAATTTTAGTTCCAATTTTTAAGCTTGAAGAAAAAAAGCTTAAATTTTATTTTAAAATACAATATTTAATTACTAAGAGTGGTCCAAACCCAATGCTTTTTGAATTTTTGGTGTCAACTTTTTTATTATAATTTTTTTAATGCTGAATTGACAAAATACAAACAATTTTTTTTACTTCATAATAATATTTATCTTTACCAAGGGTTGTCTACCCCTAACACTTTTTTTCTAATTTTTGAGACCAATTTTTTTTAAAAAGTGTTTATAATTTGAAATGAAAAATCTCTGGAACTCTTTTTACTGCAAAAAACAATTTATTTTGTTACCTGTAGGTCGAATTAATAGAAGTCTTTCTCTAAACCTTAAAGTTTAAATTAAGGATATAGCTATAGGTATAAGTCAACAACAAATGAGTTAAAAACCCACAAAATTATTTGATATACCTGGACAAGTCATATTTGACATACTGTATTATGGTATGTTAAAAGTTGACAACAAATAGAGACAAATTTTTATTAGAACTTATATATATATATATATATATTAATTAATTAGTTTAATTGCACTATTGATTAACAATGAAGTCAGTGATTTAAAATATGCTTTCATTAAAAAATGTAATGTGTACATATAAAACGAACACTACATGTACGAATACTATATGTATTTTTATATATTGCAATGTAGATGCAATGGGATGAGCCTATATAATTAGCAATTTTTTGCCGCAGAAGAACATTTTTTCATGATTATAAACCATGAGAAGCAAAAGAATATATATAGTGCATATTTTAAACTATTATAATGAAAAACTTTTGTGAGATTATATTAGCAAATTAACAGTCTTTTATTTATACTTTTATTGATACAATAAGTTAAAAATAAATGCAGGAAATAAACTAAAAATTGATAATTTAAATATTTAATTCCTAAATATTTAATTGATCGATCTTCATAATTATATTGTCAAATTTCAAAGCCAGTGTCATATAAGCGCTATTGATAGTCTTCTAGTCTAATATGTAGATATACCTACATCTGCATATTGGATGTAAATGTTTCAAATTGGAATTTTGCATTTATTTGGTCAAATAATTTTTTTTAAATTCTACAATTGTATTAATCTCAATGATATATTAGACTGTGAAATCAATTTGAATGGCAATTATTTTAATGATTTTAAGAAATTATTCTTGTTCAATGTCAAAGCAAATTTTTCAAATTCGACGCGCCCAATAAAAAATCATAATATCATTATTATATATTCACTTATCTTATGTACAAAATTAGTTATTATTAAACCTTTCTAAACCTTCTAAATGCTATTTTGTATTATGTTAAACAAACCCTTTACTTTTGGCTTGTTTGATTATAATATTGACTCTATTGGCAAATTTTTCTTGTGCTTCGGCATTAAGATTACTGAGGCATTCATTATCTGATTTTTTTTCGCTTGCTTTAATAAACATATCGCCCATATCAGGAGGAGTTTCAGCAAGGAGTACATTCATTCCAAATATGCAAAATATAATTCCAAATCTAGCAAATTTCTTGAGATCAGTTTCCAAAATCGATCGGGGATACAGGCGGGTAATGTCACTTCCTAGTAATTTGACGGATTTTTCGAGTTGCTGGTAGTATAAATCCATTATATTATCAAAGTGATGTTCAATTAATTCGTCGTTACCACTTATGTAGAAAAAATAACATAAGTCCATGGCAGGTGAAGCTAAGCGTGTTATTTGCCAGTCGAACAGACGCACTTCTTTTGGGCAGCCATTCTATAATAAAAAAAAATTAAATATTTATTGGTGAATATTTGAGCATTTCATGTAATGATTTAAAGATTTATATTACTGACTATCAGCCTTCTGACCCAAATTATTTAGAAAAACAAAACCAACATGACCATCATGTACGTCTACAAATTATAAAATTACTCACAAACACAAGGAAGTATTCGAAGCACTTAAAAATATTCATAATAATCGATTGGTGTTTTTTAGAACCTTATTATCGATAAATTGTGAGTTTGACGTTTTAATCCAATATCACTTTGGTTTTCGATTTATTTGTAACACACATTAAACATTTGTATACAAACACACACATTTGTATACAAACATTAAAATTTTCTAATATTGGTACAGTCAAATTGAGATGCAAATCAAAGTGGTGCCATCAGTTGTTTAGCTAAGTAATAAATTATAAAAGCCTCAAGATGAAGATGTTGTTTCAAAAATATGCTTAAATCTTTCTGGTTTCTGAATTTGAGTATATTCAAGTTTAAGAATTAGCGATTGGTATAGAATTTTGTATATCTTATATATATGTATATATATATAAAATTCTTTTGTAATGGGGTATGAAAGATCAATCCTCCTAAACTATTACTCGTATGTTCTTAATTTAGATTTTTATAAATCTAGAATTCTAGAAAATACCACAACTTTAGTACACACGATTTTCAAAAAGGTCATGATAATAAAAAATCTATTTAAAAAAAAACAACCAATTTCTCATTATTATATCTCTGACAGAATAAAAGATACGTATAAAGGTACATAGATAAAAAGTCAAGGTCTTTTTTCGGCTAATTATTGCTTTTTATTATTTTTCTGTTACACAAATATTGATAGAGCTATGATTGTTTAAAGAGTGCGCGGCTGTCCAACCAGAGTGTCTTTCGAGTCCTTTAATCCTTCGCCGTTTCAATATAAGAGAAGTTACGGCAAAATTATGATAGAGAAAGTTGTAACTCATTTAATTACCTTTAAAATAGTATATTACAAGTTCTGATAAAATTAGAATTAAATGACCCAATTAATGCCGGGGGTGGTGAAGGAATGCAAATTGTTTTTGCTTCTGAACTTAAGATTAAGATTAGCCTATTTCCAAAATATCAAGCAAATTGGAGCACAGTAAAAAAATTTGAAAGGCGCACGTTTTTTTCCTCTCTATTTACTGCAATAATTTTGTTGATCGTAAGTTGAATGGAGCGCATGTGAACAGGATTTGACAAATTAATTCACTTTAAATATTAACTCAAGAAATAATGTATATTGAATTATTAGTGAGAAAAATGTAATTTAGATATTAAAATTACTAAAAGCCAGTTAAAATATGGTACAAAATTATAAAAATTACAAGCAACATTATTGAAGCAATTATTTTGGGTAGAAAAATTCAAGGTGATATTGTACCTTTACCGCGAATGCTATATATTAATTCTTTCTAAATTTGTTATACCTGTTAAAATACTTCATCATCCTCTTATGCTATAAATCACAAAGGCAGACGATGATTTTTTGTGTAATAAATTTGAAAAATCAATGTTTTAGTCGTGAATAAACAAAAAATCATTCATTTATACATCCAATCTACAGGTATGACTAAAAATATTGGATAATCCTTGGCATTAAAATAAATTGAGCTATTGGAAATAAATTTGTTCTATAAATTGCAATGTATAATATACAATATGCAATTTTATTGAACATATTTTAATATTTGTTGAAGGGGTAATTAAAGTGTTAAGTGTGGGAATTGAAAATAATTTTATTTGAAGCAGTTCTACATTTAACATCACTTATATATTGGTGCAAATAGTAATTCGAAAAACAATAATTATTATTTTTAACTGAACGGGAAATATTAGTATAGGATATTAAAAAATGCAGATGTGGATACAGGACAATGTCTGTCGGGTCATCTAGTATATATATAATTGATAAAAGCTGGGATAAACGGCGCCTGCAATTCATAATAAATCTGAACAAATTTGAAATCAACCTGCGGCAACCTTGCTTTTGCAGTCTCGCATGCCCTTTTATTAGTCATTTTTCACAGTGATTGCAAATTCATCATTTTAGCATCAATAAAATATATGTAAAACTTACAGATTCAGTTCAAATAGTTTAGTTCAAATTTGAAGAAAAATTACAGTAAATTTACGGAATTAACTGCAAGTCTGTGTAATTTTATAATTGAAAATAAAAAATGAATATTACCTCGTATTTGAACATCATGTTATTTTTCCAGCAATCTGCATGAGTGATAACTAAATAATCTTCCGATCCTTTTTCACTCATACTGTTTCTCAGAATATCAGGCAAATTGTCTAGTAGGTTCTGAATATCATTTTTATACGTTTCTGCACACAAGTTCAATGCTCTTTCTAAAGCCAATTTGCACAAATTGTTAAGTGGCTGTTCTCCTATAATTTCGAAAATAACTTCTGGTAAATTTGATAACCGTTTAAATTCTTTGGGTTTTTGATCTTTCATTGCAAAGCTGATAGCATGAAACTTTGCTAATTCTTTTACCACATGCTGTGCGTGGATTTTGTCAATATAGACATCTTTAGCCAGCATTGTAAAGCCTTGTGGTTTTAAATCTTCAAAGATTATGTATTCCTTACCAATTGTGTCGTCAGCATCATAACATTTTATGGAAGTATTAAAACCATCTATAAATTGGATTTTTTTTTCTTCTTGAAACTGCTTTAAGTCTTTTAACAAATTTTTATAGGTGTGTATTTCTCTTTTAAAGCCCAAAGATTGTGATACCTTACAAGTTGCTATTGGCACTTTGCAAATAAGGCTTAAGGTAGTATCTCCATTACTTCTTCTACCTTTCACTTGTATTCGATATATAGTACTTCCGTAGTTATCACCTGCATTTGAACCTGGTGTTACTTCTATGTTATAATTAGTATTTGTTGTTCCAGAATGATGTTCTGAACCGCCTTTTGTACATGATCTTGTAGTAACGCCATACTTTTACCCTATAATATAAAGTTAATAATTAAAATGCAGAGCCATTAATTGTTAAACTGAAAACTGAATTGGCTAATAAAATAATTTGAAAATTTTTAGAATAAATTACTGAATTTGCCAAAAGTCGATGCCAAACTTTTTTGCAATTTGCTTATGTGAATTGTATGTATGTATGTATATGTATATATGCATATTTGTTTGATACAGTCGATTCGATTCAGCAAAATCTTTAATTTGTATTGACTATCTATATATATGTCAAATCTGTTATACTTTATCTATTTATATATTTATATTAAAACCTGAACTTTTTTACACAATATAGAGTTTTTGTCCTGTTAAGTAGTGATTTACAAACTTGTTTGATATAGCCGCAACGATTTTGTTTAGATCTACAATATTATTTCAAAACGTTTTTAAAATTATAATATATAAAAATAAAGCAGTTCATTGTATGCAAAATGTTCGAAATATTTTCACTTCTAATAAATAATTGGTTGATATAATAGTTATAAATTTCATGGAATACTTTAATAATATCAAAAGTCTGAAATGTAACTCATGGCAATTAGTACCTAAGCGCACTTAAAGTCGAGCATTGACAAAAAATTGAACAAATGAAGCATATTAAAATATGTAATTTTTGGGCAACAAAATGTATTAATGAAATTGGTCATAATTTTTAACTTCCCATAGGGCAAGTTATAGTAATCGCAGAAAAACAAAAGTTTTTTTCAAAATTTAAAACATATTTGATCTTTTTTAAAAAATAATTTTTCGTACGGAAAGTTCCAGGAATTTGCCTTAAGGCACGATGCCATACACCACTAGTTTTAACTTTTTTTACCGTAAACTAGATTTAATATAATGTAAATATATATGACAAACGTAAAATACGGAAATTTCTTAACTTCACCTGCTCCATCTACATGCGTGCCAACATTATTGCAATATATGTATATACCAAAAACTAACGAACTATTGTATTTTAAGTCAGAAATCTTCTTTATATCGTCTTTATCAAAAATTAATCAGCCCTATCAACAGGAATCGAATATTTTTTGAATCATTCAAATCGATGGATCAGTGCGCCCGAAATCGTGAACGAAAAATTATGTCCGCACATACATACACACACAGACATATGTCTGTTTTTCTAAGATATATCAAAATGTTCAGAAACATCTGATAAGTAAAGGTGAGCCAAAGTTTTCATTTCAGTTTTTGCACAATTACTTCAACTTTAACGGGAACTAATTGTAAGCAATATATGGTAAATGGTACTATTTAACAGATTTTTTGTTCTCAAACGTTTTCACAAAAGTTGCAAAAAGAATAAAAGTATATATTTTCTGAATTATCTGTACATTACTTGTTATTTTCTTTTTCTTGCCCAGTCTCTTCAAGTATACAATTATTTACATTTCATGTTCAAGAGTAATTTATAAAATAAACATTTTAAGATGCACTTTGTTTTTATGTTATACGAATCATTAATATGAGTATTTATGTATTAAAGAAGTGATTTAATCTATTAAAACCAATTCTTTTATCAGATACGAGCTCTTGATAGAATATGTGTTGATTTGAAAATAGCACGAGCGTTACTGACAGAATTTATAAATGATGTAGGTATGCTGTATGATATGGCCTTCAATTTCGTTACACAATCTAATAAGATATTCCTTGATTCGATACTGACAATACTACTCTACAAGCGGCGATTTAATTTTTTTGGAGGCTAATGAATAATATAGCATCGATATTAAAAATAATGAATCTGAAAACAATGATTTTGGATTTTTTTTTAAACTCAGTTTTATTTAGCAATCTGAAATACATAAAGATTTCTATGAGCTAAAATGACAATATTTAAGAGCGATGCCTAAGAAGAACTCCAATGAGAACTTCTTAGTTTTACAATTAATATGATATTATATTAGACCTAATCTAAGACTAAGTCTAAAGGCCATTGTCGTTTCAATCTCCTCATGCCAAAGGTTGAGTAATGTCAACTATAGATGGGTTCGAATATGAGTCCAGTTTGCGTTTGTATTTTTCTTTGAATGCTTTGAACGTTAATTGCACCGTTTTCATGTTGAGGTCGCTGTGAATGGGGTCATTTGTCACGTACCACGGAGAATTAAGAATTGTACGCAAAATTTTTGACTGAGTTCTCTGCATTATAGCTATATTAGATTTGTAAGCACATCCCCAGAGCTCAATTCCGCAGGTCCAGATTGGTTTAATAATTGATTTATATAGCAGCAACTTATTTTCAACAGAGAGCTTAGACTTTTTACGCAGTAGTCAATCAAATTCTTTCATTTTGATCATTATTTGCTGCTTTTTTGTTTTTATGTGGCTTTTCCACATTTTGAAATGTATGATTTTTAGTGAAGTTATAGTTATTGCAAAAAATCGAGAATGAAAAAGTTTATGTATCTTTACGTTTCAAAGGTTTCTGAATATTTTGGCATACCTTATAAAAAATTGATGTACGTATGTGTGCATGTTTGGATACAATTTTTCGTCGACGATTTCGATAATACGGATCAACCGATTTGAATTATTCAGATTCGATTCCTATTGATTGGGAGTCAAGTCGAATAGTTTTTGGCACAGACAGGTTCAGCCGTTTCGAAGATACGGACCCAAAAGTGCCAAAACTGGCAATTCAGTTTTTAAGAGAATGGATCCTCCGATTTGAATGATTCAAAAAAACTTGTATTGATGAAATGAAAGAACGAAATGCGGTTATGCAGATCCAATGAGATAAATTATGGAAAATTTAATAATTAGTACATTTTGTTTACATTTATATAGGTACCGTACCAGAATTTAAACGTTACCTAGAGTTGCGACACGGCGCTTACGCGCCAGCCGTACAACAGCTACGTATCGCGTTGGCTTAAAAAAATTGAGTATTTAAAAAAAATCAAATTTTTCAAGTCAGATTTTCTAAAAAAATACAAAATAGTCAAAATGTATTTAGCTTAAAGCTCTTTCAAAATTTTTAATTTTCAGTACGGAAAGTTTCAGCAATTTGCCTTAAGGCATGATGCCGTGCACTTAAAATACTTTTTTGGTTTTGTCATAATATCTCGATATCGAAACCTCAAAATTAAAAGAATTAGTAGAAATTAACTTCATTTATATTATTTAAACATCTACCGAGCTGTAGAGACATAACTAACCTCGAGTTTGACACCTCTTTTTTATTGACGAAAATAATGTAGTGTTTTATAAATCTAATGGTCCATGTTTATTTGAAAGATGAACTTTTTTTATTGATATTTATATCAACTTGAAAAATTCATGAAACTTTTTTTCGGATTTTTTTTTCATATATTTACATGTTTCCTTGATTATTTACGCTTCTTAAAAGAATTTATTTGAAGAACTTTCTTTAGTGTTTGTCAATTTTTTTTTTCAAATTTAATACATTTTGTATATCTTATTATGGCAGAAATTTCTAGTATAAGGGACCGTACAAAATATTTATACATAGTATATATTATTAAAAAGTCATTATTATACGTTTTTTTTATTTCTACATTCATACATTGGTCTAATCTATTTATCCTATCATGAATTATGATTGATGATGAGGTTTTGAATTATAAAAAGTATATGTACGAGTGTTAGAGGCTAATTAATACACAACGTTTCTCAATAGAATCTTTAAAGATATTAAAATATTTTTTTATGAGTAATGTGAAAAAATCACCCTTGGGGTTAGTTGAAACAAAGCTTCGCTAGTTTTAACAGACAAGGATTATCCAGATTCAAGTGAAACTGGGTGAAATTTGGTTTGTAAGATATTGACAAATGTAAACTATTTTGAAAGAGACACTATGTCTTTTATAAATATTATGAAATAGTTGCAGTTTACGTTGATTTATGATGAAAATGTATTATAAGAGACATTTTATTTATTTTCATTATAATTTGCGTGCATTTATGAAAAAAATTACATAGAAACAAATCAATTTTTCTAAAAATTAATTGAAAAATAAATTATCGTTATTGTATCTTTACTACTTGTCTGAACACACTTTGAACTAGCCTCAAACACTGGGGGGGGGGGGGTAACATCGTATTTTTTCTAGAAAATGATCATTCATGAAATAATGAGAAAAGTTGTAGAATTATTTTTGATTTGTTAACGGAATGATACTGCAATCTAGCTCAGCAGATCACAAGATATATTAATTTGAAACAAAAACTGTTACAATCAAACCCTAGCTCCCCTAGAGTTGATATAATTTTACAAACACTTAAAATGCAAAAGAATAATTTATAGAAAAATAATATAACTTCAAATAAAGTTGCAATAACTTTTATAACAAGCATCACTCATATTCAGAAACATGATAGTTTTAAACAAAGGCACTCATATTCAGAACATGATAGTTGATAATCAAAAAAATATTAGTCATTATTTTATACCCAAAACTTTGTACCTAGTATAAAACTTGGAATATAATTCATTACAGTGATTATAGATATAGTTGACGATATGCTTAGTAATTGTGACAATTAATTTATATTTACACAGTGTTTAATTATTATCTACGAAATGCTAAGTCATTGTTATCAAAGCGCTTTCATGAGTTTGATGATAAATGAAGATTTGCCATGTAATTGTTGATAATAAAGAAATATTACAAAAAAATTTCTTGTGAATACATTAAAATAAATGTAAAATAATAATAAATGACGTTAAATATATAATATCGACGATAGTATTTTATTTATTTTACATTGCTGTGGATTCTTGAAGTAAAACTTCTTTAGGCGCAACTAGGGTGTGAATCCGTACAAATGCAACGGAAGTGTGTTACGCAGATAAGATAAGATACGAGTAGAGTGCCATTGATTCGTCATTCGCTGTCGATGATATCATTTTTATACAGGTCGATTGTGATTAGTCGTCGCGTATGTAAATAAAGATTTGTCATTGTATGCGTACCGGCATCAACGTTGTATGCGTACCGATATCAACAAGGAAATCGGCATTGATAAATAAACATTTCAAAGTTACATCAAAGTACAAATCTTGATTTAATGAAAAATGCCTGAATCACAAGAATATTTTACCCTGTTTCCTGTAAATAATTATAATAAAAATAATAAAACAAATGCAGAATTTGCGCCGTGTATGAAATATAACTTTATTGAAATAATTTCTATATTATTCGTAGTTTCCATAATTTTTTAAAGTTATTGGAATGGAAAATATTTTTTAGGCAAAACAGAATGTTTGTTCAAAGAATGAGATTATATCGCCAGCAAAAAAGTAAAAAAAAATACCATCACTTAATAAAATGTATGTTAATTTTAATTACATAAAGTTCTTCACAATTATTACATGATGAGTGAAGTTGCGAAAACAAAATTTGTTTATGTGTTGTTTAACATAATCCACTGAATGGACGAATATCATAGAAGTTATTAATCAGCAATTACTTCATTTCTCTAATGAAGGTTCATTTCTAAATGCTAATTACAATGACAAACCGATCATGTCATATTTGAAGTATGACTTTAATTACATTATTGTTTTTAAATATTATACTATATATTTATATTTAATGCCATTATAAATATATAACTTATAATTTATCATTATATAAATCTATATAATGGTTGACACTAATAAATATGTGCATCACGAGTGTTACCATATTACTAATGAACAGTATTCAAAATTGTTATATGATGTATTTATTTTTATTTTTACTTAAATGCCATCTTGTACAGTATCAAATAAATTTTACTTCAATCGCGTGTGAACCTTACGCGCACTCTTTTTCGACCATTACGCCAGGAGTATCTTTACATAGAATTATGTTAACAATATTGTTACATTTTATAAATTAATCCTACTATTATCTATAGAACAATTCATAATTTTATATATATCAACATTATTGCTATTATATTAGAATTTGTGTATTTGATAAATGAATGTTGATTTGTATAAATGATATATAATTGCACGACTTTAGCTCACAAAAGTTTGCTTAGATATTTGAACTAAATTATGGACAGATCGATACCTAAATCCATAACAAAAATTTACTTAAATTTCAAATATAATTTCTTTTTGCTGCATGCTGAATAACATCTCGCATTATCTTTTGAAAGCGTTTTTTTGTTGCTAAATCCTTAAATTCTAAACAGTTTTGTAAAGATCCATTTCCATCGAATGCATTAGTCATCTCTTGAAAATCTGGAGCCGTTTCAGTATTCGCAAAAATGAAATTTAGGGCAAAACTACATAAAACTACTCCAAAGTGCCCAAACTTTTTGAGATCATTTTGAAATATTTTATATGGATATAATTTATCTAAATCACTACCTAAAAGATGAACAAAATTTTTGAGTTCGGTATAGTAGTCATTTAAAAATAAGTCATATTTATTGTTTAACATGTCCTCATCTGTACTGAGGTAGAAGAAATATAATAAATCCAATACAGGAGATACGAATCGTGCTATTTGCCAATCGATGAAGCAAATTTCAATGGGTTTACCATCCTGTAAAAAAATCACATTGTTAATACATTGTTCAAAAATTTTGGAATTGTAATAGGTTTACTATGAGTTTAAAAGTATTTTCGAAAAAAGTTATAGAAAGAATAGACCAAATAAACTACTTCACAACGCATAACACATGTCAAAATAAAAAGTATCGAACTATGTCCCGTAAAATTTTTAATTAAATTTTAATTATATGTTTAAAATAAGTGTTTAAATGTGTTATTACACTATTTTTCTAAACTTTGTCATCTGTCTCTTTTTACCTCAAAGGCGGCCTAGAATGTGACAGCCGTGGGGTGAACAGATTTATTGTATCTGTCCAATCCTTAAAATTTAAGAGCTACAATTTAATGCGTGCAATATAATTATTATAATATAAGCAATAACTTTATTTTCTAAATAAACAGTCGAAAATTTTCTCAAAAATTCTGAATTTTGAATTTGATTTACTTTTTACAGTTTTAATCTTTGCCAGGCTAAAGGTTCAGTTTGTCCATTTTACCCCACACGCTTATTGTAAGCATTTATAGAGGTTATATAAAAAAAACGGAAAATCATTTTGCTATGGATTTACAAACATTGCCGTTTATCTCCTGATAGCGATATTGCTTGATTTAAAGCAATGGTTGATTATACATCTATGCCCTCTACTTTCCTAACTCGTTTTTGAGATATCGGTGGCGGACCCTTTTACCCGCTGACTTTTAAACCCCGCTCTGCTCTAAATATTACTATAGACTTTACTATATAAACTTATAAACTTTACTATAGACTTTAAGTTAATACCACACAGATTCAATCCAAATCTTTTTATATATAAAAATGAATCGCAAAATGTGTTGGTGAGCGCATAACTCAACAACCCCTGGACCAAATTGGCCACTTTTTTTCTTTAAAATGTTTGTTGAAGTCCAAGGATGGTTCTTACGGCGAGAAAAAATCGAATAATTGCCGAGAAAACCCTAAAAGCAGCCTTTTTCTTATTCTCATACAAACGTTTTCTAACTAAAACGTAGAATCAATATGAGCATTATTGCTATTATATAAAGTTCATATTAAATTACAAGCACTCACTTTATATTCCTTCTAAACGATTATGCGGATTTTTATAAATCTTTCTGAAATTTGTTAAGGAAATTTTCTAGGATGTACGTGATTATAAAGTACCGGGATGTATGTGCAATATTATAGAAATAAATGGAAAAAGTTGTAAAAAGACAACATGTCATTGTTTGCATTGAAAACAAATGAAAACTATCATCTGCCAAAAATTTCAATTTACTTATGAACCTAGACAATATTAGAATATGTATAATGAATTTATGATTATGAATAAGAAAAATGAAGTGTCTACATTATTATTGCCAAAAAGCAGCTGAGATGCGCCAGAAATTAAAATAATATAAAATACATTATATGTATGGCAGATTGATTGATACATATATAAACAGGATATGACAACTTAATTCACTTAAAATATGAAATTAAGTATTAATCAGGGCCAGTTCTACCTTTAATGCATGCGAAAAACACGAGCACACGCCTTAGGGGGCGCCAACACAAGATTCGGATATTAAATTTTCAATATAGTTTTTTTTTTCAATATATAATTTCTTTGCATCTTTTACTAATCTTTTCACAATGGAAAAGTAACAACAAATGGAAAAGTAAAGATACAATTCGGCCCTCACGATATCGATTAGGTGAAGTTTAAGATGCAATTTTGGATATATTAAATAATATAAAATTAAATTAATTTAATCCAACATGACGTGCCAGTGTTATGTTATAGTTAATATGGGAATTGAACTCATCATTTTAGTTAAAGCAGTTCTACATTTAACATCGCTCATATTATAAATGTATATGCATTTTGGCGTGAAGAGTAATTTAAAAAACAATAATTATTATTTTTAGGCAAACGGTAAATATTAGTATATTATATTAAATAATTGTAGACATTGGTACAGGACAACGTCTGTCGGGTCATCTAGTTGTATATAAATATGAAAAAGATTATTTACTTCAAATAAATAAATTACAAATATCAACCATTTGAATTGAAATCCTTTTTATTATTGTTATTGTTGAATTGTAAAAACCGTTTCTAAAAAATATTTCAAACGTTTTACTTCAATAGTTAAAGTAATATCCTCACAAATTAAATTAAATCATACCTGATATTTAAACATCATATTATTATTCCAACAATCTCCATGTGAAAGAACTCTATAATTTTCAGAGCCCGTTGCGTTGAAACAACTTTCCATATATTCCTCGCAATTATCTTTGATTTTCTTCACATTTTCATAAAATTCTGTGATACCGCCTTCATCTATTGCTTTCAAGGCTTGTTTCAGTCCAAAATCACATAAATCGTAAAATGCTTCTCTACCGGTCATATCATACATGGCTGAGTCGATTTGAGTCATTTTGTGGAATTTTTCAGGCTGTTGATCTCTCATGGCAAAACTTAGTGCGTGATATTTAGCTAATCCTTTTGCAACTAATGTTATGTGAGAAAAATCCATTTGTTTTCTTTTGTCAAACATTACAAAATTTCTGGCGTGCAAATCTTCCAAAATCAAAAATTCTTTCTTATTTACATCGCTGGCAACATGACACAATGCATATGAAGCGAACTTTTGATTTTCATTTAAGTTTTTGTCATTTTGTAATTTTTCAAAACTTTTTAAGATCACGTTATAAACATACACTTCCCTTTCATATGGTATATGAATTTTTTGCCAGTTGTCTTCGGAGCCCCAATCAGATGATGGAATTTTACAAATTAAATTTAACTTGGTGTCATTATCGTTATCCGTACTAATAATTTCAACTCTATATAAAGTGCCTAAATAATTATCTCCTTTTTTAGAAGCTGGTGATAATTTAACTTCATAATTATTGATGCCACTTTTAGCTATTAATTGCTTCAGAGCTACCTGCACATGTTCAGAAAATTCTTCCATGTTAAAAAAAATATGGAAAACTGTTAATTTTTATGTCGTATTTGTTTGAGTTTTGTTATCATATATTACACGTAAAACAGACAAACTCTGTAATATTATGATGGTATAATTTTTTATAATATGCTTAGATTAAATCTTTATTAACTACCAATTATAAAAGTTTTGTTTGTTCAACAAAACTTTCAAAACCAGTCTTGACGTCTTTTAGGTTTTAACCATTTAAAAAAAAATATAACGCCATTTAATTTAATCACTGTGGATATATTAAACTTTAAATGTAATTTATTAATCTACAATATACATTTTTAAGACTTTTTGCTTCACTTTTAGTAGGTTATATATTCACTCTTACAATTCACTATTATAGCAGTAGTATGAATCTTTTAATACATTTTGCTTCACTTTCGGTAGATTATCTATTCACTCTCACAGTTCTCTATATAGTGGTAGTATAATTTTTTGAGACTTTGTACTTTAATTTTAAGAGATTATCTGTTTATTTTTACAGTAACTCTTACAGTTTGACTTTTACAGTTGACTGTTGAAATGCAAATATGATAGTACTTATATGTTCCTTTTCAAGGATATTTTTATTTAAACGCTTGATAAATTACTATCATTGTCAGTCAACTAAATAATTCTCATCAGCCTCCGTTGTGCTGAATCATTTTGCTCAACGTGTTGTAAAAGTTATGTAATTTAGATATGTCGTTCCATGAATTGGTTTGTCAAGTACTGGTTTATTACTGATATCAAATCAAAGTGGAATAGTTGTTAAGTTATGTGCATATTTGCAAGCACATATATTGTAAATTATATAGAGATAAATGTATTACTAAGACAATATTATTATCAATTTTTCTGTTTGCTTAATGTCACGTTGATTGTCCGAAAATCTAAATTGAAAATTTTTGCATATCTTCATATTTCAGAGATTTCTGAACATTTTGGCATTCCTTAGAAAAAAATGATGGGTGTGTGTATATATGTATGAATACAATTTTTAACAATTATGGGCGCACAGATCACCCGATTTAAAAATTCAAAGTATATTGTTACTGATTCTTACTGATGGGCAGACGTGCTGATTAGTTTTTGGTAAAGACAGGTTCAGCCATTTTGCGGATGAGAATTGAGTTTTTGAGAGCACGGAGCATCAGTTTGGAATGATTAAAAAACATTCAATTTGCAATGATGGGGAGAAGTGGTGATTAGTTTTTATTAGAATATTAAATGTTTTCAAATAGATTAAATAAATACTGCAACATTGTCTAAATTTATAAGAATTATATAAACTGAATTGCAAAGTTGAAAATATTTGTTTGAAGTATATCAGAAATTAAGTCAGAATTACAATTGTGATCTGAATTATTTTCGGTTTACAAAAAAAAATTGAAAAAAAAAATTAAATTTAAAACATTTTATTTGAAAAAAGCAATTATTTTATTAAAACAAGCAGAAAGTTCTTTAAATCATTCAAATCGGACGCTTAGTTCTCTCTAAAACTGCCATTTTTTGCTGGACCGCCTTTGCTAAAAACTAACCACCACTTCTGCCCATCATTACAAATTGAACGTTTTTTTGGATCATTCAAATCCGATGCTCCGATCTCTCAAAAACTCGTTTTCTATTTTCTGCATCCTTTGCTTCGTATCTCCGAAACGGCTGAACCTACCTTTGCAAAACTTAATCAGCACATCTCCCTACCAATAGAAATCGAATGTTTTTTGAAACATTCAAATCGGTTGATCCGTGCGCCCGAAAACAAAAATTGTATCCATACATACACGCACACACACATCCATTTTTTCTTAGATATGCCAAAATGCTCAGAAACCTTCAAAACGTGAAAAAATGTAAAAATTTTCAATTTCGATTTTTCGACGATTACAATAACTTACCCTACGGGAAGTTAATAAAGAATCTGCAACTATATATGTGAATAAAATCAATATTGTGATATAAAAATTGTGTCAGGTTCATAAATTTGCAAATGTTAATAAAAATCCAGGACGATAATTTCTTGATACCATTTCGTTGATATCTTTGGATCATTATGCCTTATCAATATACCTTATTGGAAACATGAAACTGTTTGCCTGTGTTTGTAAGATATATATATATAGATCTACTTTTAAGGAAAAGAGAACTGATTTGGTTGCTTTTTTATGAGAGATTGGTCAACTTGTTTCGGAGTCATCGAGGAAAGCCATTAAAATCGTCACTTTGGAGGCAAAAAATGAGTAGTTGGCAATTGACATGTTCAATATAGAACTATTTCATAATTGTTATAAAATTTACATTCACAATTTACTTTTCACTCAAGAATCGTCAAACCGTACTCATTTGATCCTCCTCGTACATCATTTTTGTCCTAAAACCATTAGCAATTAGTGAAATTTGTTGAATTTCAAGTATTTGATGTTGCAAACTTATCGGATATTATTATAAAATTTTCAAAATATTATGGATATAATTATTATAAAATTTTCAAAATAAACATTGTCTTTGCCCTTTGATTGAATTAATTAGGGTTATTAATTGCAAAAAAAAGTCAGTTAAAGGTCAAAAATGACTATATAATGAAAGAATGGCAAATTATTTAATATATAAATTTTATTAATAAGTATACCATTTTTGTCCACAACATAAAAAAATGCAATTGAATTGAAATTGACACAGTTGCAATTATATTCATGATATAAACAATAATTATTTTTTAAAATTCATGAAATAATTTCAATTCCTTCAAAAAAAATCTTAAAAAAAAGTTTAGGCTTCGTTTTTGGTCTAATGTAAATAATTGATCATAATTCCATTGACATTGAACTGAATAAGAAAATTAATATAAAATAATATCTTGATGTTGATTCATAACTTCTCTATTAACAAAATAACTAAACATATTTATATAAAATTTCTATCAGATGCATGCTTCACAATATTCCTGATTCTTCTAGCATAATCATTTTTAGTACTAGGATGAATAAATTGGAATTGCTCTTCTAATGACTCTCTGCTATTCGACAAGGCCAATTTTTGCATATCTGGTGCTTCGTCCGGTTTAGAGAGAACAAATTTAAAAACATGGCAACAACTTATGAGACCATATTTAAAATATCTTTCGAGATCTTTTTGAAATTGCTTCCGGGGATAAATCTCATTTGGATCACTTCCTAGTAATTTAATTGTATTATGCAAATGTTTTATATATTCTTCGATAAGACTGTCAAAATGTTGAAAAAGTAGTTCTTGTTCAGCACTAGTATAAAAGAAGAACGAGAGATCTGTTACTGGTGAAGAATAACGAGAAAATTGCCAATCGAGTATGCATACTTCAACTGGGATCTGATCCTGTAATAATAATAATTTGAATTAAAAACAAAATTAAAAGTAATATTCTATCAATCTCTTATCTTAAAAAAGAGTAATATTACATAGCTTAATTTTTTTTATTTAATCATTATAATTAACCAATTTTTGGTAGTGTATCATTTATATATACCTGAGACATTTTTATGTAATTAAAATTTAGATTCTAAATAGAAACGAACATTTTAAATTATTTCATGTAATTATGCAATTGTATTGCTTTTATTTATGCATCATTACGCATCATTAAAATGTGATGTTGTTTAATAGTTCATGGTTATCACAAGATATTTTTAAGTTATTTTCTATTATATTAAAATTTATTTTTATTCATTAGTCCGGTGTATATATTCTATTTACATAACTCACACGCTTATACCACTTCGAAAAATCTAAAGCAAAATTTTCAAAGCAATATTGAAGGAGGAAATTGTAAATTTTTTTAAAATTTGGGTTTGGAAATGTAAATCTTTCTAAATATTTTGTGTTCTATAAAAATTTATACATTACTTATATAAAATGTAAATAAATTTTTTCTTGTTTTCTCAAACTTGATCTCTAATTCAAACAATTGAATAGAATTATTGAGTGCTAGATTTCGATGTATCTCGATGGGGATTATCATTTCTTAGTTTTGTGCCACTATCGGTTGAGCCGTTTCTTTGTAATTTGCATAAAATTGTAAAACTTTTCCACGTTTTAGCTCACAATCCTGAATTGGTTTTAAAAAATTAAAAACTGTTCGAAAGATAGTGGTTGGGATTGATACTGATTAGTTTTAGGTAAAGATCAACCGAGTCGTTATAATTAAGTGTTAAAAAAATTTTTTGCCGATTTTTATGAAACTTTTTTTGACGATATCATGATCCTAAAGAACATACTAAAATATTACGGCCCTACGACAAATAATTTAATTTTAAAAATTCATCAAAGTTTGAAATAATGTTATAGTCAAAATTTGCATTTTGTTTGTAAGTCGCTTTTGTGATGTGATAGCAATCAAATTAGAAATGGCTTTGGAATTAGCAAGAAAGTAAATAAACGAACTACAGAACTTCTCTAGTTTTGTAAAAAATATTACCATTCATTAAATCATTAAATTATTTCTAGAACTGTGTACATGAAATATGTAATTATGTCAGTGTTTTCTTATAGTTTTTGCTCAATCTTTTACAAAATATTTTATTAAGTTTTTTTTAAAAAAGTTTCAACGTTTTTCATGAAATTTAATATTGCCATAAAGTTATATAAATTTATTAAATATATAGATTATTTAAAATTTAGGATAATAGGCTACAATTTTAGAACATACAAAAAGAACGTGTCTGTGCACTATAATTAATATAATTACAGATAAATGTAGACGAAATGTTTAACACTTTTTTCCAAATTACAAAGAAACGGCTCGGCCAATCGTCGCTCAAAACTGAGAAACGATAATCGTCATCGAGATATAACAAACGGCTTTTAAACTTCTGAAATCGGTTCAGGCGTTTTTGAGCAAACGTCGATGAAAGGTCTAATTTTGACAAACGCGAAAAAAGTGATACTAATTTTTGCAAATTTTGACTAAAGTTTAAAGTTAAACGACTTGTTATAGCGTTGTAGGGCCGTAATATTTTAGTATGATCTAGAAGACTATGGTATCTCCCGACAAAAAAAAATAGTAATAAAAATCAAAGAAAAACAATTTTTAACACTTCATTACAAGAAAACGGTTTGGCCGATCTCTACCAAAAACCAATCAGCACCTTTCAAAATCGATTCAGAATTGCGGGCTAAAACGTGGACAAAATTTTTTTCACTTTTCTGCTAATTTTAAAGAAACGGCTTGGCTGATCGCCGCACAAAACTGAGAAACGCTAGTCCTCATCGAGATACATCGAAATCTAGCACTCAATAATTCTGGCTCAATGGCTTTTAAATTTTTGAAATCGGTCCAGCCGTTTTTGAGAAAACGTCAATTTACGGCAAAAAATCTATTCACGCACGCACACACACACACGCACACACACACGCACACACACATACATACTTTTTCCAAACTTGGTCTCATTCGACTCAGAATGGCTTGAAACGTCGAGAAAACATAAAATTAGTGAATCGGATTTTTGGATGAAAACAAACTTCTCCTTCGGGAAGTTAATAAATAAATATTATATATATATATATATATATATATATATACATCTAAGTAATTTTGCATATTATTTACCTTGTACTTGAACATCACATTATTAATCCAACAATCGCCGTGCGTCAGTACTCTATACTTTTGCGAGCTTTTGGCATAAAAACAATCATTCATAATTTCATAACAATTTTGTCTCAATCTGTTCAATTTTGGTACCAAATTATCATCATAATTTTCAATTACTTTCAAAGCATTTGATAATCCTATATCGCAAAGATCGTAATACTTCTTTTCTCCAAGAGTTTGAGTGAACATTTCTTTAATATGGGTATATTTATTAAATTCTTCGGGCTTTTGATCTCGCATTGCAAAACTCAACGCATGAAATTCTGCTAATGCTTTTAGTACTAAACGCATATGAACATTGTCCAACTTCGAATTTTTGTCGAACATTCTGAAAGAATTAATACATAAATCTTCAAGAATCAAATATTCTTGAAATTCCTTTGAACTTGCAGCATATCGTAGAGCATATGATTCAAATCGGTTATTTTGTATTCCTTTATCAGTTTGAAATACTTTGAAGTCATCAAGAACGTTGTACATGAATACTTCTCTCTTGAAGGGTTCATATACATTAACATTTTTACGAAAGTTTGCATCACTCGGCATTAGCTTGCAAACTAAATTTAAATTCGTATCAACATTATTTACTTTCCCATCCACTACGATTTTTTTAAGGGAACCCATAAAATTGTCACCAGTTTCTGAAGCTGGCATGATATTTATAGTGTAGTCATGAATGCCAAAGTTTGAATCTAGTATATTTCTTATTGCTTTTTGAACAATTTCTGGTAAATGTTCCATTTTGAGTTCTGTAAACGTATATTAAATAATTAATATGTATTATTAATCGACAAATGAGATATAGCTTACTTACATGAAGTTCCGGTTCTAAGAAATATTCTCATGCAAATTCTGACTTATTCAAAATTTAACAAATTAAGCAGTTGCTGTACACATGTTTTTGCCTAAAGTGAATAACTTAAGATAAGAATTTGTAACTGTAATTAATTTACGACTATAAATAAAAAATATTTATTAAAGCATATTGCATATTGTTTTAGTGATAAGAAAGTTTAATTACGTTTATATTCTGAAGTAATGATTAGTACATTTCATTTTGCATATGTTTCAACATTATATTATCTAATTATAAATAGTTTTAAATGACTTTTAACAGATGTCAGATAATAAATTTAAGTGCTGCAAATCAAAATATACTTTGATAACAATTTAAGTACTGATAAGAGAAACTCACTAGACAGCGAGATAAAAAACACTGAAATACTATTAAAATTTTAATAAAGTATGTTATCAAGCTCACAATAAAAAAATCATTTACGTTATTTTCAAATATAATTTGAATACGAGATATTTATAAATGGCACCACTGAATATATTAACAACAATGGTCAAAATTCAATGCAGAACTATTGTACTATATTGTGATGATCTTTATCTCTTCCCCACCACTAGTCACTGTTTACTATTTACTAGAGCTGTCCATAGTTTTCGATATCCGCATAGACCTGCAAAATCGTTAATTATGGAATGTTGCAAGTTTATATTTCGAATGCTTTCACATGAACGTCTATTATGGTAATAAATACTAACATTCATTGAAATTTCAAAACAATATGTGTTATTATATTATAGAGAAATTTCGGATTTTTAATTTGTGCAAATATAATTTTGATCTGTATAATTTGTAAATTAACTAGTTGAAAGTGGTATTTTGCCTTTAGGCAAGTTGCATGAACTTCTTGAGATGGTTAGTAATTGACTTTGCCGATAATAAGATTTAGATATTTAGGTAAAATTATCAATTGTTTATTTAGAAAATAAAGTTTTCTCTTACAATTAATTGTGAACATTCATATTTCCAATTGATATCTCCCAAACACATATAAATTTTCTGTAATTATATTAGTTATAGCACAAACACGAGTATTTGTATGTCCTGAAATTGTAACTTATTATTCCAAATTTTAATTAATTTGTATGATTACCTCCGCGTGGGGCAAGTCCAAAAATCAACATTGAATTTTTTTTATTAACTTCCCGAAGAAGAAATTTATATTTTCATAAAAAAATCCGATTCAAGCCATTCTGAATCGTATGAGACCGAATTTGGAAAAAGTATGTGTGTGTGTGTGTGAACAGATTTTTTGCCTTAAATAGACGTTTTTTCAAAGACCGATTTCAAAAATTTAAAAGCCATTCGATGTATCTCGTTGAGGGCTATCGTTTGTTTGTGCTACGATGGGCCGGGCCGAGTCTTTGTAAATCGCAGAAAAGTGAAAAAAGTTTCGTCCAAATTATTGGCCCGCATTTCTGAATCGATTATAAAAATTCAAAAACCGTTCGAAAAATATTGGTCAAGAATCGTGCTGATTAGTTTTTGGTAGAGATCGGCCGGGCCGTTTTCTTGTAATAAAGTGTTAAAAAGTTTATTTTGAGGATTTTTATTATTATTTTTTTGACGGTAGATACAATAATCTTTTAGATCATACTAAAATATTACGGCCCTACCAAAACTCGTTTAACTTTAAAAATTCGTCAAAGTTTGCAAAAATTTGTCAGCTTTGTGCGACGTTCTGCCAAGCCGTTTCTTTGTCATTTGGAAAAAAGTGTTAAACTTTTCGTCCACATTTAAGCTTATACTACCGAATCAATTCTAAAAAATCAAAAACTGTTCGAAAGATATTAGTTGGGAAAGATACTGATTAGTTTTAGGTGAAAATCTACCGAGCCGTTTTCTTGTAATTAGCTGTTGAAAAAAAATCAAGCTGATTTCTATGGAACTTTTTTTGGCGATATATATCATGGTATTACAGAACTTACTGAAATATTATGGCCTTACGACAAGTAGTTTAATTTTAAAAATTCATCAAAGTTTGAGAAAACGAGTAGTTTTTTTGACGTTTGTTAAAATTAAAATTTATATAGAAGTTATATAGGGCAGTTCACGTAACTTGCCTCAAGGCAAAATACCAATACCAACTAGTTCTCTATTTTATCTACAACTGTCTAGTTAAGGACATTTAATAAATTTGAGAAATTTACAATTATCAGCCGTAAAGGGACATTATATACTGAATGGGCATGTTGGAAAAACAACTCAATAGTTGTTTTCCCATTCGTTATAATGTTAACAATATTTTATTGATAATGATATGATCTTAACTATTTACTTATAAATAATTTCTTATGAATAATGACTAAGTTATGTCAATCTTTAACAGGAAAATTGATGACTCAAATACAGTGGCTCTTTTCTTTTCAACCTTCGTCGATAGTTCTCTGTTATTAAGGAGTTTTGAATAGAAAAAATGGATGTGTATACCTATATGTGTGTGTGTAAATGTGCGTGTGTATGTTTTTTCCGTATAGCGAAGGAAATACATTTATGCATCCCAGACTGGTCTTTTGTCTGGGTATGTCGGACTCAATACCGCTCTGGTATAATACCGACTAAAACCACAGCTTTGCCCTTGCCTCTGATTCCCACGGAAACCGCCGTTAAACATTACTTCGTGGGGGGAGTATCTGAAATATTATCATTCTTGCACTGATTTTATTCTTATCTTTTAAATGAGTGAAGTCCCATTCGCTCTTTCTTTTTCCATAGATCGCAGGTGGTGGCGTTCCAAGCACTTCAACAATAGTATCTGGAGTAATTCTTTGATCCAGTATCTCTTCTACATCGTCCCGTAAAGCACTAAATCGCGGGCACACAAAGAACACGTGCTTAGCATCTTCGATTTTGCTAAAACAATATGGGCTATCCGGCGAGCTATCGTGCTTGAAGCGGTATAGGTAGGATTGAAAACAGCCGTACCCAGATAGCATTTGTTTTTTTTTTGTGTAGTGTAATAATTTGCATTCTCATGCTTGCGATTTAGAGTTTTGGAATAAGGCAGACTTTGAGGTTTTGAATAAGGCGATGCGTTCATCTGCCTATCACTGTGTCATCCCACAGTTGCTGCTATCGTTCAATGCTGTTCAGAAGTTTTTCTATTCTCAACTTTTTAAGACTCAGTTGTTGATGTCTTCTTTGGTAAATTGCCGTGGGAACAAAGTAGTTACTATTCTATTCAATAGTAGTGGGCAAGTTGGTGAATGCATTGGTTGGCTTTTGAGACGAGACAATACAATTTTATAACGCCTTCCCCATGGTTTTTCCTCGACTGCATCCAGAATATCTTTCCAGCACCTAACTTTACTATCTTTGATAGCATTATTTCGTAGCCGGACTCCAGATTATTTGATAGCCGTATTTACGTAGCCGTACTCCAGATAGTAAAAGTGTTGCTATCAACTGAGGTTTAGACACATTTGCTACCGAAGTGCTGAGAGAGCTGCGATAAAACTAATCAGCATATCTCCCTATCAATAGAAATCGAATGTTACTTGAACCATTCAAATCGGTTGATCTGTACGCCCAAAAACGTGGACGAAAAAATGCGAACACAAAACATATATACGCATACACACACATACACATCCATTGTTTTGAGATATGCGAAAATATTCAGAAACCTTCAAAACGTGAAGAAATTCAAAAATTTTCAATTTCGATTTCGGTCCATTACTATAGCTTATTCTACGAGAAGTTAAAAAATAACAATAATATTTTTGAAACTAAATACATAGACCTTTCAATTAAATTAATTTAAATATATGAATGATTTAAATAATTTTAAATCAATTAAAAATAACACTTGTTTTCTTT
Source organism: Ctenocephalides felis (assembly GCF_003426905.1). Lineage (NCBI taxonomy): Eukaryota > Metazoa > Arthropoda > Insecta > Siphonaptera > Pulicidae > Ctenocephalides > Ctenocephalides felis. The sequence continues at coordinate 42,024,697 of NW_020537646.1, read as the reverse complement.
CTACACAGATTAAGCGGCATGAAAAAGTTTTTGAGAACGCACAATTAGTCGTCTTGGACAGCAACATTCCTTTAAGCACAATGAAGTATGTGATCAAAACAGCTCATAGATTTGGAAAACCAGGTATGTCAGTAATGTTTTTTATATTATTTTCAATTGAATGCAACAGTCCATTTGCCAATCATCAGACTTTGCAGTGAAGTTTACATAGAATTTTATACTCAGTTATCGAATAATAAAATATACAAAATAATTGAATTATTGATATAATGAATAATAATTAAATATATGAACTGGTAAAATTATACTATAGTGAACTCTACGCGTGTAGAGATCCCGCATCTTTGTAGTTAAAAATATGCTCTATCAGCGAGATGGTTCCTGGAACCAGACGTATGCAATCAAAATTGAAGATTTTTGGTGTGGTCGTCACGTGTAAATCTGATTTTCCATGCGGTCTTCAGCGTGTTAAACGACTTGTCGCATTTTATGCATTAGTAAAATATATGGAATAATTGAAATTTAATCGATTTATGTAGTAAGGTGTTTTCTAGTTGCAGTTTCACTTAAATCGTTATTGTTGCAATAAGCAGAAGGTCGATATAAACAAAGTTATCCCAAATAGACAATTTATCATGAGATTTAATATAAACTCAAGTACTAAGAAGTTATAAATTTATACTTTAAATATATATAAATAATGAAAATAAATGAGTGGGTTATATAATGAAATATTAGAATGGTATTTAGAACGTTTTTTTTTAAAGGGTATTAAGGAAAAACATAATAAATTACCTTCATTATTGGTTATGATTATTAAAATAAAAGTTTTTATAATAGTTACTAAAAATTAACTTCAATCTTAAATATGAGTTAACAATGAGGAAAAAGCAATTTATATTAAGTTTATTTGGTTATAACGTATTACATTTATTACAATTAAATTTAATAGATTAAAAATATTTATATAACTAAAATAATACAACAAAATTATTAAACTAAATCAAATTGAGTACAATTTTAAGTATGAAACCAGGTCTCAATAAAATACTTAATAAAAGGACGGAATTGTAAGTAATTTATAAATTTAATAAACTTGGAATGGTAAGTTATTGCACATTTCAAATTTGGATCAATCTCAAAATTAGAATGATTTTTAGTCTTTTATTAAATTTAATACATAAATAACAATCTATAAATGATATGAATTAATCATAAAAATAAATATAAATAAAATATTATAATAATTTTAATTTCAAGAATTATATGATACTATTGATATGGTAAAATCATTCACTTTTAAGATCATTTCATGATAAATTTTAAACATTAAATTTAATGAACACATTCCATAACATTTTGCTAAAATCAAGTTTACTATCATCTATAAAAATATGTGAAAACCTTTTCATTAGAAAAATATATATTCTTTCCGAAATAAGGTTTTAAATATTTTAAGGCAATTTTAGAGCTTAGTTATAGAAATCAAATTTTTATAATAAAAAAATAAGAGATTATAACCTCAAGATCACTTAGCATGAATTTTCTAATTCATGTTTTCCATACATATGAAAATTCAATATAATGCTAATATCATTAACAAATAATTGAGATTCAAAATTCTAAATTATTGCTAGTTAAATGTTGAGTGAGTTAAAAGAATGGAATGTTTTTTATTTGCTTGACGTTGATTGGCAGAGTAAGATTAGTTTGATAAGCTCATTATAAATATTATTTAAGGCATGTCCTTTATCTCTTAGACTGAAAAATACAGTACGTCAAATAATTGGATTATTAATCAATTATCAACCTATTTCTTCTTATGTAAATACACTTTAAAAAATATATAGTTTTACAGGCCACTTTTTAAGCTTGCACATATAATCAACAAAGATTACATGTATAAACATTAATCCATTAAGTGAAAATATTATAAGCAAGTCTATACATAAACTAAACGTATTACTACTCTTGTCAATACCTTTTGCTATTAACAGATTATTTAAGAATATTCCCTCTGATCATGTTTGTGTTCATGCATTTGCATAACAAGATTTTTAGCTTCACGTCTCATTTCATAACTCTTCTTAGCCTCAGCATAGAAAAATAAAGCTGCTAATGCATGAATCATAAATGAAATCACAGCAAAAGCATAGGACCACGAAAGAACATTGAAACTGGGATACATCAACCAATCTCTTCGATAACAATTGCCTCCAAAAATAGCAACTGCCAGAAACATCATAAAAGCTAAAATAGATAAATTTATGTTTATTTATATAAAAATTAGCTAATGTGATGTTATAAACTTTATGTATTTTTTTAATATTGATTAATCATAATAATTGTAAAGATTTAATCACACATATGCATAGACATACACATATATACATAAATCAAAAGTATTATGATTGGAAAGAATATTATTAAATTGGAAATATGAACACAGAGTACTCCTTTTTGCACTATTTATTAAATTATTTTAAAGTTCCAAGTGTTTTCAGATTAGGTTTTTCTCATTGTCAATGTAATTTATAATACAGTAGAAACTCGATTAACCGGACTAATTGTGTTGATAGGCTTTCATATAATCGAAAATCTGGATAATAAAATGTATGAAGAATAATTTTATGTGTTTATTAAAAATAACAACCAACCACAAATCAAATATGAAATCATCACTTATGTATGTATATACATATTTTTGTAGATTACATTATATACATAATACTAAACTGGAACATTATAATCATGAAACAAAATAAAACAAATATTTTGTTTACAATATGTATATGATAAATAGCATTTGGCAATCATGAAATAAGTAGGTAATGAGTTCAATTTGGTGTAAAATATTTGATAATTGTCATTTGAGTTAAGCAAGATTTCCCAGTCAACTTGTAGGTATGTAAATACATATGAATTATATGGATAATTGCATATCCATATAACTAAGGGTTGAATAAACGAGATTCTACTGTTTATATATGTATTAAAATGTAGACATAAATGAACTTAATATCATTTATAAATTACACTGATGATGAGACAAACCTAGTCTCAAAATGTTTGTAACATAAAGATTATTTAATTAATTGTGGAAAAGAGTGCAGTTTATTCATATTTCCAATTTAATATATGTGCTATATATTATTGATATCAATTTTCACTTAAAAATGCAGATCAAAAATATCTTTCCAATTGAAAATAGACCATTTCAGGCACTGAGGTGTGAAATGGTCTTTGACATTACAAAACTGTATTATTAAATTTATCTATTTTATTGAATAGATAAAAAACCTTAAATATAAATTCACTTACATGCGGTTGCAGTTCCAAGAAATGATAAACCTGACATGATCCATTCATAACGTAAGACTGTATCTAAGGGCCATCTGATCAACTGTAATGCGATTAATATTTGGCAACCAAAACTCAACATAAAAGACAGTGTTACAAAAGCTTGAACTGACATCAACCATCCTGGTAATAACCATTCTCTAATAACATAGAATTGCTAAAAAGAATGAATAATTTAGTAAATAAATTTAAATTTTTGTATTATTGCATTATTTTTGTGATTACCTCGCTGAAAATATAGTGGCATCCATCAAAAGTTTTGTCAAATTGATAATATGGATAACGAAATTCATTGAAACAATATTCCCAAAGGCCCATGCGTTTGAAACTGCTGAATGTTTCCTCGTATGACTCAATCCAATAAGGGCTTGCAAAGGCCATAAGGAGGAACATACCAGCTACATATGTTAGTATTCCTCCGATAACAACCGAGTCTAGAGATAGAGTAGAATGAGAATATATATTTAATGTATATATATATATATATATATATATATATATATATAAATATATCTATATATATATATATATATATATATATATATAAATATATCTATATATTTAAATATAATTATATAAACATAAATATATTTATTTATTTAAATATTATATTTAAATATAATTATATAAACATAAATATATTTATTTATTTGTGACCCACTTTTGATAAACATAATAATTAACCTATTACTATTCAAAAGAATTACTCATATTTTATTAATTCTTTTATATTACTATGAAATGTTATTGAATATTATGAAAAAACTTTTGTTACATTCATAAATAATGAACATAAGCCTAAGCTCTTAAAAGACTTTTGCATATAGAGACTCATATAACCCATATGATACAATTTAATTAAAACTAATCAATACATTATAAGAAGTGTTTAAATAAGCAAAAATATGAATAAGCAAATAAAACATGATTAAAACTCTATACTTGTAAATAAATAAACTGTTTGTTTTTTAAAAATAAGAATGTAAACAATTCTATACTTACTAGAAGCTTTGGGATATTCATTATTCGTGGCTAAAATACCCATTTTAATTAATATATCTGCGTCTAAAAATTATTCGTAATTTAATTTTATATATCTATAATCATCGTTTGTTAAATAACGCTGTAGATATAATTTGCTATGTTGTAAACACAATATTCAAAATATTATGTGCATTACTCACGCACGTCAGATTTTATGTAAATATATGACACACCTTTCAATAAGAGGGCTTTTCTCTATGTCAAAACTGTCAAAAGCTTAATTAGATCATAAAAGCATAGACACGTTTAGAATATTTTATGATTATATAAAAACCATTTTACAAACTTTTTTATAAACTGTAGCAAATATTTAAATCATATAACATAAACAAATGCTATTAAATTGTTGCTTTTTATTATTATCTTCTCTACGCTAGGTATGTGTTTTGCCGCGAATTTCAAATCATTCAAATGGGCTGCCACGTGCAACATTATAGATTCTAAGTATAATTGAAGGTTTTATTTAAATTTGTGATGTGGTAGAACGTATATTTAACTAGAGGGATTCCTTCGAGCCTTAGGGCAAATTGCTGGAACTTCCCGTACCGTAACTAAAAATTTTTGTACGAACCCAAAAAAAATACACAAAATATGTACACATTATTAAAATCTCTATAAAATATCTGATAATTTGATGTACATATGTCCAATAAACACTTTTAACCGCTAAATGACATTTTTTCAACCATATTTTTTAATGAAAGTCCATAACCGCTGGACCTGCCGTCCCAAAAATTTAATCAGATTTATATCTTGTAAATGCAAGTAAAATGTGTTTTGAACTATTAAAATCGGACGCTCTGTTCTCTTAAAAACTGCATTACCGTTTTTGGCACTTTTTGCCCCGTATTTTTGGAACGGCTAGACCTGTCTTCGTCAAAAACTAATTAGCACGTCACCTTATCAATACGAATTGAATTATTCTAATCGGTTGATCGGTGTTCGAAAATTACACATGCACACATACACACACATACACGTACATCTATTTTTTCTAAGGTATGCCAAAATGTTCAGAAACCTTTGAAACGTAAAGATATATAAAAATTTTCATTTTCGATTTTGTTGCGATTACTTTAACTTACCCTAAGGGAAGTTAATTATGATAATAAAGTGAAATGAAAATGTATCTAAGTTAATGAAAGTAGCTTAAAAATATTTATAACAAAACATACTTTTCTTGCATACCACATGCCTACTTACTTTCATGGAGTGCTACCTAAGTGGATTAGAATTTTAAACAATAATTTTAACCTGGAGAATTTGGCTAACAAATTACTTAAGTAGTATATGTAAATAACACAAAAATGCAAGACAAAAGCGCGTAAGCGCCGCGTCGCAGTCTAACGAATAAATATTGGTACGGAACTTCTTACTATTACTAACTCTTATTAAAATCTCTATAAAATATTTGAAAATTTGATGTGCATATGTTTATTGATCATTTTTGACCACCAAATAGCATTGTTTGTTACTTTTTTTTATTGGATCTCCGACGCCGTTAGACCTGCCTTTCCAAAAATTTAATCAGCTAATCGGACTCTCCGTACTCCCAAAAACTGAAACGACTTTTCAAAAAACTAATAAGAATCGAATATTTTTTGAATGATCCAAATCGGTTGATCCGTGTTCCCGAAATTGTCGACGAAAATTGGTATTCGAACACACACACACACACACACACACACATACATCAATTTTTTTAAGGTATGCCAACAAAATTCTGAACAAAGCCATTCGAAAGTAAAGATATGCAAATATTTTCTTTTTCGATTTTTTTTTTGCGATTACTATAACTTGCTCTATGAGAAGTTAATAAGAATCAATTTATAACATTAATATTGTAAAAAGATTGATTGCACAAATGCATCATTTTACCCATTTCAATAAAATCTATTTCTAAAACTACTAAAAAATTAATAGGCATGTGAATTTATTAATAATTTTGTTTGATAATTTAAACTGACAATTATAAGTATGTTAATATTGTTCGACCGTTTCATTTCATCAAATGGAAATTTATCTCTTACTTATTAAACTCAGACTAAAAATTGAAATGGGCTTTAATCACAAATAATGATTTTCATATATAATTGGTTACTATATTAGGATTTTATATTTTATTTTATTTATACATTTTACATTAACTATACATGTATTGCAAATATATTTTATTTATATTGATAAGTAATAAAAATTAATTTTTATTAAAACAACTTTTCATAAATTTTAAAATAGATATCACTAGTACAGTAAGGCTTAGATTTTCGTATTATCTTACAAAAGGCAGCATTTTAGACCACTAGTTTGGTTGTGATTTATATTATTTAGTTGCTATTTTTAATTTGTAGTATAAACTTATACTAACTTAATCTATTTATATAAATACTATTTCATTATCTATATATTTGAAATTTCTTAGATACTTTCATAAACTAAAATAATAAATGTTTATGTACACAGTTATATAATAATTCAGATCTTAATTATTTATTGAGTCAACTCTTCATATACTTCTTGTCTGATCTTCCAAAAAAACTTATTACTGAATATCAAATGTAATTTTTCATTAAAAATCGAAAACAAGATCTAATACTGTAAAATACCGTTTAATTTTAGTTAGAATTTTCTAAATATATCAAATTTAAAAAAAATATAATTTTTTTTTAAAATAAATAAGGCAGAGTCAATAAGAATTTACTAAATTTTCAATTCAACTATATTCTAAATATCTTCACCTAAAACTGTTTTTTAATAATAGCTTAGGTTTGGTTCATCATAATTAAAGAAACTTACTTCTAAATAAATTTTATAATTAAGTTCTTAGAAATAGTATATACTACAATTCATGTTAGTATATAACAATAAATATTCTTAAAATTAATGGACGGAATGTATACATCAAGGCTCATAAACTTATGACCTAACAGCTACTTAACTTAAGCACATACATGTTTAAATATTAGTAATATTGCTTAATATTAACAAATTAATTATAAAATGTACTAATCTATTCAACTCAACTATGTAATTCGAATTATTTCTAATTTTTATCTCTTTCTAAATTAAGATATAATTAAAAAATGCGCCTAATTTTCAACCAAAGTATACTGAAGTAGTAATAGAAGCATTCAAAAATTATTTAAAATATCAATGTTACAAGAATCTTACAATTAGTACTATAATATATTATTTTTATTTTAGAAAACAATTGATTAGTTACCAACTAATATAATTTCAAATTTGATTTGAAATATTATTGATTAATAATTGTTTCTATTTTTTTAATGTACTTTTGGTTAATTAAACAATACTAGTTAATGTATCATCATTATTATATTTTTTATGAAACACATAAACAATATATCACTTATACTTTTAATTGCAATTTTACATCATTTGGTCTTAATACTAATGATAATTGTATTCAAAATGTTATTAGAACTATTTAGATTATTAACATTAATACTTAAATTAAATACTGTGATTGTACGTTATTTAATATTATGAGTTATAGATTTTTTATATAATATGAACACATTCTTTTAACATTTGTTCCGTGTTTTAGACGGATCATTTGTGCGAATTGTTAGGATATTTTATACAACAATTCTCAACAAATTACTAAATATTTTTATGTAAATAGATAGAAAAAATATTACGTTGGGTTACAATTTAAGTAGATAGAGGTATAAAAGAAGTCCTGGTGCCTTTAAAAGGACATTTTTTGGGTATGCCATTATAAGAAGATAATGTATTAGGGTAAAGCGGGGCTCAAAGATCCGCGGATAAAAAGGTGCAAGAACATCATCTCAAAAAGATGCATAGAATTTTTCAATGATACTATTTTAAAGAAGTCAAAAATTGTATAATCAGCCATCAATATAATAATTCATACGACGTCGCTATCAAGAGATGGACGGCCATGTATCAATATTCATATCAAAAATATTTTTTCGTTGGTTATTTTTTGGTTTTTGACTTGAGCTCTTTTATTTAGTTTTTGATATTACCTGAATATAAACTATAAGTATGCGTTATTATAAGATGTATTGTTTATTATAAGTTTTTAGGATTTAATGGATTTTGATACAATTTTTCATAGAATTAAGAATTTGTTAGGTCGAAATGTTACATCTTAAAGTAAAACTGCTTACAGATATTAATTAAATAAGAGTGTTTTTAAAAAGTCTATAAGTTTTAGTTAAATAACAACTAATGAATTAAAATAGCTCTAAAAATCAATAGATGAATTGTAAAAAGAGCGTATATATTTACAACTTATTATTGCAACTATCCTTTTCAAAACGTTGTTTCAAATATTAACTATTTCACAACTATGAGAATAACTATCTCAAATTATTCAATGTCACATAGTATTTTAATAGTAATGTATTTACAACTTCTTTTTCAAGTTAATATAGGGTAGGGTGGTGGGGCACAAAAGTCCAATTTGACTTTTAGTAATTATACTATCTAAACCAAATAAACTATAATTCATTTCAATGAACTTTGTGATAGTAATTTTCATAGTTGTGAAATAGGTAATATTTGAAACAAACGTTTTGAAAAGGATAATTGTCCTTTTTACAATTCATCTGTTGATTTTTTCAAAGTCATTTTAATTTATTAGTTGTTATTTAACTAAAAATTTATAGACTTTTCAAAAACACTCTTATTTAATTAACGTAACATTTTGACTTAACAAATTTTGGAACATTAAACGATTTAGAAAAATGCGTGGTATAACTGTAACACATATCTCTAAATTTGGAATTTATTCGAAACATTTGTTTCGAGAGAGAAATTAATGGAAATAATTTGTAGGTTTTATGTAATATAAAATTTTGCATAGAAAAGCTAAAAATTCAATAGCAATCTTTGCTGTATTCATAGTAGAATTATTCAAATTGTTACTTCTACTTCAAATGATATAATGCACCATATATACACTCCTAATCAAGGCACCACTTAAATTATTGATAATTTATACTGATATCTAATAATAATAATTACCTTATTATATGATTGCATTTAACTAATAATAATTTATACGGCACAAAATATTTGTTTGAATAATTACGTTTCATCAATTTTTATAGTAGTTTATATATCTTGGAAATATTCAAATTTGGAATGTTATATTAATAGATATCATACATTTTCAATATCATAATCTAATTTAAAAAAAAAACTTTAAAAAATTATAATAATCCTATTAATTTTTTATATTTTAAAACATCCTTTTAAAATGCAGAAAATATATATTACTAATTTCCTACTAATATTTTTCATTTGAATAATATATAATCTGAAACTGACGTCTACGTACAACAATTAAAGAATTGCGAACGTATAATATTTTCTTATCTTATACAAATAATATATATCAAGATTCTGAAATTATTTTAATATAATATCGTAATATTCAATTGAGTTGCTTTTTTATAAAATACAATTATTGGATATAATTTTGCAGTTCTATTTACTTAATTTGAACGCATGTCATACCATAATCACCTTCATGCTTTCGTTTCGTGTTCGATTTCGAATCTGGCCTGCGAGTCCTTCAGAGACTCGACTTTTCGTTTTTGGACATGTGCTTCTGCCAAAAACAATGCTGCTGCCAAAATGCAAGCCACACAACCGACAAAGCCTACACCGAAGGACCATCCTAATATTATTTGCATGCTCCGGCATCCAACCATCAGCATTGCCCAGACAGGCGAATATTATAACAGCCAGGGCACCTGAAAACCAGCTCCGAGCAGGAGGTAGCCTATGACTTTAATAACGAAGGACGATCGATCTTGATCTGGTCCACAGCAAAGGAGAACAGGAGTACTAATATCATGGTCACTATCATCGTCAGTAGACATACCGTGAAGAAGAACTGAGTAGCTACCATGAAAGCTGTTGATAAAAAAAGAAATAATTTTTTTTTTAAATAATAATACCGATTTGAAACTCCTTAAACTTCGTGCAATTTAAGTTGATATATTTACCAGTTGGTAGTAAGATAATTGGAAATAAAAACTGAGGCAAAAATATGTTGTAAAGATAGAAACAAGTTTTTGTTCCTTCATATTATTTTTAGTAAAAGTCAACTTAATTTTAAGTATTTTGACGTAAATGAAATAGCTTTTTATTCAATATTGACTTGACTTGACTTGGCTCTTCTGATTTTAATATAAGAACATTACCATATACGAAGTAGTATACGATTAAATAGAGCAAAGTCCCGTAACGCCAGACGCCACCTAGCGCCGGACACTCTATTAAACACGTATTATTTAAGCGAGTATAAATATTTTCATTTTAAAATACAAGTGAAAGGGGCGCACAAGGCCACGGCGGGAGCAACCGTTTGCTGTTTTAGGCACAAAATCACGGCGTCACCTAAATATCAATTGAAGTAATTCTAGTATATTTATGCATTTACATTTGAATGGCATTCAAAGATAAAAGAACTACTTGATTGTTATCCGTAAAATGGTCGAATATTATTAGATATTTTAAACAGTTTTAGTAGAAACCACCAAATGAACGAACATGTCTGTCCCTTAGCACCGGACACTAAGTCGTCCCTTAGCGCCGGATAGTAAACATATTGATATTTCTTGTAAGAATTGACGTAATTTATTCTAATAATTTAATTTTGTTCTGTATGAATGCTAACGGTCACTACATACCCCCATTTTTCGTATTTCCTAGTCAAAGAATGAAAATCTTATGATGAATTCTCCAGCTGAGAGCATCGGTGTGGCTCAGCCAAAAGAGTGGATAAATAATATTTTTTTTGCAATATCTAAGAATATTCGTCAAACACACATGTGCAGACATTCCAGAGTGTGGAAATGGCTACATATGTGTTCAATTCAGGTTATTTTGAAATGTCCGGTACTAGGTTCCACATTTCAAAATCATATTTTTTGTTACCAAAGTTTGATTGATAGTATTAATTATTTTTTAGCAAAGGTTGCGTTTTTGTTAACTTAGTTTGATATCTAACTTAAGTCATAATTTTAAAAACATTTCGTAAAATATGTTTTGATTTATTTATAAATAACCTTAAGTATCGGCACTCGGGGACTTCCGCCTAATTCGGCTTATAGTGGCAACCCCTTGTTAAAATATAAACTGGTATTGCTAAAATGGTGATTAATTCGATAAAAGATTTGAAAAAAATGTATATATATGTATATATATATATATATATATATCACATGTCTGGCAGATTAATGAGCTTTTTATGTACTTTAACGATAACTATTTTGATACTTATTTCTTTTCTATATTATAATAATCACTAGTGAGTTAACCTTTGTTTGTGTATACATCGGAAAAATATATGTAATAAATAGGTGAGGTTAATAGGTTTCACAATAATTACACCAACCACTATTTATAGTTATAAACAGTGGCCACTCCTAGAAAATATTCTCATAATCTGTTTCAATTTCAAGGAAGACCACATATCTCTATTATGATATAAATTCATCATTGTCCTTCCTATAATTAATTATAATGTTATACTTACGTGGAAGCAAATATCCTTTTATTTGATCATATCCAGTGGTGAAAGGATCATAAACCCATCTGCAACCTACGAAAAATCTTCTTTGATAGTCGTCTCTCGGGTCAGAGAGTGATCGAAAACAATGTGTCCATAGTCCTAATCTGAAATAATTAGTATAAAAAATTTTTTTGGTCAATGAGTAAAATAAAATCTAGTACAGCAAAGGTTCAATTAAATAAAAATATTTTTTATGATAGTAATTGTATTTTTTTTTATAATTGTAGTTATTACCATTAGTTGTAGTTGTTACTCTAGCGTTACTATGTTAACGTTACTATGAAAGCCGCAATCAAAGGTTCGATTTAAGTCATTTGTTGGAAAATATGGTTTAAGGATTTATCGCAAGTGCGCTTTAATTGCTTGTAGTTGACCTCTTTTACTATTACTTATAGTATTTGTAGTGATAAATAATTATCAAGAACTTTATATTTATGTAAAACCTACTTATCTAGCTTTGCCCCGGTGATGCGGTAATCGCTGACCAACCAACTCGGAGTTGCAAATGCAATGACTATTGACACAAGAGCAACGCAGAAAATTGCGACTCCGCAATTCCCTGCTAAACTTCGGTTCTTCATTTTGACAGCGCCCCTGAAAGATTAAATTCAATTAAAATTAAATTTAGTAGTAATTCAATTTAACAACAATTTTTATATACTGCTAATAAATATAAGATTAGTACTTGGGTTTTATACCGAGTTGTGATGGTGTCGACCTAACTACCTTGGTTTTATAGATAGTAGGGTATCCCTATGTGAATAATTTGATTATTGCAATTGCTGTAAGTAGCGATGAATTTTTAATGATGCATTAATACCCAGCAAAGGCGATGTCATTACTGCTTGACATCAGGCTGCCCGAAGGATCAAACCTGGGACCGCTGATGGAAACCCCCTAATCACTAATTTACGGGGGAGTTCATGTGCTTGTCAAAAATACTAGATATTAATTCGAAAATATTAATATAAGATATATAGGAAGGTTCAATTTGAGTTTATCAAATGTCCTAAAGCTAGAGGTGTCTGAAACAACGTTGAAATGCATTTCGATTTGCATAAATCGTCTGTTATAATAAGTCAATAATTTCTTGAATTTTTTACCAAATAAATTCGATGTTGTAACTGTTGATTCGACAACTTCAATAGGTAAAAAAATTAAATGTAACTATAATTTGGTCTGTTAAGTGTCTTATCTTAATTTGTAGTAGTAGTAGATTTGTATACCTTGGCGCAGAAATTGGCCAACTCCTATAAAAACTCCTATACATTTTATATTTTTTAGCATTTGTATTATAATAACGTTATTGTTATTTTAGAGCGCAAATACTTATTTATACAAAATTTTCAGTAAACTCACATTGCGTTTTTTCACCTCATTCATTTCTTTTCTATATATAAATTTATTATATGAGTATATAAGTTTTTAAAACAATATCATGGTTTTTAGAATAATTTTATAATTTATAATATGAAAATTTTATAATTTAGTTTCTAAAAATCAGTAAATACTTTTTTAACTTCCCGTAGGTTAAGTTATAGTCATAGCAAAAAAATTGAAAATGAAAATTTTTGTCTATATTTACGTTTGAAGACCTCCTGAATATTTGGGATATCTTAGAAAAAATGTTTGTATGTATGTGTGTATATATTTGGATACAATTTTTTGTCTACGGCTTCGAGAGCATGGATCATTTGAAATTTGATTTGTATGATTCAAAAACAATTTGATTCGTGTTAATGGGGAGGTGTGCTGAATATGTTTTGTCAAAGGCAGGTCCCGCCGTTTTGGAATTACACAGCAAAAATGGTAGTTATTGGGAGGACGGATCATCCCATTAGAATAATTTAAAACATATATAGCTTATGATGACGGAGTGAAATATTAGATAAGGATATGGATTAGGTTTTGTTTATATGTGTTCACTCAAATATAAGCACTTATGTTAGATCTATAAAATACGAGTATTGAATTTCACGGTATTTATAACAATTGTTTGAAAATATTTAAAACAACTATTATTAATCATTGAACAATATCCAATTGATTTTTGTTAATTTTTATACCTCAAGTATTTAATCAAGGTACGGGAAGTTCCAGCGATTTGTCTTAAAGCACAATCCCTTGCATTGCACCACTAGATTTGTAATAAAATATAAATGCCGAACATAAGTATAAATATCTCAATACATATGTACTAACATACAGATGTCGTTTAGAATAAAATCACGGTATTTTTACCGAGAGTTGATTACATTGAGAGTGATTCATTGTGGTTGAGGTTATTCAAGATTGCATGTATTATATTTCATTTCATGTTACCATGATAATTCATATGATTTCTAACAATTTAGTCATTACTATAATGATTTAAGATTATTTTGAAATGAGATATATAGGAAGTTTATAATTGAAACATTTGATAATTTTGCTGTTTTAAGAAATTCAATTACGAGAATTTTTTATAGAACACAATAAAAAGCAAAATTAACTGTTTAAATTCTAAAATGTTTGCTTTTATTAAAATAGATCAATTTTATGAATTTACATAGCACAGATTTGATCTTTATCACAGATAAAATGCTAAACTAGTAGTGCATGGCATTGCTTTAAGGTAAATTGCTGGAACTTCCCGTACCGCAAAATTAACTGTTTAAGTTCTAAAATGTTTGCTTTTATTAACATAGATCAATTTTATGAATTTATATAGCACAGATTTAATATTTATCACAAATAAAATGCTAAACTAGCAGTGCATAACATTGCCTTAAGGTAAATTGCTGGAACTTCCCGTACCGATGATTAAAGTTTCTAAAAAAAACTGTATGTGCATATGTCTAACGATCATTTTTGATCGCTAAATGACATTTTTTTTATAGGATTTACAAAACGGCTGCATCTGCTTTTCAAAAAATTTAATCAGTTCTTCGTCAATTGTTCGTCAATACAAATAAAATGTATTTTAAATTATTCAAATCGGACTCTCCGTTCTCTCAAAAACGGAATTACAATTTTTGGCACTTTTTGCCCTTTAATTTTGAAACGACTGGACCTGCCTTTGTCAAAAACTATAATCAGCATATAAATACTAATAGAATGTTTTTAAAATTATTTGAAATTAAATTATTTTTAACGATTGTGATGAATCCTATCATGATTATAGAGTTTATGGTTAACAAACATTCTATCATAAAACCTATTGAAAGTGCTTTAAATGTAATTTTTTTCACAATGAAGTTTGTAATAATGGGCTCCAACAAAATTTTAAATTTCGTAGTGGCAAAATTTCAATTTAATTGATAAGAATTTAGTTGATTATTTACACATGTGGAAAAGTTAGTAAAACTTGTCTTAAGGCACACTTAATTTGTTTTAATTATTCATATTAATCTCATGCTAATCTTTATTGCGTTAATGTTTGAATCTGATTTAAATGATGACTGATTAAAATAATAATTCAATTATGAATCGTGGAGTTCTGATCTAAAGTTGAAAACATAAGGAAGACTATTCATTCAATTGTGTAGGGCGGATCATCGACCCAATTGATTCCAATCTAATGCCATTTGTCCGCCATGTGCCCATACTGAATTATCAATGAACCGTATCGTCGGGCATGTTGTTTCAATTAAAAGAATGAGAAATTATAAAAAATATTCTATATCGGATGGAGATTAAAACATAAAATATCAAAATTGCCGTATGAGCTATTTAAATTTAGTTACAATTAAAACTAGTGGTGCATGACACTGTGTCTTAAGGCAAATTGCTGAAACCTCCCGTACCGTAATTTCGAAAGCTTCTGCAATTTTGGAGATTTTAGTTTTTTTTTGGTTGCTTTTGAGTTTTTTTCAAAGCGCGCTCTGTAGCTTTTTTAGTGACGAAAGAACCGAAGCGCGTAAGCGCCGCGTAGTAGTCTGTTGGCTAAACATTATAAATCTTGGTACTGAATCCATAGAAATGTAAACAAAATTTGGATTAATTATTATTATCTCTTAAAATTACTCATAATTTTATGTGCATATATCTAATTATGTACGTTTTAGACCGTCAAATGCCATTTTTTTTATTTGATCTCTGAAACCGCATTCCTCAAAAATTTAATCAATTTCTCATTCCATCAATACAAGTGAAATGTTTTTTGAATCATTAAAATCGTACGCTCCGTTCTCTCAAACTGAAACTGAATTGCCATTTTTGGCACTCTTTGCTCCGTATCTTCGAAACGACTGGGCCTGTCTCTGCCAAAATGCTAATCAGCACGTTCCTGCACCAATAGAAATATAATATTGTTTTTATTTATTCAAATCGGTTAAAATCAAATTGGTTTATAAGTGTTCTTGAAATCGTCCAAGAAAATTTGTATCCGTACATACATAAATACAAACTACACAGGCACACACAAACTAGCATGTTTTCTAAGGCATGCCCGAAGCCTTTAAAACGTTTGTAGAGATTTTATAGAGTTTTTTTATCGTCGACAAAAATTTGTATCCGCACATACATATATACAAACTACACATGGACACATAAACAAGCATGTTTCTTAAGGAATGTCCGAAATGTTCAGAAGGCTTTGAAACGTTAATATATGCAAAAAAATCATTTTTGATTTTTTCATGAGAACTTTAACTTACCCTACTGGAAGCGCATTATCCAAATCATTGTGTAAGTTATTGAGACTTAGTTACAATTAAATGAAAATGGTAATATTTTCGATAACTTAATTACTTCTTAAATTTAGAACCTGTATTAATTGTGTCAATTGTAAAAATGATTGTGCAGAATGTACATGTTTCTATGAGCAATTAATGGTTCCGTCACGTACGCGTCCAAACACATGTATTTATTTCTTGACAGTCGGGCAGAATTCCGATACATTGATTTGCATAGTTGTTATCTGTACAATAACTTGTGCATGGCTTTGTTTTCAGTTGCTTATCTATTGCGAAACCTATCACAAGTTGCACGGAAATGCGACATAACTTAATGCGTGTTATGCCTAATAAATAAAAATATAAAAATATATTGTGAAGTTAATACAAAGACGGTTTTTCAGTTCAGACTATTTCACTTATTTTCTCTTTCATTTCCTTTATTATTAATAAAATATAATAGAATAAAAACTATTTTTTCCATACGTTTGAATTTCTTCAAAGATTATTATTTTCACTTGAATTAATAAAATATTAGAGCATAATTTATAGTTCTGAAGTCAAAAATCGCATCAAAATAGTATTTGATATGCTACTTTATCACTGTAGCATATGGGAGACTAAAGTTATAAAATATCTCCTATAATTTAACTTATTAATATTTATATATTTGGCATAAATCAAAATCAGGGGCCGATTCTGCCGTAAAATAGGCCCACGTTATGGCAAGACTATGTTACGTAGCGCTTCTCATACAAAACGGTACTAAATACTGTCGATTTTTTTTGAAAATTTTGAATTTTTTTCACAGCAATAGTGCTGCGTGGCTGTTTTAGAGAAGAAATATCAAAGCGCCGTGTCGCACTCTAGCGAATAAACATTGGTACGGAACCTATAAAAAATTCACACTTATTATGAAAAATTCTATAAAATATCTTTTTATGCTTTTGTTTTACTTTTTTCACTCGGTCTCTGAAACCGCTAGGCTTGCTTTCGCAAAATTTAAACGGTACTTCATTTTGTCGATAATTATAAAATGTTTTTGACGCTCCGATCTCTAGAATACTGAGTTCTATGAATTACCATTTTGGGCTCTTTATGCCTCATATCTGCGAAATGGCTATATTGGACTCACCCAAACACTAATCAGCACGTATCCTTATCAATACAAATCGAATGTTTTTTTTTAATTATTCAAATCGGTTGATCCGTATTCGCAAAATTGTCGACGAAAATTTGTATCCGCACACGCACACATACATCCATTTTTTCTAAGATATGCCAAAATGTTCAACAACCCCTGAAATGTAAAGATATATAAAAATTTTTTTTTTCGATTTCAAAATTCTAAAAATCTCATTTTTTTCAAAGTTCATAAAATTTTAAAGGTTTTTTAAAAAATTGAATTTTTGGTATCAATTGCCTTAAGGCACGATGCCATGCACAACTAGTTTAATTAAATCACTCCTCATAGACCTATAATATTTTAAGGCTTGCGGTTTGACTATCAACTTTATAACCATACGAAATTTCATAAAAATCTCAGAAGAGTAAACCTGAGGTCTCCACGTCAGTGTTGATATAGATTAAAATAGTTATATTTGTACACTAAATAATTTGAGTTTATTGCCATGGCATATTCGGACATTCGTGTTTATAATTTTATCATTTGTTGCCGAATTTTTGTATTGAATATAGTTATTAGTCACTTTATGCATGACCCATATCCCACCTATGAGAGACCTTGTCAACTGTAAAACAATTACGGCATACAATGGCGCATTAGGTGGAAGAGTTTATAACACATGGTAAGAGCAGAGCTGGAAAGCCTTTTTTAAAATGCAAAAGAATCTAGTATCTAGATGGTTGCAGCAAAATCTTTAATAGTTTAATTTATAAGGTTGTTCAAAAAGTCACTTCGTATTTTTACCACAGAGAATTTAACTAGATTCTTTGAACCTAACACCCCACTTAAGCCCTATAATTATTATATGAAATGAAAGCTCACATTTTAAAGCTTGTGTGTGAAAAATTATAATCAATTACATTCAATACGAAAAGAATCAAGCAGCATTTTCGACATATTTTACTCTTTTGCTATAGAAAAGGTAAAAATACAATAGAAAAGGTATAAATGAAATTGATCAATGTGTATGAAAATAACGTGTTAATAGTACGACAAAGCAATAATTGGTTTGCTGAGTTTTATTCCTGGTATTTTGATGTCCAAGATGCACAACGTTCAAGAAGTATCGTTGAAGCTGATAAAGACGCGAGAAGTGCGTTAGTTGATGCAAACCGGCGAAAAACAATACATGAGATCTTATTGAATTTAAATTTCATAAATTTAACAGTTCATGACCACTTGAAAGGTCTGGGATATTCCTCTAAGCTCAATGTGTGGTTGTCATAGAAAAAAACCTGTGTAGTCGCAATGGCGTCTGCGATTCGCCTCTAAAAAGTCCTGCAAATTATTAGGTTTTGAAGCAAATTGTCAATAGGAATGTCAAATAATGTAGAATTGTATAAAGTATTGTAGAAAATACAATACACGCAATTTCCCACAAAACAAAAAAGAAGAACCTGCTCAAAACAGATGCAAATAAGCTGAAACTTGCCAGAAAAAGGTGATGAAGTATGTTTGGTAAGATTTTGAAGGAGTTGTTTGTTTTTCAGATTTCCCAAGATAATATTAGGGCTAATTCGAATGCCTTATGTCATCAGCTGGATAAACTAAATAATGTACCTTAATAAAAAAGCTCAGAAAAAAACCACAAGTAAGGTATATAACTTCATCAAGACGACGCAAGACCTCAAATAAGTTTGGTCAATCGCCAAAAGCTTTTGTAACGTGAATGGGATCCAATGCCCCGCATTCATCATATTCTCTAGACCTACCATCATCGGACCATTATTTGTTTAGGCAGTAAAACCTTTACCTCAAATCAGCATGTCAAAAAACACTTTGATCAGTTTTTTGCCCAAAACTCTCGGAAATATGCTAATACCAGATATATGACAAAAGACTTTTGATTAAAACAGTTAACACATAATTTATTAAAGTATTTGTTTATTCTACGAAAATTACGTGCCTAAATGTCTATAGAAAACAAAGTTACTTTCCGAACAACCCCATATTTTAATTATAAGATCGATTTTTAATGATCTCTTTGATTGCAAATACATATATGATTTTATTCATAATATATAATTTGTTATTTAGAGTGGAGCGGGGCACAAAGGTCCACATTGACTAAGTTTATTAAGTATATGAGAACCAAATCAATTATATCACAACAGAAAACACTTATCAAACAAACAACTACTAACCTATATTCAGTCAAACTCTCCGCTACTTCATTATTTTAAAAATGTGCTTTTTTGCTGTTTTTTAAACATTTGACTTCTGGTACTTTTTACTTTATAGGCGGGGTAAAATGGGAAGAAATGTGTTAATTTTAATTTTAAAGGGATTTGACGAAATATATCTACATTATTCAATCAATGGAAAATATAAATTTCAATAGAACATTTTTTACAAAGATAACACTGTATCTTAACACTGTTTTAGTCTCTTAATCCGATATTTCGTCAGAAATATTTATCTGCAGAGCTGGAATAACTATTTATTTAATTTATCTCTAGATTTTTTTTAACTTAATTTTTTTTATTTGCTATGTTTTATTGTTTACAGCTTTGCCAGAGTAAAGGTTCAGTTGGGCAATTTTACCACGCCAACATGTAAGCAATTATAGAGATTATATAAAAAACGGTTAAATATAACTTTAAAATACCAATACATCTTATTAAACAATATACTAAGGTATACACAACCGAGAAAACTAACAACGAAAGAAAGTACTTTTGTTATAGATTTTCAAACTTGGCCGCTTATTTAAATTATAGAAAGAAAATATGCAGCAAAACAAAGTATTGCGTATTATATGGAGAATTTAAACTAAAAATAAAATTTAAACTAATAATAAATGAATTAAGATGGCGCAAACATGAATTGATTTACGTGACATGAGATAAGAATAAATTACGAGAACTGCAATGCAACTCATTTTCTTATGTTTCTTTAATCATTTTGTGAATAATGGTGATTATGCATATTATTAAAATGTCCTTTAGCTCTCTTTGCACATGGGAAACTTATGTTTTTCAAACCAAGCAACGATAACAGACCATAAGCACGCACAGCTCTTAACGCTTCAGCAATCGCATGTGCACGATGCAGAAATTACCTTATGGGAATATTTTAAAAGAATTAGAATATTAAGTATATATTTTTCTATTTTATCTCTAAGGACGAATCTATTTTGTTTAATGAGTTCTTTGTTATTAAAGTTTTCGATAAATAAAAAATAGTTATATTACTGCGTCAACAAAACTATTGAATTAGCATGTTCTTAGGAGTTATTGTAGTTATTTCAGTCTCATAATGAGATAATTACATTACTGAGAAAAGAGAGTATTTGTCACAGTACCGGCATAATCTATTTTGAAGTAGAACTTCTATAGGCGCGACATGAATGTAAATCCGTACAAATGCAACGGAAGTGAGTTACGCCAAGATCGAGTGCCAATAATTCGTCATTCGCTCTCGATGTATTTCGGTCATATCTGTGTGAGGCTTCTTGGTATGTGTGACTTTATACGTGCGTCGTATTTATACGAGGCTTCTTTGTATGCGTGACTTTATACGTGCGTACGTCACCGAAATCGTGAAGCATATTGTTCATTATCGGTGTTTCATGTTATTACATTTTAACGTTAAATATTAGTACAAATCTTGAGTTAATAAAAAATGTCTGGATCTGAAGAATATTTTATCTCGTCCCCCATAAATAATTATAATGCAGATAATAAAGCAAATGAAAAATCTGTGCCGTATAAGACACGTAAGTTTATTGAAGTACTTAAGTTAAATACAAATGTATTACTCGTGGTTACTAGAAAGTTATTTTTGAGGTTATTAAAATGAAAATTATTTTTATATGCAAATATAAAATCATGCATTTACATCATGATTCTTGAATATTTTGTTTATTAGAGTTTTTCTTTAATATAATTTTTATCCAAATAAGTATGAGGACGTCTATTCGCATGAAAAGCATTCTAGTTGAAATAATGGCGATTGCAAAAATGTTAAGACTATGAATCTATATTGATTCCCGAAACCAAAAAAAACGCAAAGTCTACGTTAGGTTTCAAATTATATACCGAGGTTTTAACAAAAAAGGTATTGAAATAACAAATAATTTTCAAATTAAACCTAGTGCCCTGAATTTTAAAATAAATTGTGTGGTCCTCTTTATAACATCATGACATGCGACTTTGAGCAAATATGCTCAAAGAGAACAAATCATACATCGAAATATTCAGAACCAACCTTCTCTGGGCTCAGAACGGGAAAGAGGTTTTTGCAATACATGCAAGTCTATTTTTTTACTGGTGGATTGGTTAAAAAACAATAGCGTTAAACTATAAAATAGCAATATGGTTTATAACGACTTTTCCTGTCAGAAATATGTAACACAACACAACATGATTATTTAAACACCCACAAAACTTATCAATATATTATAACAAAGTATACTTTTTAAACAAAGTTTAAAGGAAGTTACTTGCGGTCAAA
Source organism: Ctenocephalides felis (assembly GCF_003426905.1). Lineage (NCBI taxonomy): Eukaryota > Metazoa > Arthropoda > Insecta > Siphonaptera > Pulicidae > Ctenocephalides > Ctenocephalides felis. Next base: position 42,002,421 of record NW_020537646.1, on the reverse strand, counting down.
ATTAAAATCGGTCAAAAATGTTAATCTATATTTTTCAGTTCAAAAATTAAATGCTAGTAATTCACTAATGATTGTCAACTTCTAGCAAAATAAAAGAAAGAAATCTATATGTATGCAAATAACAGTTATTACTAAAAGATGTTGATCGAAAAACTTGTTCGAATAAACATTCTACATCTTTCTCCTCTTGGACCAATATCAATATCAGTATAGTTCAGCTTAGTTTACCATGGCACAACGTTACCTATGCCATTTTGTTTATTGTTTTTGTTTGTGTCATTTTGTGCGAAAATGAACAAGAATTAACGAATAATTAAAATTCCAACAAACACCTGATAATTGCAATAAAATTGATCGAACTTACTAGCCTAGTGCTAGTATAAGTATATTGATTTTAATAGAAATAATTACAAATAACAATGAATAAGGTCTGAAAAAATACATGACTAAAGCAACAAAATAAACTTTTGAAGGCGAGACACGCGTTTGAACTGATTATTTGACAAAGCTGTAATAATGACGCTCAACATCTGACATGTTATACAGTCGCAGTAACGTTACTAAAACTAGCCAATTTTTAAATAAGGCCACTGTGACATTTTGTCATATATACCATTTTGTCTTACCATAAAAACCAGCCCCGTTTGCATTTAAACCATAGACCTTACACTACATGAACTGCTAGTCCTCATATGTTTCCGATTTTATTAAGTATATAAAGATAGAAAGAGACTGTGGGGTCACTTGCGTTGCTGACAATGTCCCATGTTTTATTTTAATAATATAATGGCAATTGTGTAGACTGATTATTTTATAAAAATTTTGATATCAATACATATAAGTACAAATATTCGAATCCACCTGTTAAAATCGGTTTATATGTTATAAGATTTAAGCTTGTTACGTTTATTCATTCGGGAGTGTTCCAGAAACCACTGCGTGGACTGGTTTTTTTCATCACATCAATTTAAGAATTTTAAGCACAAGATTCAATTTTCGGGAGTGTTCCACGATTGTCGGAACCTCTCGTTTAGCAAGTGACGTCACTAGCCACTTTAATCTTTATACACTTATTTTGCACTCGACTAGCATATGTAGTGTAAGGTCTATGGTTTCAACGCCAGTTTATTTCATCAACTTTATTAACACTAGAAAGACGGACGAATTGAGTATACCTACATTGCCTGAAAACAGTCAAAATGACTGCGTCGTGAAAAAAATAAATAATGCGTTTAGAAATTTGTTTAAAATTAATTTTTATTATTTCATGTACTATTTACATTTATACAAATTATCTGAGTGCTAAGTATAAAAAAAAATAGTTCATCTGACAAAAAAGTTCATTATTTTTACAATTCATGCAAATGTAATTTGAGATCTTTTTATGAGTACATTTTCCGCAAACATGTTTGTTGCAAATTTGACACCTATTATTAGTTTTATTATTATTACAAAGTCTTATTTGGCAAAATTTTCTTTTATTACTACTGGTATGTGCATGGTGTCTGTGGGTCATCATTTTCCTTTGATTTTTTTTGTGTTGATGTCGTGTAGTCCGCGGAAAGCTGTTCTGCCAATTCAAACAAAAACTGTTCTCTAAGGATTTGTTTTCTTTGGATTTTTATTCCTGTCGCTTCTTTGTAAAGAATCCAGACATTTATCGCAGCCAAATCCAAAATATTGAAAAATATTTGCAGGGGTCATCTACGTGAACTACGTGGGATTTCACGGTATATTTTCTTTACCTTTGATCTGTCATGTCTTCTTTGCTGACCATAAGTAAGTCAATTTCAAATTTTTTGCCTCATAGGCCCCACAAGCATATAAAATTCCAATAAATGCATTCCAATAATATTTCCTGTAACGATGTTGTCCAATCGTACACCAAAATTTGACTGCCCTCTTTTTCTGTGCACTGTTTTATGTGTTTGATAATATAATTATCTATTATCAACGAAAATGCACTGACAAGATCACCTGTAATAATATTCTTTTTTGAAAAGCTCGTTGGCCCTTTCACACCCTTGAAAACACAGATGATGACCTTCCTGGAGTACCACCTTCGGCAATTTTTGTCCATACAGTACCATCGAGAGCTGTTTCTGTTCCTTGAATTCTTTCATCAGTTTCTGGGCCACTTAGCACCCTCCTGCATACACTTTCATTTTCATCAATAGTTATCACCTTCATCGCTACCCTCAGAATTAGATGATTCACGTTGAATATAATCCAATTCATCATCAAATGATTGTGCCCAATTTTCTGCATTTGATTCTATGTCGGAACACTCTTTACTTATGTTTGTTAGCTTTTGCAATAATTCACTTCTCTTCGAAATTTTATTTATAAGTTCTAAAAAATCAACTGAACAACGCGTTGTACTGAAAGTTACTACGTGAAAAAGACCGGTCTAATGTCAATACTTACCAAAATTCGGTTATTTTTAACTTCCCGTAGGGCAAGTTATAGTAATCGCAAAAATATCGAAAATGAAAATTTTTGTATTTCTCGACGTTTCAAAGGTTTCTGAATATTTTGGCATACCTTAGAAAAAATGGATGTATCTGTGTGTGTGTGTGTGTGTGTGTATGTGTGTGTGTATGTGTGTGTGTATGTATGTACGTGTGTGTATGTATGTGCGGATACAAATTTTCGTCGACGATTTCGGGAACACGGATCAACCGATTTGAATAATTCAAAAAACATTCGATTCGTATTGATAAGGAGACGTGCTGATTAGTTTTTGGCGAAGGCAGGTCCAGCCGTTCCAAAGATATGGGGCAAAAAGTGCCGAAAACGGTAACTCAGTTTTTAAGAGAACGGAGTGTCCGATTTTAATAATTCAAAAAACATTTCACTTGCATTAACGAGATGAATAACTGATAACATTTTCATGAACGCAGGTCTAGCGGTTTTGGAGATATGGAGGAAAAAGTAAAAAAATGAGCCGTTTGGCGGTCAAAAATGATCATTAGACATATGCACACCAAATTATCAGATATTTTATAGAGATTTTAACAATAAGTATACATTTTGTTAACATTCCTATGGGTTCCGTATCAATGCTTATGCGTTAGACAGCGACGCGGCGCTTACGCGGTTTGATATTTTGTCCCTATGCAGTTAAAGCAGTACGATTGCTTTGAAAAAAAGTTTAGATCTTTCAAAATATGTCAAAATAAAGAAAACAAGTTTTTTCAAAAAATTAAAAAAAAAAATTAAAAAATTTTTTTTTTTTCAAAAAAAAGTAATTTTTTGTCTAATTGTTTGTCAAAAATCTTATTATTTCGAAGTAATTTTTTTTCAAAAATGTTAATCGTTTTTAAAAAAATAATAATTTTTGGTACGGGAAGTACCAGCAATTTGCCTTAAGGCACGATGCCTTAATTGCCTTAAGAGAGAATTCCACTTACAGCTAGTTATATAACAAATGCATTATCGCATATTGTAGATGAATGCACGCGATATAACGATTTGCATTACAATAACAAAGCCGTTTGTAATGTAAAATTTCTAGAGCAGTCAAAATGACTGTTTTCCGTCCATGCAGGCATAACATGTAAGAATATTGAAAATAAAAGTGAGATAAAGCAAATAATACGATTTATCTACGCATTTATATGTTGTATAAAAAGTCACAAAATTTCACGAAGCTGCGACTTCAAATACATAGTTATTTTTATGTTTGAAAATGGAAAACAGTCAAAATGACTGCGTCCGTCTTTCTAGTGTTTACTAAATTGTTAAAAACCTAAATGTAATAGTAGCTAAAATACATATCATAGTAAATGATATGTTTTTATTGAAATCTAGTAGTTGACGTTGTTTTTGTCAAAGTTTAGTAGATATGTTTAAAATAATATTTCAAAACAAAAGCTTTGCCAAGGAATCGGTCCAAAATTCAAAATCATTTTTGTTTGACTAAAATCTTTCCGCGAGTTATTATTCATCACAATGATGTATTATTAGTTTCTAAATCACCGCGTAATACCAGTACGTCCAATGTTCAATTAATATTCTAAAATTTAGTGAAAATGAGTGATGATAATTCTGGAGAGCGAACTCCTCCAAAAGGTGTTCCCAAAAAAACTACAGCAACATACTCCCTTACAAATGGACGCTGGTATACGGAAGAAGAAATTGACAAACTGCATGTCAGACATGAAACACCATTGAGGTTGTTATTTTGAATCTTTATTTAACTGAATGATTTCGAACAAAATAAGTTTTGTTCGCGTGAGTTAGATAAAATCAAGTCAATCAGTCAGTTGTTAAAACTTCTTGAATACTTACTCTGTTTATCTAATTTTTCATTTGTAAAGTTTGAAATATGTATTTTTATTAGAGATACCGTTTAAACATTAAAATAAATAATGCTAGAAGTCAATACTATGGCTGTAAGAGTGTGATTAAAATTTTATTAAAACAACTCAGTTGTCACTTTCGGCATTTTTTAAAAAATCTTCGAGAGATATAGGAAATCTAAACTAGTCTTTAGAGCAATAAATATATCCAAATTTAAATAATCCGTCAAATATTAATAAATGGGATTGATGAGAATATTAAGTAAGTAAAATTGATATTCGCATTCGTAATGTATGTCAAAAAATACTATTAGAAATGTAATTATAACTAATATACGCTTTAAAAATGTATAAACATATGCATTATTAGAAAACGACAATCTGTGTCTTTTCGTCCTGATAACTACTTTGACTGGAGGCAAAGGAAGATTATGGAAGAAAAACCTCAACCTAATCCTAAAAATACAACTTTTGTATGGAAAATTGACACTTCTAGAATAGCAGAAAAAAGGCATAAGTCAGCAAATCATGCATCTAGACGAACTACTGATAACAGTAATGAATTTTCCTCGAAAATAGTTGATGATTCAGAAGAGGTAAAATCTAGTCATGAGGCTGGTCTGGCATATCTTGTCGAAGCTCGGAGGAAACTGCAACTAGTAAATATTCTCTATTTTCTTTTATTTAATTGATTTGATAATTGTATTGAAGGATGGTTAAGATATAATTTGATTGAGGTATTTGTACTCTCTCAGACAGAAACATTAAGGTATCTGTACTTGATTTGTAATAGTAGTAAAAAACATTAAGGTTTCTGTATATGCCACTATATACAGCAATTATCGTTTGTGCCCGCTTACCCAGAAAGAAAATCAATAAGTACTATGTAAATTTGTGGCACTAAATCTCAACTTAGGAATTATCTGACCAAATAAAATCAGAACCAAGCATTTTTCTAGAGTTTTAGAACTACTTATTGGACAATAACAAATAACATAATGAATGGCGCCTTTTTATATACAATTTGTTAGAGACTATACATACTGATAACATTAAGATATTTTTGGTAAAAGTAGTGCGAGCATATGAGATAGTTGTAATCGAAATGCGGAAAATTTAATATCCTATGAGCGATTTACTCATTTATAAAATTTTACACTACATTTAAACATTATCCAGTATATAACAATTCAAAAAAATAACTAGTGGGGTGTATGGTGCCTTAAGGCAAATTGCTGGAACCACCCGTACCGTAGCAAAATGTTCGAGGAATACTGAATGTTTTCAAATAGATTATTATAAATATTGTAACATTATTGTAATTATTTTCGATATACAAAAAAACTAAAAAAAAAATTTTTTTTACAAAATCAATTATTTTCTTAAGACAAGCAGAAAGTTCTTTGAATCATTCAAATCGGACGCTTAGTTCTCTCAAAAACTGCCATTTTTCACATATTTAGCTTCGTATCTTCGAAACGGCTGGGCCTGCCTTTGCCAAAAACTAATAAACACTTCTCCCAATCATTACTAATTAAAAGTTTTTTAGATCATTCAAATCGGATACTCCGTTCTCTCAAAAAGTCGATTTCTATTTTATGCACTCTTTGCTTTGTATCTCCGAAACGGCTGGACCTGCCTTCGCCAAAAACTAATCAGCTCTTTTCCCTATCAATAGGAATCGAATGTTTTTTGAACCATTCAAATCGGTTGATCCGTGCGCCCGAAAACGTGACTGGAAATTTGTATCCATACATACATACACACACACACACATCCATTTTTTCTGAAGTATGCCAAAACGTTCAGAAACCTTCAAAACGTCGAGAAATGTAAAAATTTTCAATTCCGATTTTCAGCCCATTACAATAACTTACCCTACGGGAAGTTAATAATCAATGTTTTTCCAAATATATTCTATTTTTTTGTTGTTCAAAGTCTAGTAGTTTTAAAGAATTATTCGTTACATGAAATTATAGTAACTATGTCTTTAATATAGAGAAAATTTCAAGTAAGAACGTTTTTAATATAACGACTTTAATAAAGAAAGTTTTTAATATAGAGAAAATTTCAAGTAAGAACGTCTTTAATATAACGACTTTAATATAGAACGTCTTTAATATAGAGAAAATTTCAAGTAACGTTTTTAACTGATAAAAATACTTGAGATATTTAGAAACTACCCATATTTATTATCAGGACGAGCAACCATATCCAGATTAAAATTCTTGAAGATGATTTAAAAAAAAATCATATTTAAAATTGCATAAGTAAACAACTAAGTTTTGACAGTAATTTCTATTAAATAGGCTAGAACTTAATAAATTATTAACCTAATAATTATTAATATTATTTTATTTCAATGTTTTCTTATAAAGCAAAAAGATACTGCCTTTATTGAAAGGCATAAGAGGGTGCGATCACATTCCGAAGAGAACAAAGGCAGGTGTCGTCGTATTCCTGCTGATCCTTACACGGGACCAGAAATTCTACCATTGCCCACAACGGCCATGCAGTCAAAGCTTCGGTCGCCATCAATTCATAGAAAATTAAAACTAAACCATGCTCTACCGGTACCATCACCTATTCCGGAAGAATCAAGCTCTGCATTAAGCTCTGATAGTAAACCTACTGTTCGAGGTGCTGGCGATAATATGAATAAACATTATTTGAGGCAAAATCATAGTGTCCCTGAATTAAAAAGTAACGAAAAAATTGCAAAAAATACAGATGAAGAATTGAACGCTCTGCAAGAAAATGCTTTGAAGAAATCAGAGGACAAAAAGGCTTGCAGATCTCAAGTTATTCATAAACCTTTAGAATTTTCCATGCCAGGAGTTTCAATCAAATGTGAAGCATCTACTACCACTTCCAAATATAGTGTGAACAAAACTTGCGATAACATAAATCTCTTACAGCATAATGTTCGAACCCAGTCCCTATCAAAATTGCAAAGCCGTGCATTTGTTAATGCGTTTGATAATTTATGTGAAAATTCCAAAACACCCTCGCAAACTGTCAGAGAAACATCTCCAAATGAATCTTGCACTCATGTTCCCCAAAAATGTGTTTCAAGACATAATTTGCCAATCGAATGCAAAGCCCTGAGAAATGCAAGTGTTTCTCGACATAGAAATAAAAGAAATCAAATCAAAGAATCACTACGACAAAAAACCTTGAAAAAGAATTGTATGGCTAAAATTTCAAAAATCTACAATTTGGATATAGATCCAAAATATTACGAATATATTAAAATAGAACAGCTGCAATGCACTGACATTTTGAAAGAACTTCCGAATGTTAAGGATTTCAAAGAACCACCACCACCTCTGTCTCCATATTCGCCTGCGTGGCAAAAGAGGTAAGAAATTCAACACAATTCTGAATTAATAATTAAACCATAATAATATATAATATAATAAAATATCCGTGATATTATTTAAAAGTTATATAAATAAAATCATTCAAATGCGTATACTATAAATATAAAAGCAAACCTGAAGTTTCTTTTTGTGTAGATGTAGAGTTTTGCCCTTTAGTTTCTCTTGCAGATATTATTATTATACAGGGCAAACTATTTTTATGTTAAAATTATTTTATTTATATTAAATTAAATTATTATATTCGAGGCTCCTTTTTGCAGTTCCTTAACGATTATTTACATGAAACTATTCTTGATATTTAGTAGCTCTGTTATCATGTACAAATGATAATCCAATGTCATTAAATAATTAATCATCATATATTTTCAATATTATTCTATTTATGTAAATATAAAATTTACAATATATTCAATTCAGATGCAGTAATTGCTCTCGCACATATCCGGAGTTAGTTTTTAATAAAGGCGTGCAATGCGATTGCCGCAAAGAACGAAAGGATTTAGAGAAAAATGGACGAAAAATATCAAAAATAATAGACACGGTGGACAGCACTACTTCAACTGAAAATATCAATTTCGAATCAACAAGCATTGCATTTACAAGCTGGAAACTTATGTGTTTGGTGACACAAAAAGTTTTATCTCTGCCGTTTATCCAAAATATCAAGTACGAAAGCAGTTTTAACATAATATAAAGAAAGTTTTATCTACTTTTCAGCAGCCAATATATTATTTTTATTTTTATTTTCCTTTGCACTTACAATTAACTTCTATGATTAGCTCACACTCAGTAATATGAAGTTCATTTATTACACCAATAATAATTTAGTTATAAGTAATTTATTACAATTTGATTTATTAAAACGGCTCAATTCAAAAATATTATTTGGTTAATTCAAAACCTCATATTTTAATTTGGTTTGAATGGGGTTAGGTGCTTATTGTAACAGTTTTTACTTTAATTAATATCTATTGAGATCCACTAATTATATTTTTACAAAATAATAATCGATAGTTGCTGTAACTATTTCTCTACCAAATACAGCAAAAATAATTCCACATTTATAGTTCATAAATTCACAATCAGTTTCTAATAAGAGTGCGTTGTTGTGTTTGGGGCTAGTTGCAACATCTACCGGGGCTAGTATACTATATATAATATAACTATAGTTATGATAAGCATACGACAATAATTTCTCTTATAATTTATTCACGCATTTTTGAGAAAATTGTCTTGTTTCTAAGTATTTTTTTCATACATTTACGTTAACTACAATAAATACAAATATATGCTGTGGTATAATTTTTTCACATAAATCAATATAAACTACTAATATCATAATTCAAATAAAAGATGTAGTGCTTCATGTAGCACAATTTACACGTACCTACATCTTAGAAACTAAATTTTCGATTAAATCTTCTTGATTTGAATCTATATATATATATATTATATATATATATATATATATATATATATATATATATATATATATATATAATATATATATATATATGGGGTGGTCCTTAACAAGGACATTTTCGAATTTCTTTTGCTCCCAAGGGCTCAAATGGTTCCAAATTAATAAAAAATGAATATGTAATAGTATTAGCTCCTAATAAAAACATTTAGATAGAGCGCACGCCAATTGAAAGTTTCTTATATTTGTTATTAACATATGTCATTAAGATAATTCTTGCGCCATTTGTATAGTATTTCTGAACTCAAATATTTTGGCACGTAAGAATATTGATCAACCACTTAACCTATAATTAAATTCACGACAAAATAAGATATAAAATTTAGAATTAGTCAATGATAATAATGCAAGTCAAGATTTTATGATATATCAATTTTATGTTTCTTGTCAAAAATGTCGGACCGGCACAGTTCTGTATATTGCGTAGTGGATGAAGACGGATGAAATATTTCTCTATTATTGAAAATTCTATTGAGAAAGCCTGCTAATAGTTACCCTGTTAAAAATAGCACCTAGTTTCCCTATGATTTGGTAAATACTTATTATGAAATAATAGGCATATCAGCTTTAACAAAGATGTATTTAATCATCCTTGATCGTAATTGATTGGAAATATAACAAAAAGGATTACCAACCATGAAATTGCAATTCCGATCAATTCAAAGATAAATATGAAATATTAGACAAAATGTTTTTACAACATAACACTGAGAATATTTTGCTATTATACATTCTTCTTCAATTGTGTTCCAAACTAAAAAATCTCTACAAAATAATAATAATGACAACGGTTATTTTTATCTTTGTTTTTCGCAGAAATTTTTCACTAAATGCCTTCATAATAATCAAGAAGGCAAACCACGATTCTTTGATAAATCGAATCATAGTTATTAATTTATTCATTTGGGTCATTTGATCGGAAGTAACAGAACTTTCATTATGTAAGTAATGATCCTTTAGTTCGGTCAAAGGCATTAATAATGACGGTAAAATAATTTTTGGTTTTTAGGCGGACTTGGATTCGATTGATGCCGAAAAAATGTCAAAATCTTAATTCGGCTGTTATAGTTACGATGCTGGGAATATTTTTGTCCTGTCTTACCGTACAGCAATCCGAAAACCTTTGGGATATTGTCGCAGTACTTGCGAGGTGATTTTTAAAAAGATATTTGAAATATTTCGAATAATTAACCAGAAGAAACTTTTTTTTTTTAATTTATTTAAAATACTTAGAAAAGATTGTAATTATATTAGACGATATATAATTACAATATTTAATGTGGTTATGAAAACCAATAGACATATTATTAACATAATTACTTAGACATTACCTTTTTAAATAACAATTTACAAAAAAATATAGTTTTAGGCCAATATACTGTAAAAGCTCCAATAGATTTAAATGCAAATCGAAACATTTTTTATATATAATTACAATGACATTCTATTAAAATACTATATTTAGTATAGAGGAGACTGGGCACGGTTGTGGCACTTTTTTATCAGCAATAATTTTGTGAATTTTCCAGTTAGCTGGGGGAAAAGAAAATTAAATGGTAATTTGAACAGTTGTCTGGAATACTGTCCTTAAATACGATGGACTTGTCATTAAATCCTATCATATAAAAAAGGGCTAGTGTCACAACCGTTCATACCCTAGGGACGGTTGTGACAGACATAAAAATAAGTTAAAAACCAAAACAGTTTATAACGACTTTTATTGTCGTTAATAACAATAATATGTAACACAATAAAGCATAAATATTTAAACAAAGATCACGAACAATATATATTTAAACATAATTTTTTAAACAAAGTTAAAGTTTCTCTTTCACCTCCTGCCTTACTTAACGTTAAGTTAGATTTTTTTGATCTGTTTAACCTTCACCCTGTAATGTAGTTGGTGGGTAAATGCTCAAGTTAGCAAGGCCAATAAATAAAAAAAAAAAAACAAACTTCACCCAAAAATGACAAGAAATACATGTCACAACCGTACCCAAAGCACATTTTTGAAAACAAAACATCATTATGGAGCTAAATTATCTGATTGTAAGCAAAAACTAAATGCTGGTAAACTCATAATGTTCAACTTACAGCAAAATAACAAACAAATTGATCTATCTGTAATATACAACTTTTTGTAACAATTATGATTGAAAGAATTTGAACATGAAAACTTACTTTTGGCCCTTTAAAAGCAATTTGGTCTACAGATCATGTTCACGTAAGGCATTGAACACTGACTGAAAGCAATAATGGAAACTTGCTTGAATAATCATACTTAATCTTTCTCACTTTGGATCCTATCTTAAAATCAGTTTAACAGTTATGGCAACTGTCATTACGTTCCCTGGCTTAACCGTATATAATATTCGTATTAATATTCGTACCGATATAATTTTTGATTTAAACATTGTATATAGAACTACATAATTAAGTTTATCTAGTAATGAGTTTTTAATATGGATATTTGCATAGAACTTCCATGATGTCTAGACGTCATTAATTGATATCAAACTTTGTTCGAATTAACCTAACCAGGTACGCTTTCGAGAGCGCGCCGGTCAACCAGGAGCTGACGTATCAAGAAAAATTCAATCAGATCGCCAAATTTATTCTGGAATGCGCGTACACTATTTTGTTCTCCACCAAGGTCGACAGTCAAGTTTGGCTACGCCGTGACATTTTTTAGAAAAAAAAATATTTTTGAATTGTTATAGTTTTAGTTTTCATATGTACGTGTTTGTATTTTTATTATATTTATTTGCTTTTTTTGATAAATTTATTTGAACATGAAAAATAAATATTACATTTTGTTTTGACCGATTTACTTACTAGTGTTTTAGTTTCAATTATCAATAAGGTAAAACGGGGCACAAAGGTCCAATTTGACTTTGGGAAATTATATTGTAACTAGCTGTAAGTGGAATTCTGTCTTAAGGCAATTAGGGCATCGTGCCTTAAGGCAAATTGCTGGAACTTCCCGTACCAAAAATTATTACTTTTTTAAAAACGATTAACATTTTTGAAAAAAATTTACTTCAAAAAAAGTAGATTTTTGAAAAACTATAAAATTGACAAAAAATTACTTTTTTTTGAAAAAAAAAATTTTGTTTGAAAAAAAAAATTTTTTTATTGAAATTTTTTTTTTTTTTTATAACAAAAAATTTTTTTTAAAAACAATGTTTTCTTCATGTTGACATATTTTGGAAATTTTGAACTCTTATTCAAAGCAATCGCACTGCTTGAACGGCATAGAGACGAAATGTCAAAGCTCGCAAGTGCCGCGCCGCCGTCTAACGCATAAGCATTGATACGGAACCCATAGAAATGTAAAATAAAAATTATACTTATTGTTAAAATCTCTATAAAATATCTGGTAATTTGATGTGCATGTGTCTAATGATCATTTTTAACCGCCCAATGGCATTTTTTTTTACTTTTTTCCTTAGATCTCCGAAACCGCTAGACCTGCCTTCATGAAAATTTGATCAATTATACATCTTGTCAATACAAGTAAATTGTTTTTTGAATTATTCAAATCGGACGCTCCGTTCTCTTAAAAACGGAGGTACCGTTTTTGGCACTTTTTGCCCCGTATCTTCGGAACGGCTAGAACTGCCTTCGCCAAAAACTAATCAGCACGTCTCCTTATCAATACGAATTGAATGTTTTTTGAATTATTCAAATCGGTTGATCTGTGTTCCCGAAATCGTCGACGAAAATTTGTATCCGCACATACATACACACACGTACATACATACATACATACATTCATACATACATACATACACACACACACACATACATCCATTTTTTCTAAGGTATGCCAAAATGTTCAGAAACCTCTGAAACGTAAAGATATATAAAAATTTTCATTTTCGATTTTTTTGCGATTACTATAACTTGCCCTACGGGAAGTTAAAAACCAAACCAATTATATAGCAATAAATAAAACATATCAAACAAACATTTTCTGTCTATGTTCAGTGAAAATCTCAGCTAATTCTTAATTGTAGAAATGTGTTTTTGCTTAGCTTTTTCAAAAATTTGTCACCTTGTCTTTTTTGCCCTATAGGTGGGGTAAGATGAGACGGCAGGGGGCAAACAACAATTTTAAAACGGTTTTACGAAATAATAGCTACATTATTCAACCAAAATATGCAAAATATTAATTTCATGGGTACATAACCTTGATTTGTTATTTCATCAGAAATATTGATTAGCAGAGTACCTATTTATTTAATTTATCTTTTGTAAAATTGCTTTTTTAAACTTAATTTACGTTTCTATTTATTATTCATATTTTTTAACTTCCCGTAGGGTAAGTTATAGTAATCGCAAAAAAATCGAAAATGAAAATTTTTATATATCTTTACGTTTCAGAGGTTTCTGAATATTTTGGCATACCTTAGAAAAAATTGATGTATGCGTGTGTGTGTGTGTGCGTAGTATGTATGTGTGTGCGGATACAAATTTTCGTCGACGATTTGGGGAACACGAATGGAGCAATTTGAATAATTTAAAAAACATTCGATCCGTATTGATAAAGAGACGTGCTGATTAGTTTTTGGCGGAGGTAGGTCTAGCCGTTCCGAAGATATGGGGCAAAAAGTGCCAAAAACGGTACCTCACTTTTTAATAGAACGGAGCGTCCGATTTTAATAATTCAAAAAATATTTTACTTGTATTAACAAGATGAAGATTTTATCAAATTTTTATAAGGGCAGGTTTAGCGGTTTCGGAGATCTAACGAAAAAGTAAAAAAAATGCCATTTGGCGGTCAAAAATGATCATTAGACATATGCACATCAAATTATCAGATATTCTATAGAGATTTTAACAATAAGTAAAAATTTTGTTTACATTCCTATGGGTTCCGTACCAATGTTTACCCGTTAGACAGCGACGCGGCGCTTACGCGCTTTATATTTTGTCTCGTTTCTCAAAAATCTTATTTTTTCGAAGTAATTTTTTTTAAAAAATGTATCGTTTTTAAAAGATAATAATTTTTGGTACGGGAAGTTCCAGCAATTTGCCTTAAGGCACGATGCCCTAATTGCCTTAAGACAGAATTCCACTTACAGCTAGTTATTGTTTACATTTTTGACACATTTGAGGTTCAGTTGATTTTATCTTCAAACATTGCTGTTTATCTCCCAATGGTGGCACCGTAAGAATCAAGGTGATAATTGGTTATACTTAACTTGTTTTTGAGATATCGCTGGTGAACCTTTTTACCAAGGGGGCCTTTAAGCCCCGCTCTACCCTATCATGAACACAATTTGAGTTTCTCCAAGTACCAGCATTATTTAGAACTACATCTAGACAAAACTAACGTGGAGTATCCATATTAAACAAAAGAGGAAACAAACCATGAAAAAATTCAACAGTTGTACTGGCTCAAATTAGGTTATCAAAAATGTCATTCTCAAACAAAACATTGATATATAAAACAGTACTAGCACCAATATGGGGCTACAGAGTATAATTATGACGATGTGCAAGTATAACAAACATAAAAATTATACAGCCAGAACAAAATATTAATAGCGATGGTAGATGCACTTTGGGATGTTACTAATGGGACCATACACAAGAATCTGGAAATTAAAACAGTAAACGAAATTAATATTCACGGATTTATTCTTATTACAATAAAATCGATGAACGTTGAAACGCAGAGAAGCAAATCATCAATAAAACGAACCAAACAAAAACACTGAATAACAAAGGGCCTACAAGTGCAAATCTTTGGCAGAATAACTGAGGATCTATGAACTGAGGAGTCTCTACTTTACAGAGGAATCCTCTAAACGCCAAATAGACTTATAGAAACTATGTATTCTGATTGTCTATTTCAATAAAAAAAAATCCTATATGGTAAAACTCCTGTTTATTTCTCTTGTATCTTGTTGTGTAATTACATGTTCACTTGTTCTATAAATATCAACCTCAATACAAAAAAGCATTTTTGTCCTAGAACGGTAACATTTGGTAAAATATAATATAACATCAATTGGACCATTGCCAGTGATTAGTCGAAGATCATATATATTGAATTTGATGATAACTTTTTTTTTATTCTGGCCGCGGTAGTGTTGTGGCGGAGTTTTCTGGAGAGCATGTTTGGGTGGTCCCCGAGATGGCTTTTGTACTCGAGTGAATGACTATTGATACCTTTCTTGACTGAGCTAATGTCAGCATCTTTGTGTATCAACCCATTTGAAACATACTTTGGTGCTTTAAATTTTTTTTTTTAATAAGTCGTTTTAGATTAAAAAAAGCAGAAGGTGTTCCATATCACGATGACAGTAATTCAAGTTGGAGCATTTTGTTTTTAATTTTTCTTGTTACTTAGTTTGAGAATGAATTAACGAATATATTGATATATTAATTGTAACATTAATTATATTAATAGTAAATCTTAATCAAATCAAATATTTGCAAGTATAGCTTATACATATGCGCAGTAAATCATTTATATTACATATGCACTGAAGCATTATTATACCAAATAACTAGTGCGCAATTGAAATGAAAAATGACTTACTTTTACATCAAATTTTATTCCATTTTTTGTATTTTTCCTTATTTTATTTTACCTCATAATTTATAACTGCCCTTAGTGTAAATAGTAAAAATGACAACTAAATAGTAAAAATGAAAGTTGCCAGTGTAAATTCCTACATGAAAAATAAAATAATGGATATGAATTTAATTCCTTCAAGAAGATTTCTAGCTTTTTTCGGTCTGTAGCAGACAAGAGGTTCTGTTCTACTTGTTTAGGATCAAATTGATTTCAAAAAAAATGTTTGCTTTTTATATTTCATAACGTCGAATAACTTAAGATTAGAACAAAATTTTCAAATTATTTAAAGAAATAGAAAATTCCGAAGAAGAAATTGTGGGAAAAATTTCAAGATTGGTGTATTTTCTTTGTACAAAATTGTTTATGATCATAATTACAATATAATAGGAGCATAGATTCGAAAAATATGATTTTTACAAAATGTGAATTTACTAGAATATAAAAAGTGAATTATCACATCTTATGATTAATTTAAAGGTAACTCATTAACCATTCATTATTGGCTGTAATAACAAAATTTTTCGTGTCGTTGAATGGAATGCAATGAACATACAAGTGTGAGTTTATAAATTCAAAAATATTATTCTTATAGGAGAACAAACAAGACGAAATAATATATGACGTCAAAATAGCTTCTATGCATACAATTTACCTATATTATTTATATATGAATTCCAAAAAACAAGTGGCGTTGAACATTAGCCATGTCGTCTGTATGAATGACTAATCGGATTTAATAAGAAAGACGACGTCATTTCTGAGGAAAAAAACTTCGCTGACCAGCAATTTAGCAACACCTTTCAAATGAGAATCACATGTAAATTTATTGTTCAATGAATAAATCATAATGCATTTATTTTAATATCAAAATAATACATTAATTTTATAAATAGTGAATTTTACTATAACGTCGTTGAACACATGTGAATTTGATTTATATTTATTTCATTAAAAAATTCATAAATTATATGCGAAGTTATTAATAAATCAATATTTTATTAGAGATTTTTCAATAATTGACTACTAAGACAGTATTATTTAACTTCCCGAAAAAGAAACTTGTTTTAGAAAATAAATACAATTTTCTAATTTGATGTTTTTTGACGTTTAAAGTCATTTTGAATCGAATGAGACCAAATTTGGGAACAGTATCGTTCTCCCAAAAACGTTCGATTTCAAAAATTTAAAAAAACCATTCGATGGATCTCGATAGAGACTAGCAATGATTAGTTTTGCGCAACGATCGACCGAGCCGTTTTTTTTGTAATTAGCAAAAAAGTTATTTTTTTTGCCCACGTTTTAGCTCACAATTTTGAATCGATTTTAAAAATTCACAAACTGTTCAAAGATATTGGTTGAGAATTGCGCTGATTAGTTTTTAGTAAAGATCGACCAAGTCGTTTCTTCGCAATTAAACGTTGAAAATTTGACTAGTTTTGTAATAAATTAAAAAGATAAATATCTACAAACTATAATTTCATTATGTAAATATTTTGTGACATTCTATAGTTCCTTGAACGTGAGAAAATACTTGACAGAAAAAATTGTTATGATGAACGGTGTGCAGTCAGATAACATTTTAATGCAGACACTGATTAAACATGGTTTGATTGAACATGACTGTATATTAGTTTATATATATATATATATATATATATATATATATATATATATTAATCAAGTCGCTTTAATTGGAACTTCAATTCGCTCCATATCTTATTTTTCAATTGGATATGGAGCGTCAAATTTGTTGAAGCATATTTTTTTATAAAAATAATATATTACAAATAATACAATATTTGCCTAAAAGTATATTATCCTAAAAACGTATATTTTTATAATTTTTACAATTGCACGAGCAAGGAATTTATCAACGCAGATAGTTTTACGCAATACTGCAAATTAATTAAATATAATCATTTCTTCATAGACAATTGATTTTTACTTTTGAAAAAGTTGTCAAGCCATCGCAGTTGGTATACAGAAATATAATTTTTAATTTGTTAAAAAAAAAAAATGATTTCGATCTCATGATTTATTTTTTAAATTGAATTATTAATTAATTTCATTTTTAGTTGTGCTATTGAAACAGATATCAAATGCCAATGAAAGCTAATGGTTCAATAAAAATACACCTATTACGTTTTATGATAGATTATATCTTCATTTTATATGTATCATAATAAGTTTGCATCGTCAAGCGTGAAAATTATCATAAAGAAATAAACAAATAGAAAATCAAATCCAGATTCAACATTGTGAATTTTTTCATGTCGTGAATATATAATAATAATATATAAACTATATAATAAATATTCCCGCATAGTGAGTTATGGTAATCGCAAAAAAATCGAAAATATTTTTTTTTATATATTTACGTTTCAAAGATTCTGAACATTTAGATTCCTATTGACACGGATATGTGCTGGTTAGTTTTTGGCAAAGGCACACCCGTATAGAAGAAATAGAGCAAAAAGTGCTAAAAATTACAGATTTTAAAAAAGCAAGCAGGAAGTTATTTCAAAATTTCAAAAATATATTTTTTTCATTCAAAAAAAAAAAAATAATATCGAAAATGATTCGGGTTTTAATTTTAATTATAATAAAATTTTAAATATCACTTATATACTTGAAATAAATAATTTTATATTCTCAGAAATTGATTAACTTCCCGTAAGGCAAGTTATAGTAATCGCAAAAAAATCGAAAATGAAAATTTTATATATCTTTACGTTTCAAAACCTTCTGAATAATTTGGCACCTTAAAATGAATGTATGTGTGCGTGTGTGTATGTGTGTATATGTGTGTATGTGTGTGTCCGTGTATGTGTGTGCGGATACAAATTTTCGTCGACGATTTCGGGAACACGGATGAAGCGATTTGAATAATTCAATAAACATTCGATTCGTATTGATAAGGAGACATGCTGATTAGTTTTTGGAGAAGGCAGGTGTAGCCGTTCCAAAGATATGATGCAAAAGAACGGAGCGTCCGATTTGAATAATTCAAAAAACATTTTATTTGTATTGACAAGATAAAGAATTTTCATGAAGGCAGGGTTATCGGTTTCGGAGATCTAAAAAGTAAAAAAAATGCCATTTGGCGGTCAAACATGATCATTAGACATATGCAGATCAAATTATCGGATATTTTTTTATAGAGATTTTAACAATAAGTGAAAATTTTGTTTACATTCCTATGGGTTCCGTACCAATGTTTATCCGCTAGACGGCGACGTGGCGCTTACGCGCTTTGACATTTCATCTCTATGCAGTACGATTGCTCTGAAAAAAAGTTCAGAATTTCCAAAATATGTCAAAATAATTTTTTTTGAAAAAAAGTATTTTTTGTCAAATTTATAGTTTTTCAAAAATCTAATTTTTTCGAATTAAAATTTTTTCAAAAATGTTAATCGTTCTTAAAAAAATAATAATTCTTGATACGGGAAGTTGCAGCAATTTGCTTTAAGGCACGATGCCATACACACCACTAGTTATGTTTTGTTTTAATGAGAACATATGTAAACGACGTCGTCCCATTTATAACATCTGATATTTTATCTATAAAATACGAATAATGAAAGGTGCAGTATGTACAGTCCATTCGAAAACATTTGAAATTTCTCGAATATATGATTACGGAAAGAAAAGTTCCAGCAATTTGCCCTAAGGCACCACTAGCTCGTAATCACTTCGTTTTGCGCTTTAATCTTGTCTCTATAAAACTAACAAAAGTTTTTTTCTAATCTGATAGACATAATATATTTGATTTCACGAATTTAATACAAATCATAAGCAACTATATGATGGGCTATAATATGACAACAAATGGGTTATAAGATTGATAAGTGATATTTGCGTTATTTATTACCAAAATTAATACGAAATATTTACAGGTCATAATTTACATAATAAATCATAAAGATGACAATTTTAAATGAACTGTTTTGTGTGCCTTTGTTATTTATTACTTAAGTAAATAGATATAAAGATCAAAATAAAATCAGATTAAACCGAGAGGGATGTTAATAAAGTTTTACAATTTCACTAAAATTAGGTATGCATTTATTAAGTTATGCACGCATATGTTGCGTTGTTAAAAGTAATTTTTATTTCATACAGTGTATTAGCCTTCACAATTTTTTTAGTCAATTAAAATCCTATTCACTCAGGTATTTTTTCATGTATTGTCAACCCAAGCATTAAATTATTTTTTTATATAATTAAGTTAAATCATATCTTAATAGACATTATGCATTAAATATGCACTATTATTTATGTTTTTATATATTCATTATTTTGTCAAAGATATAAACACAGTATTCACAGCTCTTTATATTTGTGGTAGTATCAAAGACGATACATAATTTATTCGCAATCGATTGAAGATGAGGTTTTACTGAATTACAAACTTGCTTGAATTCTAAGGATTTTTAATAAGAAGTTATTTTATTGACACAGTTAATAATTATTTCAATAATGTTATTAAATTTAAGTTATTTTTAATTGTTTATCAAAGAACGTTTAAACCTGATTACTCATAAACTAATTACAGTAATGTATCAGTTAATTGAAATATTATACAAATCATGATTCATATTTTTAATCATGTACGATGGTATGAATATGTATATATATATATATATATATATATATATATATATATATATATATATATATATATACGTATATATATATATATATATATATATATATATATATATATATATATATATATATATATATATATATATACCTTGATTTTTATGACATCGCTATAATGTTAGAAAATCCAAAATAAAAGTATTTTTTTCGTTGTTAGTTTTTATGATTCTGAGCACTGTTTTTTAGTTTACCGGACCCTAATATAATTTTTAGGTTTACGTTATTCATATGTTTTAAAAGATGCATTGCTATTTTCAAGTTAGATTTAAGATATGTTTTTATATAATCTCTATAATATTTTGCATGAACTGAACCCCTACCCTGGTGACTGAACCCCTACCATGTGTAAATAAAAATGTAAATTAATGGAAAAAAGCAATTTTACAAGAGATAAATTAAATAAATAGTTATTCCAACTACGCTGATTGTTATTTTTAAAAAAAATACTATATCAAGGTTATATACAGTATTTTCTCAGTAAAAAATGCACCCATGAAATTTATATTTTGCATTGGTTGAATAATGTAACTATTATTTCGTAAAATTCTTTTAAAACTAAAAATAAGACATTGGAGATATTTGCCCCTGGCATATGAACTTTTTTTAAAAAAATATTCATTCTATTCACTAGTTCAAACTAAAAAAAAACAAAAAATTAAGTAAATGCAATTTTAGTTAAGAAAAATATAACAGTTAAAAAATTAAAGATCAAATGAAATAGAGTTGATAATTACAATCACATATTCTTGATCAAATTACATCATTTTCTTTGAATGAGAGATCGGAATGTAAACTTTATGTAAAATGTAAAATGACTCATTTTAAATCAAATGTCTTTTAAAGTAATTTAATTAAAAAATAGACCAGAATGTTGAGTAATATTGACTCCATTTGACCTTGTTTGGACTAGAAATTAAAACTAATATTGAAAATCTCAATTGTTGATGGTCACACGTTGGAGAATGATATAGATTAGAATCGAATTTTTATTATGAATTTAAAAACTGTGTTTTATGAGAACATCTTAAAATATTTATTACTCAAATATATAAAAGAACATAATTTTCAATTGTTATTTATGTATGAATATTTTGAATGCCAATGTCTGGGGATAAAAAAATTCATCAACATTTTCTCAAAAACAAACAAAACAAGTAAAGTATAGTATTTTTTTCGATACTATTTTAAAGTAGAAGGTAAAGGATGTATAACCAGCCAGCATCTTAATTCTTATTACGTCGTTTGTCAGGAGATAAACGGCCTTGTATCAATATTCATAATAAAATTTTTTTCGTTGGTAGTTTTCTGGGTTTGAGCACTTGTATTTAATTTATGATACCTGCATATTATTTTCAAGTCTACGCTATTTAATTGTCTTATAAGATGTATTGTTATTACAAACTTGTATTTTTATAAAATTTTAGAATAGCTTAGATCTAGTTGAGGTAAAAAGGATCACCAGAACCTTTACACTGGAAAAGGTCTAAACAATATGAAAATAGGATAAAGTTGGAACAAGCAATTTTACTAGAGATAAATTAAATTAATATTTATTCTAACTCTACTGATGAATATTTCTGACTTTTTATAGATCATGATTATAAACATTATAAGCATTGCCAATGAAACTTTTATTTTGCATTAGTTAAATATTTTAACTTCGTAAAATCTCTTTGAAATTAAAAATAAGACATTGTATCCGTATGTCTAATGGCATTCTCTTTTTACCCAGACTATGGGGTAAGAAGAGGCAGATGACAAATTTTAGAAAACGGTAAAAAACATACTTCTATAATAGTGAATTAGCTGGGATTTTTACTGAACATGGTTCGATAGTTGTTTATTTGATACGTGTTATTTGTTGTGATATAGTTTATTTAGTTTAAACGGTATAGTTACTAAAAGTCAAATTGGACCTTTATGTCTCGATCTACCATATTCTAAATATAGAAGTCGTATTTTCCGTATTATCAGTTCTGTCTTTAGCTCACTGACTGAGTCTTACTATGAAGCGCAATACTTTAATTTGAATGCCAATAATTAGGTACTAAATTTATTAAAAATTTAATAGAAAATGTGCCATTTTTTTTAAATTGCAAATAATAGTTTATAAATGTCTATCTATATTTGAGAGATTAGAATAAAATGTTGTTTAGCAGCGTCTGTGGCCGAGTTGATTCTCGTTTGACCGCCAATGACTCTCGATTCATGTGCGGCTGACACACCTTTACAGTCCGCGGCAAAACGTGGAATTTCATAGCAGCACGATAAAGAAAAATCTATAAAACTGACCCTTTGAAATCCAACTGGACGGGGAAAACTACTAATGTAATGATAGACTCTTTTTTTAAATAATAGAGTAAAATTGAATGTAATTTTTTTATGTTAACTTATGATTATTAACATATTGGGTGGGGTTTTATTGTTTGGAAAATAAAACTTTGGATCAGTTAATTGGAAATTTCAGAAACGAAAGGGTAAATTGATAATATAAAGTTTAAGTATAATAAAAATAAAAACATTTTAGTAAAAACTATACAATTTTTTAAAATTTATTTTGTGTAGTGTAGAAAGTATGTGATAGAAAGAAAATAATCAGCATGGAATTTATTTTAGAACAAAATATTTTTTTTATAATTTAATATTCATTTAAATTATCACATGTATTTTGAATTTAAGTAATTATGATATTATATATTTATGTTTGGGAATTGATGTCACACTATCAACTGTATTTGAAATCATCACACCATAACGAAACAAGGAAAACATTGTGATACACATGAAATGAAAGAGTACAATATGTGTTATTTTCGATAAAAATTGATGGAGTCACTAATTTAGTACACATTATAACTCACCGTAAGAAAATCCGCGGTATTCAAATTCAAGATGCGCAAGAACTCTTACATGGCCTATTTTACACAATTTAGAATAACATAATTTTGTTTTACACAACAAGAACGATCGGTTGTACCACTTTCACGACACTTTGATATATGTTTGTTATTAATTAGTAGTTGGCTTGCACAGGTGTGTTTGAACACATCATATGGTGCACGAATGTATAAATACAAATGTATATTATTATTTTCAACTTGTACAGACAATGTCTACTTACTCCGGGCGCTGTTGAAAGACTAAAGCCTCGCGTTGGTGAGCGTGCCGCCGTTCTTCGCGTGGTTTTCTCTTCGGCGCGTGCATTTGTGTCCATCAAATGCTGCATTCGGATATAATTGCGTAACCAACTTATACCGGTTTTTTATTTGTTTATCCCGACTTCTATCATTTACATTCTTGTTTGTTTTTCTTACGTAGATTCCAAAAAATTCTACGGGCGATCCGGTTCTACCACTGACAAAATTCAATTCGTCTTCACATAGTTTCTGTTGGCTTTTGTTTCGATTTCGAGAGCGGGTTGTTTCTGTTAAATTCGTCTCTATATTAAACGGTGGAGGGGAATGTGGACGTTTGGACTTATTGTTAGCGCTTATTCGCTCACTCAATAAATGACTCGTACCTGGATTCGGAATCGGAGGTTCATATCAAACATTCAAAATATATGTATTATTATTGCTCAAAATTTAAACATTGGGAAAACGATTTACTTTAATAATATCAGTATGTAAAAACATTTTGGGCTTGTGAAATTTAAAATTTTATTTTTTTTTAATTTTATTATCAATAAATAAATAAATATACATACATGCACACACACATATATATGGCGCTAGTGGGCCATTTATTATTAATTAATTATATTTTAAAATGAAATCGCAATTAACTGTTGTAGACTCGATGATAAGTGAGTTTATCTATAACTCAATTTACAACGAAACTGATATTATATAAATTTTGATATAAATTTATTAGCCCGAATATTGATCGTTGACTAAAAACCGAGAGACAATTTTTACGCTCGTGAAAACAATAATCTACTATAGCTTGCTAGATGCGATATTCGCATCAGTGTAGCTCCAAGTGTGCTGTGTAGTTTAGTCATTCCGCCATATCATCGAGTCTACAACAGTATAAATTATTTATTATTAAATTATATATATATAATATATATATATATATATATATAATTTATTATGTTTAATTACATAAAGTTGCTCCACATTTTGTAGTATGATTTACTTTAATTCATGAATTTATTGAATAGTATTATTTAATTTATATCTTCAATCTTTTAAAGGTATAAATTTATTCTTTTTTAGCATCTAAAGAAATCTTTATAAAAAAATTAAAGTTTCTCAGATAAAGTTATTATTTGAATCACACAATGTGTTATGTGTTTTTATTACAAAAATCGATATATGCATCATCACAGGTCTAACTATATGATATGATATTATTATTAGTTTAGGGCGGGGCACAAAGGTCCAATTTGACTTTAACTAATTATGCTCTCTAAACCAAATTAATTACAGCACAATACAGGACACGAAATGTTTTTTTTTTTTTTACTAAAATTGTAGAGTCAGAGGGCAAACAGATCCGATGCCTTAATATTAATTTTAAATGAGTTTTACAAAATATTAGCTACAATATTCAATGAATGCAAAATATAAATTTCATGGGCACATTTTTTACAAAGATGGCACTGTATATAACCTTGATCTGATATTTTATCGGAAATATTTATCAGTAAAGATGGAGTAACCATTTTTTCATATTATTTTTAAATTTCCTTTTTAACTGAATTTACATTTTCATTTACTATTTTTTATTCTTTACACCTTTGTCAAAATAACGGTTCAGTTGTTTTCTTATGCCATCTACATCTAAGCTATATAGAGGTTACATTTTAACATTTGTTGAAACTCACTTAAAATTAACAATTCATCTTATAAAACGATTAAATAACTTATATTTAAAATATTTATCAAGGTATCGCAAATTAAACAACAGTGCTCACAACCGAAAATAAACTAACAATGAAAGGAAGTACTTTTGTATATTTTCAAACAAGCTTGTTTATCTTCTGATAGCAAAGTAATTAACACATTTTTCCCTCTACTTTTAAATGTTGCTAGTAAAAAGTTCTAAACTATACTTGTTTTTGATATTTTTTAGGGGTGGTACTTTTTACCCGTGGACCTTTAAGGCCCGCTCTACCCTATATTGCTAATTTGGTTGCTGTAGTTTATTTTATCTCTTTTTTATCAAAATGGTAAAATGATAGCAAAAAAATAAAACAAACTGATACAAATAAATAATCAATTTGATATACATTTTTGAATACTAAAAATTATATTGTTGGTTACTCTATCAATTTTTCACTAATATTTATGTTGTAGAATCCAATTTTCGGATTTTTGTTAATGTCATGTTACGGGTCCATAATCGTATAAGTTGGTAGACATGAAATGTAAAAAAGCTATGTGTTTGTTGTGCGATCAAACGTTTTACACATAACACCTAACCTCTAAAACGCATAAAAGTCAAATAAGAATTTACATAAGTGCAACTTTCTGATGCAAAGAATTTATATTTTATCCGAGAATTGGCTCTCTAATCTTATATTGTTAAAACTATAGTTGCGTCACAATTGAGTGATTTAAAAATTACGCAGTAAGTAGAACTTTTATGCAAATAGTGTAATATATTTTATATAGAATTATATGAAAATTTTATAATGATAATATTTTTGTTTTAGCAATATGCATTATATTTTTTAATAATAACAATTTAATCTAAAGCTGAAAATTATATTGTTAGTACCTCAATTAATTTTAACTAATGTTTGTTTTAAATTTCATATTGTTTAGAACTGTAGTTGCGTCACGATTGAGTCATTTAATAATTAATTTTGTAATTGGAACACCGATTCATAACACAAGTCAATAAGTAACGAGCCAAGCAAATTTTTTGTTTTATATTTATGAATTAGTTCTCCGATTACAATCACCTGAAGCATCGACTCGATAAACGTAAGCATATCGCCCGCACCTGACTACGGCGAACAGAAAACACACCTTGCGGACGATACAAACACACTCATACAATAAAAGGACTCGTTCGCTCATGGAATTACTATTATGTGCGAGTTGAATAAAAAATGATTGGGTTTGAAAAAAAGGCTCTTCGGAGATATCAGGGGTGTTTAGGATAGAAAATAACTAAAGTTCTGATCTTAACAAACAAGATAATAATGTAACCATTTTGTTTAATTAACTTCCCGTAGGGTGAGTTATAGTAATCGCAAAAAACGGTTTCTGAACATTTTGGTATACCTTAGAAAAAAATTATGTATGTGCGTGTATGTGTGTGTTTGGATACAAATTTTGTTGAAAACCTTTTTAAAAAATTTTGGTACAGGAAGTTTCAGCAATTTGCCTTAATAAGGCATGATGCCATACATCACTAGTTTGTATTTATTGTTAGTTGAATTTTTATATTTAACTTCCCGTAGGGTAGTTATAGTAATGGGCCGAAAATCGAAAATAAAAATTTTTGCATTTTTCGACGATTTGAAGGTTTCTGAACATTTTGGCATACCCCAGAAAAACTGGTTGTGTGTGTGTGTGCGTTTTGTATGTCCGCATTTTTTCGTCCACGTTGTCGGGCGCACGGATCAACCGATTTAAATGGTTCAAAAAACATTCGATTCCTATTGATAGGGAGATGTGCTGATTAGTTTTAAGCAAAAGCAGGTCCAGCAGTTACGGAGATAAAGAGCAAAGAGTGCAGAAAATAGAAATCGTGTTTTTGAGAGAACGGAGCATCTGAATTAGTAATAATTGGAAGAATTGGTTATTAGTTTTTGGCAAAGGTTGGCCCAGCCATTTCAAAGATACAGAGCTAAAGTGCAAAAAATGGCAGTTCTTGAGGGAACTAAGCGTCCGATTTAAATGATTCAAAAAACTGCTTGTTTTAATAAAATAATTGGTTTTGAAAAAAAAAATTTGTTTGAAAATTTTTTTTTCAATTTTTATTTCCAGAATTTTTTTTTGTCGAAAATAATTCAGATTTTATTTTTAATTCTGACTAAAGTTCTAATATACTTTAAACAAATAATATCAATTTTGCAATTCAGTTTATATAATTCTCATAAATATTACACAATGTTACAATATTTATAATAATCTATCTGAAAACATTCAATATTACTCCAACATTTCGTTACGGTACGGGAAGTTCCAGCAATTTGCCTTAAGGCACGATGCCATACACCACTAGCTTAAATTTGCTTTGGAAATTTTGAACTTTTTTAAAGCAATCACAGCTGATAACTTGATGTGCACATATCTAATGATCATTGGATCTTCAAAACCACTAGACTCTGTCTTCACAAAAATATCAGTTGTTTATCATATGAATATAAATAAATTGTTTTTTGAATCCATTAAATCGAACGCTTCGTTATCTCAAAAATTGAATTACCATTTTTGGCACTTTTTACTGCGTATTTTCAAAAGGGCTGGACCTGCTTTTGCCAAAAAATTAATCAGAGCGTCTCCCTTTCCGAATGTTTTTTTTTTAATTATTGAAATCGGTTGATCCGATTTTCGTGTTTACGAAATCGTCGACGAAAATTTGTATCGGAAATCACACATGTATCCATTTTTTCTAAGTTATGCCAAAATGTTCAGAAACCTTCGAAACGTAAAGAAATGCCAACATTTGCATTTCTGTTTATTTTTGCGATTACTATATCTTATCTTAGTGAGTTCGATTAAAATTTGGTTTAAACTCTATATAGTTTTATAGTTTTGGATTAGATTCTGTTAATGGGCGGTCAAGTTGTTTTTTAGCAATAAACTTTTATCATAACGCAGTTATTTTGCATAATTACTTATTCCAACAATACACAAATTATTTCATTTTACTTATATATTTTTGTTTTTTATTACTTTCCTTCATTTTCTGAGATATTATATAATACTATTATTATATATATTTTAAATTTGACAATGTGCGGATTTTTTTAACAATGCTAACATGTTTAAAAACTCAAAAAAATTTTGATAATAAATTAAACCATTAACAGTTAGATGAAGAAATTTGTAATGACCATTGAAAAAACTATCCGAATTATATAATAAATTTGCTGAACATATAATTATATAAATTATTTTTAACATTTTTAAAACCTAGATTTTTTATTTTGATTGATAACAATTAATAATAATAAATATATTTGAACAAATTTGTATAACAATGTTTTTTAAAAAAATTTGTTCGAAATTCTTTAACAAGGATTGTTTAGAGGAAACAAGTATCACATGATAAGAAAATACTGTTGGTTTCATCTAAATTTCTTATACACCTATATATACCGGCTGTCGTGCTTTTCCAAAATAAACGGAACGAAACTATGATATAAAGTAGCAGTTCCCTAAAATATAGTGCTTCATTATTTTTTATGCATTTAACATGCGTAAATAGATTATACATTTAGGGTGAATTTTTATATGTATTCATATATCAGATTAATGTGTCTTGCGCATGTAGGGAAACTTGGGGAAATCTGTGACCGGGGTAACTAGTAACAGGCGTTTCCTTAACGATATTAGCCCTTTCACTCGCTTACTCTTATTTATAACAATTGTGAAATAATAAACAACCTTTGTGGATATATGTCTACTTGATTTGTTAGAAAAATAGTTACAGCAGCTATCCATCTTTATTTGGTAGAAATATAATCAGTGAATTTCAAGATATATTAATTAAAATAAGATCTGCTACAACAAGCCCTCTGCTACCCTATATGTTGTTTTGAGATTTGAACAAAGAGTATAATATGTTAATGAATTTAGTAAAAATAAAAAGAAAATCATATGGTAATAAAAAAAACTGAAATAAGTACAACTTATCTTCCAGTCTTTTCTTTTGTCAAGAAAACAGGAACTAATCATTTTTAAGATAAAAAAAAATACAACGTTTTTCTAAAATATTTCAAATGACTACAAAAATATGTGATGTTATTAAAAATTCTAGTTAATTTTATTATAATTTAACAAATATTCAATAAGACACGTTTTTTTAACAAATTTTAACCTACTTCGAGTATGGCAAATGAGCAATATATAAATACTTTAATTCGATTTTATTTAATTTACGGATTATTTATTATCGTATCAATATGAAACAAATACAAAAGATACGTTGTATTCTAGCATTCATTATAATTTATGTGTCCTTGGACAATCATGAATAACCGTAAAAATTATACAAGGTTTTTCACACATAAAAGTTTTCTCAGGTTTTTTCTATCACAATAAATGCTTCCCAAAATTGCAATTGGTCAATTTTATATTGTCATATTATAAGTTATACAATCACCATATTATAATTAATTTATTGTAAGAATATAGGTTTAATATAAATTGAATTATCATATAATTAATGTAGGACTAAGAAAGTAGTCACGGGTATAAATTTCATACAAAAAATCCTTTATATTCACAAATCATTGAAATAATTAATTTGAGATAAATAATTTGGTAAATGTGTTTGGTAAATTATAGTTTTATATGAAAAACAAGTTTTATATTTTTTGTCAATTAAACTGAAATCACTAATTTCAGTGAAATTTTAATAAAAGATTTTGTACAGAAAAAACTGCTACGCAATTCTTGCAAATAATATAATAAACTGGTAGGGTGCATGACATCGTGCCTTAAGTTAAATTGCTGGAACTTCCCGTACCGTAATTAAAAATCTTGGTACAAAACCCAAAAAAAATTACACAAAATGAGTATACATTATAAAAGTCTCTGTAAAATATCTGATAATTTGATGTGCATATGTCTAATGATCATTTTTGACCGCAAAAAGGCATTTTTTAAACTTATTTTTATTGAGAGTCTATAATCGCTTCTCAAAAATTTAATCAGTTATTCATCTTGTCAATACAAGTAAAATGTTTTTTGAATTATTAAAATCGGACGCCCCGTTCTCTTAAAAACTGAGTTACCGTTTTTGACACTTTTTCCCCGTATCTTTGGAACGGCTAAACCTGCCTTTTACAAAAAGCAATTTTTTGTCAAAATCCACAGCCTATTATAAAAAAACTATTTAATCGTACAAATTTTTGTTAAAATTTTATTAAAAATGCTTCAGATTGACAAACTCTGTAACTTTATACTGGGACAAAGAACTCGTCTTATCAATACCGTGTGAAAATAATCGTGCAATTAATTTTAATATGTTGAAAATAGTCGTCAAACAGATAATACCTTACTTGAACATATAATAGATAGAAGTAATCGAAAATAGTTATAATATGTTGTTGTTACAATATTTCATTTTAGGCATACATATTTCGAATTTCATATAGTTATTTTTTTGTAATGATAAAATGTTAGCTTCGATTTCAAAGAAGCTTTCGGAGTTATTCGAACGACTGAAGTTATGAATATAGTGAAATCTAGATTTTTTGTTCAAGTGATATTGGATAGGGCGGGGCACAAAGATCCGTTGAATTTAAGTCATTATACTGTCTAATCAAAATAAATTCAATCACAACACAGCACGTATCAAACAAACAACTATGATCAGTGAAATTCCTAACTATATAAATGTGATTTTATTATTCTTTTTCTAAAATTTGTCATATGTCTCCCATAGGCGGCTAAAAATAAGACAGCTAGGGCGCAGACAGATCTAATATCTTAGTTTTAATTTTAAAAAGATTTTACGAAATATTAGCTACAATATTTCAGCATTTCAAACATTTCAAAATATACTTTTTATGGGCACATTTTTTACAAAGATAATACTGTACATAACCTTGATCTGGTATTTCGTCAAAAATATATAATTCAATTTAAAATGAACAATATATGTATTCAATAAAACAATTAAATATGGTACATTTAAAAATTATACGAAGGTCTCTTAAATTAAACAAAAGTTTTCACTTAATAGACGTTGCTTGATTTATAAGGTGATGTCTATTTACACACATTTTTCCCTCTACTTTTAAATTTTCTAATTTTATTTGTTTTCAAATTTACCTGCAGACCTTCAGGCTCTGCTCTACCTTTTAATATTTTCTTGATTTACATATTTTGTTGGGTTTGAATCATTAATTTCATAAGATATTGTAATAGGAAAATGTTTGAGAATTTTCAGAAACAAATATGTAACATTTTTATCATTGCTAATTTATATTAATAAACATATATGTATATGTGCATTTATATAAGCATTATTTTAATTTAATTTATTTATTTCGCCTTACATTCCAATATAGCTTTGCAAACATTTTATACCTTGCAACATTTCTACATACTTATTATTTCAAGTTTTCATAGAATCATAAATTAAACTGTAACACTTCATATTTCTTTTTAATGTAATAAAATTCAATAGCTTTACAATTTATTTTATACTCTAGATTTCAAACTAATATTTTTCTCTATTCTCCTTACATTTTTTGTTATTTATATTATTATATTTTGTTTTTTTTTTATTTTTATTAAAAACATATATTAATGATATTGTATCTAATTCAACAAAAAATATTTAATCAGTGCGTTTTGACAAGATATTTAAATAACTAAAAAATAAAGCTATGTATTGCAAATTTTGCTGTAACTTTAAGCTCCGAGGTATTGATTCAAAACATCAAAACTATGCTTAATTAATTTTTATGGTAATTTTGAATGTTAGAATTTTCACTCTTTCAAATTTTAATAAAATTGTAATAGAAGTAGTAATGAAACAATTCTTGGTGTTTGTTTCTTTATTTTTTCAACATCTTATAAATTATTTTCATCTTACATAGATTAAATGGACGGCATTTCACACAGCTTTAGTTATAACATTCACAACAATATAAACATTTCTTTAAATAAATTTATTAGTAATTTAACATAATTAAATTTATATATCTAAATAAATTGTTTACATTCACAGTGAATAAACTAAATATTTTACTAAAAGTGTCTGATTCATAATCATAATTTAAAAATTATAATTAGAATATTCAATCATCTTAATTAATATAATACTTATTGCATTATTAAAAGTTTTATCTACAAGTTTGTAGAAAAATAGTATTAATAATAAACATTTGTATATTATTTTACAGCAAAACATTAATAAATCAGATCAAACATAATTCTGAGATAATATAAAATCTTTAAGACTAACTGATATAGTCTTAGTCTAGTCTCCTTCAAAATAGTTTAAATTCATAGTCAATATCAATTTGTATCGATGCCTTTCTTAATAAATCGATATTTTCGATCTCCTGGTTATACTGACTTTAAAGAGAATCCCTGAATTTCGTTTATTTTTAATCTGATTGAATTCGTTTATTACTTATTCAATATCTAATTAAATGTCTGTATGATGGCTTGATTTTCTTTCTTGCATTCCATAACCAGAAGAAACTGATCCTTCTCTGGCTTGGAGTTCGTTCAGTCGCCTGTAACGAGTGCGCCGCGCCTCAACCAGGAACAATGTACCGGCTGGTAATAAAGCTATAGAACCTTCAAAGAAAAATTAAAAATGATAATACTTTGAAAAATTCATTCTCAAAGATATTACAAAATTACAAATCAATTAAAATAGATTTGATTCAATTATTAGAAAATATACGAATTAATATCTTGCGAATAATGTCGATAAGGTGGAGCAGGGCGTGGAAAAAAGATTCAACATCATTATCTCATGAGCAAGTAAAGTATGGTGTTTTTTATGATATAATTTTAAAGTGGAGTATTCAAGGGTAGTAACCAGCTTTCGCCTTAAAGATAAGGTGACCATATGTCGCGGTTTGACCGGAACTGTTCCGGATTTTCAACTTGTGTCCCGAGTTTTTCTAAAAGCATATTTATCCCGGATTTAGTTTTTTTGCCCCGGATTGTTCCGGGTTTTCGACAAATATAGGTCCAAATTGAATATTCGCCCTTACTTAATAAAATTAGGGGAAAGTTCCGTAATGTCGGACGCCACCAAGCACAGGACACTCTATTTAACACGTAGGTATTATTTAAGCGAGTATAAATCTTTTCATTTCAAAATACAAATGAAAGGGGCACTAGGGGCACACAGGTACAGGATCACGCACCAAGCCTCGCCTGTGACGCACACGGCCACGGCGAGAGCAACCCTTTCCTATTTCAGGCGCAAAATTACGGCGTCACCCAAATATCAATGGAAGTAATTCTAGCATATTTATGCATTTACATGTATCTCATTCATTTGTAATAATTGTAATTTCAAAAACAATGAGTATGATTATGGTATATTAAAACAAAAAATACCTACCAAAGCAAGATTTATGATTGTAGCAAGAGTAGATACAGATTTTTGATTTAAACCTAATAATTAAACTGCATAAATTGTAGCTATCATTTCGTAAAATCTTTTCATAATTAAAAATGAAATAACCCCCTGGCTTCTGTCCTTTATTATCCCGCCTATGAGTTAGAAAGGATTAGATGACAAATTACAAAAAAATAGCAAAAAAAACATATTTGAATTTTGATGAATTAGCTGTTTAGGTGCTTGTTTGGTATATATTATTTGTTGTGATGTAAGTAGTTGGTTTTTTTATAGTATAATTACTAAAAGTCTTGAATTGAACCTTCGTGCCCTATCCTATATATGCATTGGAGTAGAAAATTTTCAATAAAATTTTGAAATAGAAATTTCTCACCTGATATTAAATCTATTTGAGAAATTAGTTAATATGAATAGATTAAAATAGATATATATCATCTTCCAAATAAATAAGTTTTTGTTCAAGCTTTCTGAATCCTACGATACTGCTTAATTACTGATAATTTTAAAAAAATGTACCAAACTTATTAATATAAACGAACAATATCAATAATGGTGAATATATATTTTTTATTTAATGAAAATTTCATTTTCATTACGAATGTCGATTTAAAGACTACTAGACTACTTCTTTTAAAGACACTAGACTACTTCTTTTAGTAAGCTAAATATTAATAATGTCGCTATTCTTCTCATATGATAAGTCCTAATTATTATTAATAATATAGAGCATTATGGTTTACATTAATCATTCCTTTTTGTGCAAAATATCAACATACCCAAAACAGCCAAAGCATATGCCCAGCCCATATCGTTATGCTCCCAGTTGGGCATCCAGTCCCTGCCATCGCCGCGAATTCCAAAAATTATCACAGCTATTAAACCAGATATACCTGTGGATTAGAGAATATAATCATAAATAATATTTTGTTCAATCAATTTTTACCTAGGCTTATAAATAATTGCTAAGCAAGTCAAATTAATTAATGAAAAGAAAATGGTTATCGATTGTTCTTTGTGATATAAAAATTCCTAGTACTTCTAAAAACTGCAAAGGACCAATGAGTGTCATAATAATACTATAGGGTGGAGCGGGTTTTATAAGTCCGCAAGTTGAAAGTTCCACCACCGACATCTCAAATATCAGTAAAGTTAAGATTTTTTTAACGATAATATTTGAAAGTAGAGGGTAAAAGATGTTTAACCAGCCTTCGCCTCAATTCCTACGATGTTGCTATTAGGAAATAAACATCAATGTTTTAAAATCTATAACAAAAGCATTTTCTTTCGTTATTAGTTTTTGTGGTTGTTGAACTGAACTGTTGCTTAGTTTACGAAACCTGAATATATATTTTTTAAGAAATTGATTTATGAGTAATATTGTTAATTTTAAGTCAGATTCAACATTTTTTCATATAAATTCTATAAAAGCTAACACTTGAGCGGATTATAGAGGACCGATTTAACCTTTGGCAAAGGTGTTAAAAATAGCAAATAGAAAAGTAAGTTGAATGGACCTATGAAAGTTATATTCTGCATTGCTTGAATAATGCAGCTAATATTTGGTTAAATCCCTTTAAAATTGAAATAAGATATATATATATATATATATATATATATATATGTATATATATATACATATAAAGGACCTGTTGGGGTATGGGGTAGAAAGAACCAGGATACACATTTTTGAAAAGAAATATAAAAAACACATTTCTACAATGATGAATTAGGTGAGAGTATTACTGAACAAAGTTAGATTGGTCTTTGTTGCGTTGAAATTGGTTTGAGTCTCACAATATAATTGCTCAAAGTAAAATTGAACCTTTGTGTCCCGCTCTACCCTATAGTTTTGCTAACCACTTTTATTTTTTACTACTCAACAGACAAGAGCGACACAAATTGTAGCAATAGTGTATTTGATAATGAATGAAAGCATCCATTAACTTTTTTTAATGTAATAAAAATTATGGAATTGAGGCATATATCTCACCATATGTCTGTTACATAAGTATTCAATTTTGGTGTATGATTTGTTTGTAATTTAAAAGTAACACAGAAAAATTGATAGAGCTGGTAAGAGAATTTCTGCAGAATTTAACTTGTCCTTTATGATTTATAGGTATAGTATCATTATCATTATCAATATCGATCTGCATTCACAAATATTTTTAAATGATGAGAGTATAACTAACAATTTACTGCAAAGTTATAGGTCTCGTATGACACATAAGAAATAATATATTATATTAAATGTTTCCTGTTCTGCTATAAAAATGATTCAACTACATATTTTCTAAAATATGAAGTATGTATCCACTAAAATTGTGTTTCAATATACATTAGATATTATAATATAAATATATTCCTTTATAATAAGGCATATGTACTTTACCTAATAATAAATATGTAACTTGGGCTTTTTCTCAATTAAAATCATAAGATAGATATGGTGAGATGTATGCCGGCGAGGCAAATTCAATAAATGCGACATAAGGCAATGAATCACACTTGACCTTTAAATTGAGCTTCTCCAAAAGGGGTCTTATTAGTTCAATTATCGCGTTTGTCATCGTTAATCATGTTACGTTCAAGAGATGCTGGTTCATGTTTAATACAATTAACACGTTTTGTTATCTTTTTATTTGATGCGTATTACAATTAAAGAAATTATTTTACAGCCAAACACTACTATGACAAACGTTTGATACCTTTGAGCAATTATATTGTGTAAATCAAACCAATTATATCACAACAAATAACACGTATCAAACGAACAACTATCTGACTATGTTCAGTATTCTGTAACTCCCAACTAGTTCATCATTATAGAATTTTTTTTCCTGTTTTTAAAAAATGTGTAACTTCGTCCTCCTTACCTCATAGACTGGGTAAATTGGGACGGCCAGGGAGCAAACAGGTTCAATGTTTTATTTCAATTTTAATGAGATTTTACAAAATAATAGCTATATTATTCAACCAGTGCAAAATATAAATTTCATGAGTGAATTTTTTACAGAGATAACTCTGTAAATAATCTTGATCTGGTATTTTGTCAAAAATATTCATCAGCAGAGTCGGAATAACTATTTATTTAATTTATCTTTTGTAATAGTTTTATTTAACTCAATTTGCTTTCTTATTTGCTATTTTTTATTTTTTACACCTTTGCCAGGGTAAAAGTTCAGTCGGTCCTTTTTGCCCCACTTGTTGAATCTAACTTAAAATTTACTATGCATTTTATAAAACTCGTAAGGTCTCGTAAATTAAATCACAGTGCTTCGTTTAGTTTAAAAAAAACTAACAACGAAAGAAAATACTATACTTATGGACTATTCAAACATTTCCGTTTATCTCCCGATCGCAACATCGTAAGAATCAATGTGATGGCTGGTTATACATCTTTTACCCTCTACTTTCAAATATTGACGCCAAAAAATTCTTGACTTTACTGGATTTTGAGATATAGGTAGTGAACCTTTTTATCCGCGGACCTCTAAGCCTCGCTCTATCGCATTACTTTAAAGAACTTGTATATTAAATATTAACAGACAAATAGAGATTGCTAATAATGCAATGCTCAGTAGAAAAAAGGCTAGCTGTTCAACGGCTAGCTGATTGAAGACAAATCTGTGAGATGAGATTTTCTTATTCACAGATTCCATTTCAATCTATTATTAGTTGATGTGAAATGATACACATCAACTCTAATGCAGCCTTGTATTTAACTTTTTTATCTCAAGTAGGATAATCTTCTTAGTACACCTCGTACACTACGATGTACTGGAGTGATTCAATCATTACATTATTATTTTTCACAATATCAAATACATAACTAGTGTTAAATACCATTTTGCTTAAAATGTACGAACTTCCTGACAAGTATTATACATAAACAACTTAATCACTAAGAACTGAGAGCTATTTTTATAAAATATTCAACAGTTTATTTGAAAAATAACATTTTCGCTAAAAATAATCGATACGATTTAAAATTCATGTTTTTCAAACTTACTTATAATATCTATAATATGTAATTTTGCACATAATATCTTTTGAATTTTTAAAATCGATTCAAAATTGTGGGCTAAAACGTGTACGAAAATTTTTACATTTTTCTGATTATTACAAAGAAACGCTCGACCGTCTATCGCGTAAAACTGATAAAAGCTAGTCCTTATCGAGTTGCATCCAATGGATATAAATTTTTTGAAATCAGTTTAGCCATTTTTGAGATAATGTCTACGAAAGTTAAAAAATCTGCTCACGTACACACAAACACAATTTTGGGTTGATCACCGAATTTGGTTTCATTAGATTCAGAATGACTTCAAATGCCGAGAAAACATAAAACTAGCAAATCGAGTTTTTTGCGAAAACATTAACTTCTCTTTCGGGAGTTTAATAAATAAAGAAAAAGTTCAACACTCACAAATAAATTGAACGTTCACTTTTATATATTTTACATGAAAAGTTAGAATCAAAACTTGATCAAGCGGAGTTAGAATGAAGTAACATATTTCATATTCCAAAGAATTATATACATAAAATGAATTGCAAAGTTAAAACTGTTCATCTGAAGTGTGAGCTTGCAAAAATCAGTCCAGCCGTTTCGGAGATATGAAGGAAAGAGTGCAAAAAATGAAAATTGAGTTTTTGAGAGAACAGAGCATCCGATTTGAATGATTAAAAAAACAAATCAATTTTTAATTGTAAGAAGACGGAGTGATTAGTTTTTGACAAAGACATTCTAGCCGTTTCAGAGACAAGGAGCTAAAAATGAAAAAAGGCAGGTTTTTGAGACAACAAAGCTTCCGAATCAAATGATTCAAAATACATTTTACTTGTGAAGAAACGATTAGTTTAGGAAAGCAAAATTTTTTTTCCAAAATCTCAAATAATTTTTTTATTTCCAATTTTATTTTTTTTAAATATCAAAAATGATTCGAATTTTAATTTTAATTTCAGCTGAAAATCCAAAACTCTCTTACACACTTAAAATAAGTAAGTTTAACTTTACAATTCAGTTTATAAAATTTACTCTTTTTTAAATTCTTTTACTCTAACTCCGCTTGATCCAGTTTCATTTATTTATTTTTCAGGTAAACATATATAAACTTTGTCATCGAATTTATTAGCTTCTATATTTTGCCATTCAAATACCAATAATGAAAGTTACAGTATTTACAAAAATTTATTTGAAGTCATTTAATATTTCTCGAATATTTCATTACGGCACGGGAAGTTCCAGCAATTTGCCCTAACCCACGATGCTATACAGTGTATAGCATACACCACTAGTGATGATTTGTCTTCTTACGGTAAAAGCACTAAATTGATACATCGCTTATTTTTATAATAAGCAAGTTTGATAAAAACTGATTTTTTATTGCGCAAAAATTAGTTTGTAACAAATGTTATGCAAGAATGCAATAGATATTATATTTAAATCTATTTACATATGTCTCGATACTTTAACTGCAATTATTCTATTATTGCCTTTTTGGACATATTAATTCGAAATAAAACGTGTATTGTATTGTATCTCACAATCAGACCAAAGTATTCGACAAATGATCACAGATCACCAAAAATAAATTTAAGTAATGAGAGAAGTATTTAGTAAAAGGTCTCCACTGTATTGTTGGTGCACTTCTACTTAGCTATTTATTTAGCCAAAAATTTCATTATCTAGAATACCCTTATCATCATTTGGAAATGTGACATTAGTTTCATATTTTATGATCTTACTAAGTTGAAATAACTTTGCTCATTTAGTACCTGCTATAATTAGATCTGTTCCTACGGTCAGTAAAAGCAGCAAATATCTATCATGATGCCTGCTGCATATGCAAAACAAGGCAACTAACGCTACTGCGATTAGAAGCAATGTCATACATACTGTAAAGAAGAATTGAGTCGCTACAAAAAATCCGGGCAATAGGAAATCACCTGAAATATAAGAAATGAATTTGATTAAAAGTTAATTTAAACAATAAATATTATATTATTTTAGTTAAATAATTATAAAAAAATTTATCATTCGATTTCGGGAGCACTGATCAGCAGATTTAGATATTGAAAAAATATTTGATTCGTACTGACTGCTAGACGTACTGATTAGTTTTTGGGAAAGGCACAATTATCAGCATGTAGTCACTAGCCAGGGTCAAGTAGATAAGTAGAGAAGAAAACTGGTACACCAGTAGACAGGTAAACAGGTTTACAATGAGACACGTAAAAAAGTAACTAGGAATACAACTAAATTGGCGTGCAAGTACTCAGGTTGGAAGGTAGACAGGTACACAAGTAAACAGATGAACGGCTATTCAAATAAACAGGTAGACATGTAAACAGACAGATAGACAGGTGTAAAAGTAGGCAAGTAAATAAGTAAACAGAAATACAAGCTAAATAGTAAATAGGTCGTGAAGCAGACAGGTAGACACTAATGAACCGTTTCTGCCGCATAATAGACCAATATTAAGGTAAGGCTATAATATGAAGATTTTTTCGTACTAAATATTAACAAAATCATGTGGTTGCTGTGCAGTCAGGCGTATTTCTCAGGTTGTCATATACAAAACCTAACCTAGAAACCGCACAAATGTCAAAAAACGATGTTAGATAAGAGTGTGTTTCTGATACAGCTCCGTAACATACGAGTGAATGCAACGCCCGAATGCACAGCAAATACCTGACATTTTGACAGTATTCAGTATAATTCAGTAGCATAGTGTATGGAAGTTGGAGCGTAACCTGGCCTTGCCATAACATTGGTGAGGCAGAATCGGCCCATAAGACAGTTATTATTTATTACTCCGTTTATTAAAAGCATCAGAAAGTTCACGCAAGGCAGAATGCCACTTTACTCTAGTTTATTTTTGATAATGTGGTATTTATAAATTTTCTTATTATTAGGATTTAGAGTTAAGTGTTCTAAATTGCATTCGTGGATACGCTTTATCTACCAAAATAAATCTATTCTAATCTAAAATTTCGTTGTTAAATTGTTCAAATTAAATATACTCGTATATAGAGAAATATAACTCTTTCAGAACTCAAAATCTCATGTAATGATACTTTTCTTAAACTTTGAAGACTTCTCCGTTTTTGACCATTTATTGATAGTTTTTTATTAGAAAGCAACTAATTGGAAGCCTTTTAGTTTCAAATAGTGATGATATATCTTTACACATTGCAATAATGTCGGGTAGGATTATTTTCTATGATCTAACTAAGTTTTCAAATAAAAATCAGTACAGCTTTATATCACGTTGTCCGAATTGCGGATTTCAACCTGAAGCTCTTTGGTTATAAAGCCGGATGCTCTACGAAATATTTATAGTATATCTAAATAGCTATTTTAAATTAAATTTTGTTATAAATCTTGAAACTTTACCTATTATGTAAAATTCTTCTTCGAAGACCCACCAACATCCTGTAAACCTAGTGTCGTACCAATGATGTATATCTTCAAAGTCTTTAAAGCAAACCTCCCATAAACCTGCAGAAAATAAATGCTCAAATGAATGAAATAATATAGTATTAACAGCTCTAAAAACTACACACCTGTAATATGAGAGCAGTAACATTGCACGTTCGTATTGTAATACTATTGAAAAATGTCACAAGTAAATTGAGAAAAAATATTTATTCATAATACATATTGCAAAAATAGTGTATACATGATGAATAAATCAATTGTAAAAAACGAGATATTTGTAATGAACATAATTACTGTGTACATTGATGATAGTATCATTATGTTTGATATACTAATATGAAAAATATATGTATATAGGTAATATATTCCAAATGTAAACTGTAAAATCTAAACTGCATATCAGAGAATAAAAGTAAACTAAATAAGATAAATTAGGTAAAATTCCATAAAATTGTTCCATGTGTCAAAACTTATCAAAAAATCAAATATTATTTTAACAACACACAATAAGATAACTTATTTTGCATTGTTTATCTAATCGTAAGTTTTGAATTATCTCTGATTATTTATACACAGGCACAATGGAATTATTCATTAGGATAATTATAAATTTCTTTAACTATTCATATAAATTATTCCGCTTATTTATAAAATAATATTTGAAGATCATTAATTTAAAGAAAAATGAAATATAAAAATGTGTCATATACAGGGTGTCCCATAACTCAATGTGAAAACGAAACAGGGTGAAAGGATTGATTGTAACTATCGTGAATTTAAAAAAAAAAAAAACCATTGGAAATTACGAGCTTTTAAGTACAGCTCAGAGTAGAACTTTGATCGAACTGTGATAATTTTTCAGTGTTTAATTTTAATTATTTTTGTTCATTTAAACTTTGCAACCGTAATCATGAATTACATTTCTCGGACTACAGTAAAAAATAATGACAACATTGTCACACGATTTCTTGAATAAAAACTATTTGTTAAACAATGAAATTAAAATATTCAAACTGGTCAAATTTGAAAGCTCGTTTTTTTTAATGTACTAAAGTTCCAGTAAAAGTGGGCGCATTTAATCAGGATTGTCAAGATATGGTGCAATTTTTTAGTAGCATACTAAAAAAAAAAACAAGTAAGGCAGTGGTTTCAAACCTATTCGTACCGCGCTCTCCCATTCTTTAAAAATAAGGCTGCGCCTCCCTTAAATATTCTAACAATCTAATTTCGTAAAATAGTCAACTGATATAATGTATTTGTCAGGCTACAAATTAATATAACATATTATGAAAAAATAATTTAGGCTTGCAACGAATAGTGTATTCGACAAAATGACGAATACCGAATATTCGGCATGCTTCAGAGACCGAATACCGAATATTCGGCACGTTTTTAGCTCCTAAACTCGTTCGTATTAATGTATTTGCATAGTAATTACTATTCAAAGTTGTTATATTACTAACGCACTTCATGTTTATTCAGATTTTATGCCTAAGTTTGCAACGACTATTCAGTTACTCTTTGTTATTTGGAATATTTGGCATGATTTATACTATTCGGCCGAATACCGAATACTTGAGTACTATATGTGATAGAGAAATAAATGAAATAAACATAAAATTATTTCTTATATATTATTATAGAGTTAAAATATAGTTTGTATTTTTTCGAAAAAGAGCCTATATTTGATCTTTTTTTAGAAATGCTTATATGTAATATAATAAATGGCATTATTAAATATATTTACAACACATTTTTTTAACTGTTGGATTATAACAAACATATATACATTTAACAATTACGTATCCTTTGTATATTCAGAGGCGGGTTGTATTCATGTCATTTTTAATCTCACAATAACGAAATCATTTCTTCATATCATATTATGTAATCTAAATACTTCCAAATGCAAATTCATCGCAAGCTCTTTATCGCATAAAAGTAGGCTTGCAACGACTAGTATATTC
The DNA here is from genome assembly GCF_003426905.1 of Ctenocephalides felis. Classification (NCBI taxonomy): domain Eukaryota; kingdom Metazoa; phylum Arthropoda; class Insecta; order Siphonaptera; family Pulicidae; genus Ctenocephalides; species Ctenocephalides felis. The sequence continues at coordinate 41,959,338 of NW_020537646.1, read as the reverse complement.
GGCAAAATGCCGAATACCAAATATTCGGCATGCTCTAAAGACCGAATACCGAATATTCGGCTACTATTCGGTAGGTTTTTGGCGCCTAAACTCGTTTGTATTAATATAATTCGGTTACTCTTCATTATTTGGAATATTTGGTACCATTTATACTATTCGGCCGAATGCCGAATACTTGAATACTAAATGTGATAGGAAAATAAATGGTAAAATCATGAAAAAAGCGATTCTTTACATTTATATAAATGTAATTCTAATTATTTCTTTCCTAAACATTTTATATTTTCTTTTATAAACTCATTATTTCTTAGATATTAGGAAGGCTGATCATTATAAAATAAATAAAAAACTGGTCAAAAATATTGTATGTATATTTTGCGATAAGGAGTCGATAATAGCTCTTTGTTTGGAAACGCTTAGATTGAAAATAATAAATGATTTTATTGTATAGATACAACACATGCGTGTAACCATTGAATGATTTATCGTAATTAACATAAACATGTAACAATAAATTTTCTTTTGAATTTTCAGGAAAGAGCACTTCACGTGTTCATTTATAATCTCACAATCGATAAAGTTTAAATTATATATATACACAATAACGAAAACATTTCTTCATACTATATCATGTAAAGTAAACACTTCCAAATTCAGATCCATCGGGAGCACTCTGAGCTCTTTATCGGATAAAACACCAACACTACTGTCGCTGAGCGGCGGCGGCGCCTTAGATTTTAACTATTCGGTATTCGGTCAAATATTAAAAAATACGCCGAACATGCCGAATGCCGAATAGTTGCCGAATATTCAATACAAGCCTACATAAAAGATAAAACACACACACAATATTTTCGCCGAGCTTCTTTGATTTTCACTATTCGATATTCGGCCGAATATTAAAAAAGGTGCCGAATATTCGGTGCAAGCCTAAAATATATACATAAATAATAATTATTTATAGATTCATTTTATCATTTCAACGTTTTGGTTTATTTTTTGGAAACAGCTGTACGACCCACTTGTAACATCCTCGCGTCCCCTGAAAAATCGCGCCCCACAGGTTGGAAACCATGAAAGGAATAAAAATTTGATAACCCCATATTTTCACCGCACACGTTATAATATGCTTATTAGGACATTTTAATGCTACAAAATTTATAATAATTAACTTCCCGTAGGGTAAGTTATAGTAAACGCAAAAAAATGGAAAATGAAAATTTTTATATTTTAGAGGTTTTAGAGGTTTCTGAACAGTTTGGCATACCTAAGAAAAAAATGGATGTATGTGTGTGTGTGTGCATGTGTTTTAGTGGGTGTGTGCGGATAGAAATTTTCGTCAAAGATTTCGAGAACACGGTTCAATTGATTCCAATTATTCACAAAACATCCCATTGCTGTTGATAAGGAGAGTGCTGATTAGTTTTTGGCATAATTAGGTCTAGCCGTTTCGAAGATACGGGGCAAAAAGAACCAGAAACGGTAACTCAGTTTTTAAGAGCACGGAGCGTCCGATTAGAATAATTCAAAAAACATTTTACTTGTATTGACAAGATGAAGTATTTATCAAATTTTCATGAAGGCAGGTCTAGCGGTTTAGGAGATCTGGTAAAAAAAGTAAAAAAAAAAGTCATTTGGCGGTCAAAAATGATCATTAGACATATGCACATCAAATTATTACATATTTTATAGAGATATTAACAATAACTATAAATTTTGTTTATATTCCTATGGGTTCCGTAGCAATTTTTTCCGTTAGACGGCGACGCGGCGCTTACGCGCTTTGACATTTCGTGTCTATGCAGTTAAAGCAGTACGATTGCTTTAAAAAAAAGTTCAGAATTTCCAAAATATGTCAAAATAAAGAAATAAATTTTTCAAAAAAAAATTTTTATTTTAAAAAAGTAAATTTTTGTCAAATTTATAGTTTCTCAAAAATCTAATTTTTTCGAAGTAAATTTTTTTCAAAAATAATCTTTTTAAAAAAATAATAATTTTTGGTTAACGGAAGTTCCAGCAATTTGCCTTAAAGCACGATGGCATGCACCCCACTAATTTTATATATGATAAACAGTCATATTAATTATTATTAATTGGTAATATGTGTACAATATTGCTGAAGAATATAAAAATATTGAATATTATGTTTAATATAAAAAATGTAAACAAACGCGCGTACGAGCCCACACCTTTTACCTGCAACACAACACAACAAAACCAACACATGGACACGCTCACCAACGGTGACTCACGGTAACACTAACTCACCTATCTTCTGAAATTTCGGATTTCTTATTTTTTTATCAGCCTGCAACCAGTATGGTGATACGAAAGCTATTAGCACAAATAGAAAACCCACTGCCGTGAAACCCACTGCAAATTTTCCAGTTTTTGTCTTTGGCATTTTATAAAGAAAGCGAAACTATTTTATTTTAACACTATTATTTTGATCGTTCGTAACCGTGCCACGGTGCAGACAGGACTGAAGTCGGCCGGGCGTTGTCACGGAATAGTGCATGAAACACGACTACATTTTTCGATCATTCGATGTAAAACATCTCTAACCGAGATGATTTAAAATTTAATGTAAATTTCTACGCGCAAATACATTACAATGATATAACATATTAAAATAATATTAATAAATATGTAACTGGTGGTGCATGCCATCGTGTTATAAGGAAAACTGTAAACTGTCTACCGTAATTTCAAATTTTTAAAAGTCTCAACAATTTTAGAAAATTTGAAAATAAGGGAAGAACTTAGAACAGTCTAACGGTTAAACATTATAAATCTTTTTGGCATTTCATAGAAAAATTAGAAGCATGTCTGTGCTTGTATGTGTATGTATGTGTATGTATGTGTATATTATGTATGTGTATATATGTATGTTTTGAATAATTCAAAAACATTTTACTTGTATTGACAAAATGAGAAAAATTGCATTTTTGGGAAGACAGGTTTAGCTGTCGGGGATCCTATAAAAAAAGTAACTAATGGCTTATGCATCGTGCCTTAAGGCAAATTGCTGGAACTTTTCGTACTGTAACGAAATGTTCGAAGAATATTAAACGTTTTCAAATAGTTTATTATAAAAAAATACTGTAACATTGCCTTATACTTATAAGTTACTTATAATTCTTATACTTATAAGAATTATATAAACTGAATTGAAAAGTTAAAATTATTTATTTAAACTTTAAATAAATAATTTTAACTTTTCAATACTTTAAATTTTAAAGTATATAAGTGAGCTTTAGAACTTTAGCGAGAATTAAAATTAAAATCTGAATTATGTTCGATATACAAAAAATTTTTTTTAAAACAAATGTTTCGTCAACACAAGCAGAAAGTTTTTTTAATTATTCAAATCGGATGCTTAGTCCTCTCAAAAACTGTAATTTGTTGTACATTTAGCTTCGTATCTTCGAAACCTCTGCACCTACCTATGCCAAAAACTTACCACCACTTCCCCGAGAGCATTACGAATTGAATGTTTTTTAGATCATTTAAACCGGATCGTATGCTCCGTTCTCTCAAAATCTCGATTTATTTTTTCTGCAATCTTTGCTCTGTATCTCCGTAATGGCTGGGCCTGCCTTTGATAAAAACTAATTAAAATCAGCACATCTCCCTATCCTATCGATAGGGAATCGAATGTTTTTTGAACCATTCAAATCGGTTGAAAATGCGGACATACAAACACACACACGAACACATTCATTTTTTCTCAGGTATGGCAAAGTGTTCAGAAACCTTCAAATATTGTTTTGGGGGTCAAAAATGATCCTTAGACATATGCACATCAAATTATTATATATTTTATAGAGATTTTAAAAGTAAGTACAAATTTTATTTACATTTCTATAGGTTCCTAATGTTCATGCGTTAGACTGCAACGCAGCGCCTACGCGTTTCGATATTTTGTCTCTAAAATAGCTACGCAACGCAAACGCTATGAAAAAATTTCGAACTATTCAAAAATGTATTTTTTTAAGTTTTTAAGTTCCAGCAATTTGCCTTAAGACACGATGCCAAGCGTAGTCATGTTGATAATTTTGTATGTTATATTTATCAATCAGTGAGTTCCAGAACTTTGCCTTTAAGGGATTAAGTTAATTTTCTTTACTTTTCAAAGCTTGGATTATAAAGTGTGAAATTAATTGTTGAAGTTTTGTTAAAACTGAAATACGAGGGTGGGCTGAAAAATTTCCGATATCAACACGAAAAAGGTGCTACTCGTCAATAAAAACTGTTAAATGAAGTTGTGCATCTTTTAGAAGTTACTCGCCAAATTTTTGGTCATTTTGGGCGCTCCGTTTTCAATCGATAGCCGTTTGAGTAAGTACATGTAAGTGTTTTCGTGAAAATAGAAAAAATTGAATATTGAGCTGTTATTAAATATTTGTTTTTGAAAGGCTGTACGGATAGGCAAATAAAAGACATCTTGTGTTATGTGTGGTACCTCTGCACCATCATTTTCCACAATAAAATTTTTGGAGTTGAGTTTAAACGTGGCCGTAAAAGCTTGGTAAACGATGATCGTTCATGACGTCCAAAAACTTCAACTTCTGAATATAACATTGCTAAAGTTCACAAAATGAAGTTAGACAAACGCCGAATCAAAGTGTGGAAAATACCAGAAAAAATGAAGATATCTAAAAAATGTGTTTTTCAAATATTAAAAGGTAAGTTATACATGAGAAAGCCGTCCGCGCTTTGGCTGCCGCGTTTTCCCAAGATAGACATGTTCGAATAAACATTTTCAACGCTCTTAAGGCTGTAGATAATTCTTGGATTCACCATTATACGCCTAAAACAAAGCTACAGTCAAAACAGTGGACTACAAAGGGGGAAACAGCTACAAAAAGAACAAAAACAGTTGTTTTGGCTGGGAGTGTAATGTATTCTGTATTTTGGGATAGTCATGGAGATATTTTAATCGATTATCTTCAAAAAGGAAAAAGCAATAGGAAAGCATACTACGCACCATTACTTGACGAGCAAAAGGCAAAATGATCACATTTGCAGGAAAAGAAAAGCCCGTTTTACCAAAACAATGTGTTGTCTTTGCCATGGCAAAAATCCACCAGTTACGATTTGAACTTATTGGACCATCCACTTCACTCACTAGATCTGCCAGTAGCACCAAGCTACTTCTTGTTATTTCCTTATTTAAAAAGGAAAAAAATATTGTATCGTTGTTAGGTCGGAAACTTTTCAGCTCACCCTTGTATTGTTCATTTTTAATCCCTAGTTATTCAACGCTACAAGGAAACAACTCCCTGCTTGACTTTAACACTTAACTCATTTTGATGACTGTATTTAATATAGAGCTACAATGTGGTTGAAAATAATATTAGTAAAAACATTAGGCAGTAACATTCTTTTACCAAGAATAAATATTTTTAGTCTTCTTTTTTTTCAATTTCTATAGTTAAATGTTTAAATTTAAATTGATCATTATTTTGAATGTTGTGTTGAATTCTTATTTCGAATTTACTTTTAATATGTTATGTATGATTAGTGTTCTATGAACCTACGGATATGAGGAAAGCGAGTAGAATTCTTGAATTTTCATTACCGGAACCACTGGCATTCTGCACTCCCAATATGGCCGAACTGCGGGCAATGGCTGCTGCAATAATGGGGAATAGCCTGGTCGAAAATGTAAGTGGGAAAATGAATCAAATAGTATATATATATATATATATATATATATATCTTGCAAACTTCTTCTCTGAACTGCTTTTTAATATTCATGATGATCTTCAATCAAACTAATTTTGTTGGTAGTAAAAACTGTGAAAATGTCTGTCTAATTGCTGTATGATCAGGCGTTTCACACATAAAACCATGTGTTATAACATGCGCATCACAAAGATCCAGTTATCTAATATTCTTTCTTGGTTTGTTTATATGTAAAATACTGATGTAGATATATTGTATTGCATTAAATAATATAAAAATATAGTATAAGGTTGTTCAAAAAGTAATTTCATTTTTCTACTAGGATTTAATTGTATACCACATACAATGTGGTATACAATACTATCTTAAGTATCTTACCACATAGGATTTATTTGCATTTTTTTATCACACCCTAAAATTATTATATGATTTGAAAGCTTTTGTATTGAGGCCTGTATATAAAATTTTAATCAATTATATGTAGTGATTTTTGGATTGTGTTTCTTTAAATATGGAAAGAATAAGCAGCATTTTGACATAAGTTACTGTTTTACTGCGTATAAAGTTAAAAATTTATGTATAGAAAAATGACAGTGCCAGAACTGTTTTGTTAAATTTCGATTCGAAAATTGATTTTGAGGATGCGCGTTCATGAAGAACGAATAAGACGAAAAAGGCATCATTTGATGCAAACCGGCGAATAACAACATATTGAGTTTAAATTTATCAAATTTAACTGTTCATGACCACTTGAAAGGTCAAAGATTTTCCGAGAAACTCATAAGTTTTCCAGGTTCTTATAGAGAGAAACCTTTGTCGCCACATTGTCGTCTTCGATTCCCTTCTGAAACATCATGAAGATGATCAGTTTTGAGGCGAATTATCACTAGGACAAATGGGATAAATACAAAACCGATATTTACCAGGGACAGGTGATGCTATATATTTAGTGAGATAGTTGGTTGTTTTTCACATTTTTCAACGCAGCATAATGGTTTATTCGGATACCTACTTACTTTCTTACTACCTTCTTACTTTTAAGGTGTAATATTGCATCAAGACGACGCGTGACCTCACATAAGTTTGGTCAATCGCAAAAAGCTTTTACAGCTTAAATAGGACACAATCCGACAGCCACCATATTCTCTTGGGTTGGCATCATCGGACTATTATTTGCCGTAGTCACTGAAAAAAAGTAGACGGTAAAACTTTCAACTTAAATGAAGTTAAAAAGCACTTTGATCAGTTTTTTACCAATAAGAAATATAACAAAAGATGTTCGACTGAAACGGCTAATATATAATTTATCGTACGAAAATAACTAGTCAAAATGAAATATATAACAATCTAAATGTAATATATAACACAACCCAATATAATATATAACTTTGTTCTTTTATACGATGTTGGTTTATTTAAAAATAACTATTTTGTTTTAATATTATTACTAACTGTTATTTGCAGGTGGCAGACAAAAACTTGTTGGCAGAACTTAAATCATTATGTTCTACTCTGATCTTCGAGAACATTGTTGATGTTCTTGTAGTGACTTTAGGAGATAAAGGTGTTGCAATCGCCAGATTGTGTGACAACTCTGAAAGGCTATTTGACGACAGCGGTGTCTATATAAAACCAGGACACAAAACTGATAAAAAAATATCTGTTCGATTATATCCACCTGTAAGACTTGATTTATATAGAATTCTGAATGTTATTTGATATAGAAGACATGTTTGTTAAAACTCTTGAATCAAATTCACAAAAACTAAACACAATATTTAAAAAATCATTGTATTATCTACTTTATATTAAATAATTAATAACAGTTGGGAAGTAATGAACTAAAATAAATGCAAAAATTGTTTCTGATTTTATATAACTACATTCACAAGTAGTAGTAGAAGAATTAATTTGTCCGTAATTTTAATTGTATTATTATATTAACTATTATCTAAAGTATATATTAATTCTATGTATTTATAATTGCATTAATCTAGGCGCAATTACCTGCCAACTCGCTCTTGGCCAACACTTCTGGAGCAGGTGATTGTTTCGCAGCAGGATTTGCGGTGGCTGCTATGCTTGGTGTTACTTTAAATGGAGCAGTTGCAGCAGGAAACACTACAGCAATACGTGCTCTTCTTTCTAATATTCCCGTTCCTGATAAACTATTTTTGTTGACTAAACAGAATTGGACAAGTGAAGCAACATATAAAGAATTGTGATGATATGAAAATTATGGCGAAACTTTTGTTTATTAAACTTCTTATGATATTCGAAATAACAATTTTCTAATAAATACATATAAATTACAACTGTATGCGATTTTATTATTGAACTTCTTGTATTATTGAACCTTCAATGCTCCTGTATTTTTATCATTATAAATTTAATACATAAGAAGTTTTTTTAGTAAAAATATTTATAATATTTATTGTATCATGTTTGTATGTACCAATTATTTTTTAAAATCGATTTTATATTTGTATCCTACACTACAAGTTATGATGTACAATTTTTTGAATGAGATTACGTCAACAGTTGGTTCGGGCGATATAATATTTAACAAAACCAAGCTATTTTCATTTTTATTAATCAAAAATAAGTTTCGTCAAATTTTTCATCGATAGTTACATAAGCTTCAAAGTGAAGAAAAATCTCTTTATACTCTAATATAACGTCTGTTTGATGGAATGAGAGTAATCAACTATTCGGGCAAGGAGTGAGAAATTCTATCTAATTGCTCAACATATGAGATCAGTTTTCTAACCGAACTTAGATTTCTATTGCAGCTATTTCTTCTTCCTCTATATTTCCTTTACACTACTTGAAAAGCAGTATAAAATTATTTTTTTATGAAGATGATAAAGAAATTGGTAATCTGAAGAATAATAAATCTTCAGACTTTGGCTTAGTGATGTCCAGAATGCTTAAAGAAATGCACAAGAATAGTAGTTATCTTTTAAACATGTATATATATATATATATATATATATATTTATATATATATATATATATATATTTATATATATATATATATATATATATATATATATGTTTAATTTGAGTTTAATAATCGGGCGTAACGCCCGATTATTAAACTCAAATTAAACATATATATCAACATCAAATTCAAGACTATTCAAAAATATATATATATATATATTAGAGCGGGTCGATTTGTATGGGTCTAAAAAGTCCCTTAGGCACACATGATTTTCGGATACAAGGGATCAAAATAAGATACTTTGCTGAAGAAACTATACCTCTAAAATGAATTCTGATGTCCCGTGCAATGACCCAAAAATAAGGGTTGAAATTTGGAAAATTCTATTTTGACCTATTTAGAGTGCCCCAATCGCGTTCAAATGTATGACCGACAGCTACTAACTTTAGAAAGCCGATTTACCCATGCCCGTGGTTTCTCCTCGATTTTTGAGTTTTAAGGAATACTGTATGTAGGTTTGTTTAATTTATTGCTTGGAAATTCTCACTCAGATTCGATATTGGCTTACTAAAACTGACCTGATGGTACATACCCAGAATCTGTATTTATGCTAAGAGAAGTTAAAGGGATTCAGATTGGGTATACTAACAATAACATCTATTGTAATCCAATAAATAATTACATTGTATTTCTGATTGGTTACAATTTATATATCGTGTTATCATCAATGAGAAATACTGGATTATTGTAATTGCTCGTAAAAGATATTTAAATCTCATCGGGATTACCATAATTTAATAATCCGTAGTAATTGTAAGTCTAGACTAGACTTTAAGTTAGTTGAGGCAATCAATAATGGGGATATATCTTTATATGGCAATTTTACTAGAAAATATATTACTTTCAGATACGATAGAAATAGCAAATGCTAACAGTCAAAACCAATGCTAACAGCCTATTTGGTGCTCCACGGATTTTGTCGAAGTCAAATGTCGAAAAATGTAATAGTTTTTTAAAATTTCGCTGCATTTTGTAGAATAATATTTGATTGATTGTAAATGGCTTTTTACTTGAAAGACCAGTTTAAATTATATATTTTGCTATCGCGCATTTTTCTATATTTCATACTGCATAATCATGGTTGTAGTTTATTTGCATTTTAGTACATTTTGAAATAGCTTTTTAGGTTCTTGTTCACATTCGAAATTATACAGGAGAGTAGTAGTATTAATGATTAGGATAAAGTCATAATTCATAAGTCTAGTGATAACTCGCACTTCATGTCATAAATTTGGTAGTTAACAGGTTTCTGTATTAGATAAATAATAATAATCTTCATCGATCAATAAAAGTATAAAAAATATTGTTTGTAAAAATAGTCAAATCCACTACAAATTTTTGAGAAAGGAATGTTTATGAAAATTATATTTTTAAACAATGCAATCGAATGCTCAAAAATATACACCAGACTCAATAATTTGCAGTATTTTGTAAACAACGAAAAAGACAATAGAACTGAAGCATGCCGAACAATAGATCTGAAATTACATGTACATACAATATTATATATATATATATATATATATATATATATATATATATATATATAATTTCTGCATAAATAGCATCAACTTTTCAGACTTGATATCCGTTCAAATATATTATAAATATCAACATAATTTGCATGAAGAATAGATTCATATCAATCTATTGAATAATCGCATAAGAATGCAATGATGATGATTTCCAAAATATTCAATTGAAATTCTATAATATAATGACACATAAGCATTCATCGTTTAAAAATTCTTAATATGTACGTATTTCATCACTTCTACACACTTATTAATAATAATAACTTTATTGCATTTTACAATGCATAGAATAGAAATATATAGAGAGTAGAGCGCGGCTTAAATGTCCGCGAGTAAAAAGGTCCACCACCGCTATTTCAAGAACAAGTAAAGTATTTTAACAATATTTGAAAGTAGAAAAAAGATGTTTAACCAGCCGTGATGGCTCTTTTGACGTTCTGGAGATAAACGGCAATGTTTGAAAATCCATGACAAAATTATTTTCTTTCCTTGTTATTTGTTTTTGCTGTGAGCTGTGTGTGTTGCTTATTTTACGAGACCTTAGTATAATTTTTAATAGTTTTTTTATATGACCTCTATAAGGTAAAAAGGACTAACTGAATCTTTACCCCCACAGGTGTAAAAAATAATAAATAGCAAATAAAAAGTAAATTAAGTTAAACAAAGTTAAAAAAGCAATTTTACAAGAGATAAATTCAACTTCTACTTTTTTAGCTTATCGTAGGGTAGGTTATAGTAAGTAATCGCAAAAAATCAAAAGTATTTTTTTTATATATATCTAAGTTTCAGAGGTTTCTGAACATTTTGCCATACCTTAGACAGAATGGATAAATGTGTGTATGTGTGAGCGGATACAATTTTTAGTCGACGATTTCGAGAACAAGGATCGAATGATTTAAAAAAATTGAAAAGGAGACGTGCTTATTAGTTTTTGGCGAAGGCAGGATGGCTGTTTAAAAGATACTAGGCAAAAAGTGCCAAAAATTGTAATTCAGTTTTTTTTTAAAAAAAACAGAACATCCGATTTGAATGATTCAAAAAACAAATAGTTATTCCTATCAACTTTGATGATGAATATTTCTGACAAAATGCCAGATCAAGTTCATTTACAGTGTTATCTTAAAAAAATGTTCCCGTAAAATTTATATTTTACATTTGTTGAATATTGTAGCTATTATTTCATGAAATTAAAATAAACATTAGACCCTATAAAATTAAAATAACACATTGCACCAGCTTGCCTCTTGGCTGTCCCAATTAATTCGCCTATGGGGTAAAAGGGGTCATCCGCCTGGGAATTTTACTGAGTCACATAGTTGTTTGCTTGATATATGTTATTTATTGTGATATAATTGGTTTGGTTATCACAATATAATGCTCAAAGTAAAATTGGTTCTTGTGCTCTACCCTACCCTACATAAAGCAAATTGTTTGAAGAATACAAACAAAATTAGGCAAAGGCATTTAACTCCTGTATTTAACTATTTTATTTTGCTATTTTTGGTTTTTAAAGTCAATTGCCTCTTTAATTACTAACTTTGCAGATTAATTCAAATAATAACTGAATTATGAATAATATTTATTTAACACCTTGGAGTTAGTGGTATTTGTAATTCAGATGAAACAGATTTTATGTAAACCTTTATTTAAAAAACGTTATTTTTCAAAAATTTGAATGAGTTTATAAGCATTTCTTATCACAATAATTTAAAAATGCTATTTACACAAATCAGGATGTATGCTTTGAAACGGGTTACAACGTCTAGTTTTACTCTATTTGTAGAGCATATTAATAAACTATTAAACACACGATATGATTAGTACGTAGTTTAAGACAGTATATGTAAAGCTTTTCATTTTGATAATCATAATTGTATATTAATTTGCAAACTTTATTAATACGATGTTGAAAGCAGAGCATTGGAATACCTGGGATCATATTTACTTGACCGAAAACTGGAAGCAATAATAAATGGACATCATCATAGATCTAGATAATACGAAGCAACTTTCGGAGTTCCACAAGGACTTCATTTAGAACTTTTGCTGCTTGCTATAAAAGATTTACATATGTGGAAAACAGTGCAATCATCCAAGATGTTTCAACTCAGTTTCGTTTTCTTTTAGAGTGAGAATTTATTATAGAGTCTATATTACTGATCTTTCTGTTTTAAATAACTTTTTTAGATATTCATCAAGAATATTTAGTATATTGGAAACGATTATGCTACTTCGATAGAGTGCATTTAGAAAATAAAGATTATCTATATGCTTAATTAAATATTTATGCCTATGGTATTGAAAGCATCACAGATAATTTCATCGTCTATTATATGTATTAGGTTAATACTATTTTATACATTTAGACATACATGTATCATGTATATATTATATTATAAATATGCTATTATAATGCATGTCGCCAATATTTTATTACGTAACTGTACTTGACAATAAGCCAATAAAAAATAAATATTATATAAAAAGCATGAAGATACATATAGCAAAACCAATTATAGTTTTTTACGATGTTGACAGTCGTATAACAGTGAACGTAAAAAAAAAAATTGGTAGAGAGAAGTCCCCTATTGGCGGACACCTAAGGTTGTTTATAAATAAATCAAAAAATATTTTACAAAATGTTTATTAAATTATGACTCATATTAGATAACAAAGTTAGAAATCAAACTAAATTAACTGCAATATTTGCTAAAAAATAATTAATACTATCAATCAAACTTTATGTATCAAAAAATATGATTTTAAACAGTGGCACCTAGTACCGAACATTTCAAAATAACCTGCATTGATCACATATGTAGCCATTTCTACACTTTGGAATGTTTTCACATGTGTCTTTGACGAATATTCTTAGATATTGCAAAAAAAATCACTCTTTATTCACCCTTTTGGCTGAGCCACACCCATGCTCTCAGCTGGAGCATTCATCATAAGATTTGCATTCTTTGACAAAGAAATACGAAGAATGGGGGTATGTAGTGACCGTTAGCACTTATACAGAACAATATTGAATAATTGGATTAAATTACGTAAATACTCACCAGAAATATCAATAGGTTTACTGTCCAGCACTAAGAGACGACTTAGTGTCCGGTGCTAAGAGACAGACATTTTTGTTTATTTGGTGGCACTTACTAAAACTTACCACCAAAGCGTATGAAAAAAAGAATCTGCAATGATTTACTACAAAATATAACTTAACATCTATGAAGGCGCTATCGCAGGATAGCGATCCTTCTCACGCCGTCAATTAATATACACTGTTACAAATGTAGCTGAATGTACTTTGTATAGCTTGCTATGAATAATAAATAAAAAAAAAATTAAAAAAAACTTACTAAAACTGGTTAAAATATCTAATAATATTCTACCATTTTACAGATAACAATCAAGTACAACTTTTATCTTAGCATTCCACTCAAATGTAAATGCATAAATATGCTAGAATTATTTCTATTGATATTTAGGTGACGCCGTGATTTTACGCCTAAAACAGGGTTGCTCTCGCCGAGGCCGTGGGCGTCACAGGCGAGGCTTGGCGCGTGATCCTCTACCTGTGTGCCTCCCATGCCCCTTTCACTTGTATTTTGAAATGAAATGACTTACACTGGCGTAAATAATACGTGTTAAACAGAGTGTCCGGTGCTTGATTCCGTCCGGCGTTACGGAACTTTCCCCTGAATATTTTTTCTTCAATTTATTTGTCTATACAAATTATTATCGATATGTTTATCAATTAATTTATCAATATGCATTTTTTTATATAAAAATATAAAAAATTGCAATATTTTAATAAACAAATTTTGGCATAGCTAATTAGAAGCTGGTATAAATAGCTTTACTTAATATGTACATGTATAGCATTTATTTGTAAGTATATATATATATTTTTCAAAGTTCTCAATTCAATGACTGGATTAAAAAGCCGGTAATGGATCAAGTTGCTATAAACTGTTAAATTTCAACAAATGATTTTATTGTGTTTTATCAGCTTCGCCTGATTTCCAGTCTATTTTTATTCGAAACCTTTATATTACAATTATTTTTTATATAATTTGTATTCAGTTTAGTATTAAGTTTTTAGTTATATTAGTTACTGTGTAGAAAATCTAAAAACTATTGAAAATATTTTCATAATACCGACAACTTCTTGTAATTATTTTTTATACCATATAGAAACATTTTTCAGTAAAATTATTATTATCATAATATTTTCCTCAGCATTTACTCAAGCACTAATTATTATTAGTATTGTAAATCATTATCAAAATCATTTGTCTGGAAATTAAACCTCACCAACTTTATCAATAACTGATACGATAATACATCTACATAAATAAAACTCATAAAAGTACATGTAATTTGTTATATTAGTGTGAAACACAATATCATAAATCTGGTTTAGATTATTCAATGCTTGATATAAGTTTTTGTTTCAAAATTTTTGTTATGAAAAACAGGTCTAGGCGAAAGACCAATTAATATACGAGGTGTGTTCAAAAAGTACCCGGAATTACTAATAATTAAATTTCGCGGCTCTGGAGTGTCTGATTGTTTTTTTTTTTATTGTGTTGGTATACATGCCCCTAAAGTATGATGAAATTTTCAGCTATATTCACTGTTTACTTTGTCTGTGGTAGTCGCTAAGGTTCGACGTGTTTTTCTGAGCTCGGCGATTTTTACAATGGAAGAATTGAAAAGTCAAAGAATTTGTATTAAATTTTGCGTAAAAAATGAAATAAAGTGTTGCAAAGTGCAAAAATTCACCAGATATGGCTCCGTGTGACTTTTTCCTATTCCCAAAGTTGAAGAGACCCATGAAAGGACGGCGGTTTTCCTCGATTGAAGAAAATCGCTGAGAGTGCTCAAGGACATATCAAAAGTGAATATCAAGGGTGCTTCGAAAATTGGAAAAAACGCTGGCATAAGTGTATTATATCTGGGGGGGACTACTTTGAAGGGGACCACATTAATGTAGACGAATAAATAAATATTTTTTTGAAAAAACGAAAATTCCGGGTACTTTTTGAACAGACCTCGTACATACTATATGTTTTATAGAAGATTGTGACAGATAAAAAATTAATTTATCAATGGATGGGAATTTCAATTGAAAATTAGTTTATCTGTGATCGATTTTATTAAAATGTGATTGAAAAAAGGAAATAGTTTTTAATTGGTGATTAATTTTTTTTTATAATTTCATATATTTTAGATATATTGTTTTTGGTTATATGTGAGTATTTTATTTACAACAGGCAATTCAATGATACTATTTTTTTTCTATGATGTCACACATAATGTGAAGAGATTGACTCAAAAAAATAATCAAGTCTAAAGGCCAAGTCTGAAGTAGTTGACGCTGGAGTATTTGGGAATATCTATTCTGAACATTTTGGCATAATTCAGAAAAAAATTATATGTGTGTGTGTTTTGTGTGTCCGCATTTTTTCGTTCACGTTTTCCGGCACTCAAAAAACATTCGATTCCTATTGATAGGGAGATGTGCTAGTTTTAGGCAAAGGCAGGTGCAGCCATTACGGAAATCCGAAGCAAAGAGTGCAGAAAATAGAAATCGAGTTTTTGAGAGAACAGAGTATCCGATTTCAATAATCCAAAAACATTGAATTGGCAATAATTCGTAGAAGTAATGATTAGTTTTTGGCAAAGGCAGGTCTCGCCAATTAGAATAATTGAGCTAAATGTACAAAAAATTACAGTTTTTGAGAGAACTACTAATTGGTTTGAATAAACCAAAAAACTTTCTGCTTGTGTTGACAAAATAATTGCTTTGGAAAAAAAATATTTCAAATATTTTTTCAAAAAAAAAAAAAAATGTTTGGATATCGAAAATAACTCAGATTTTAATTTTAATTCTGGCTAAAGTTTTAAAGCTCACTTATATACTTTAAATAAATCATTTTAACTTTGTAATCCAGTTTATATAATTCTTATAAATATTAGACAATATTACAGTATTTATAGAAATCTATTTGAAAACATTAATGTTTATTAAATTTAATGTTTCCCGAACATTTCGTTACGGTACGGAAAGTTCCAGCAAGTTGCCTAGAGGTACGATGCAATACACCACTAGTCAATAGTATTTTTACCAGTTCCAGGAAAAGTTTGAATAGGGTAAGGCAGGACACAAAGATTCAATTTGACTTTGAGCAATTATATTGAGAAAACCAAAACGAATAGATTACAACAAATACTACATATCGAACAAACAACTATCTGACTATGTTCAGTAAAAATTTCAGCTAATTCTTTATTGTAAAAATGTGTTTTTTTGCTTGTTTTTCAACAACTTGTAATCTGGTCCTTTTTTACCCCATAGGCGGAAAAAATGGAACGGCCTGGAGACAAACAAATTCAATGTCTTATTTTCAATTTTAAAAGAATTTTAAGAAACAATAGGTAAATAATTTAACCAATTCAAAATAAAAATTTTATTGACACATTTTTGATCGGGTATTTGTCATAAATATTCATCAGTTTTTACTATTTTTGATTGCTTACATCTTTTCCAGAGCAAAGGTTTTGTTGGTTATTTTTACCCCACCCACGTATAAGCTTTTATAATGGTATTGTTTAAAAAAATGAGTCTAACTTAAAATTAACAAAAATATTTTTTCATACAATTTATTAACATATATTTGAATATTATATCAAGTTCTCGTAAACTAAACAACATTGTTCACAACCAAAAAAACTAACAACGAAGGAAAATACTTTTGTTATGGATTTTCACACATGCCGTTTAACTTACGATATCAGCATCATAAGAATTAAGATGATGGCTGGTTATAAATATTTTCCCATCTACTTTCAAATATTGTTGTTAAAATGTTTTTAACTTTACTTTTTTTTGACATATCGGAAGTGGACCGCTCTATCCTATATGTGTGAGAATATGCTTTAGAAAGGGGTTCGTAGCGCTAAGATGACTAAGATGCTTATCAGGATATCAGGAAGCTCGTGTTTAGGGTCCAACAGAGGCAATATCAGTTTCTAATTCAAAACATAGTCCTAAATATATTTCCAAGTGTTTAAGGAATAGCTGCAAATTCACAATAAGAGAGGACGGCCGTTGGGTTCTAATTCTGATTAAATCCTGGAGTGAGTACACAACCATTTTTCGTTTGTAATAACAAACATTGGATTGGTTTCTCATAGTAATAGTAAATTTTTACTTCCCGTAGAGTAAGTTATAGTAATCGCAAAAAAATCGAAAATGAAAATTTTTATATATCTTTACGTTTCAGACTGCCTTCTGCTTTAACTGCATGGAGACGAAATATCAAAGCGCGTAAACGCCGCGTCGCCGTCTAACGGATCAACATTTGTACGGAACCGATAGGAATGTAAAACAATTTAAACTTATTGTTAAAATCTCTATAAAATACTTGATAATTTGATGTTCATATGTCTAATGATCATTTTTGACCGCCAAATGGCTTTTTTTTACTTTTTTTTACTAGATTTCCAAAACCGCTAGACCTGCCTTTATGAATATTTTACTAATTTTTCATCTTGTCAATACAACTAAAATGTTTTTTGAATTATTAATATCGGACGCTCCGTTCACTTAAAAACTGAGTTACCGTTTGTGGCACTTTTTGCCCCGTATCTTCGAAACGGCTAGACCTGCTTATGCCAAAAACTAATCAGCTCGTCTCCTTATCAACAGCAATCGAATGCTTTCTGAATAATCAAAATCGGTTGAACCGTGTTCCCGAAATCGTCGACGAAGATTTGTATCCGCACACACACATATTTGACAATCATTGGATTGCTTTGAAAAAAAGTTCAGAAGTTCCAAAATATTTCAAAATAAAGAAAACATTTTTCTTCAAAAAGTCTTTTTATTTTCAAAAAAAGTAAATTTTTGTCAAAAATTTATAGTTTTTCGAAAATCTAATTTTTTTCAAAGTAATTTTTTTACAAAAATGTTAATCT
Organism: Ctenocephalides felis; assembly: GCF_003426905.1. Classification (NCBI taxonomy): domain Eukaryota; kingdom Metazoa; phylum Arthropoda; class Insecta; order Siphonaptera; family Pulicidae; genus Ctenocephalides; species Ctenocephalides felis. Next base: position 41,941,119 of record NW_020537646.1, on the reverse strand, counting down.
TTTAAAAAAATAATAATTTTTGGTACGGGAAGTTTCAACAATTTGCCTCAGGGCCCGATGCCATGTGCCCCACTAGTTTTTTATTGTTTTGAACAGCAATCAAAACTTAAGAGCTCTATAAGCTGTTGGTCTAATTTGACTTAATACTAAGTCGGTTTTACAGGTGACAACGCAAACAGAATTACTGTAATAGGGTGAATTACTTTGTGATGCTGGACATGGGTTATTTTACTTGTAAACATATTGCCATCTATATTTCTATGAGAAACCCGATGTCACTACTGCTTGACATCAGGCTCGAAGCGGTATCAAACCTGGGATTCAGATCCAGTCGCTCTAGCCACTTACCCATGAGTGAGCCCTACAACAATAAAAAAATATAACTAGCTGTAAGTGGAATTCTGTCTTAAGGCAATTAAGGCATCGTGCCTTAAGGCAAATTGCTGGAACTTCCCGTACCAATTTTTTTTTTCAAAAAACGATTAACATTTTTGAAAAAAATTTACTTCAAAAAAATAAGATTTTTGAGAAACTATAAATTGGACCAAAAATTACTTTTTTTTGAAAAAAAAATTTTTTTTAAATTTTTTTTTTTGAAAAAAAAAATGTTTTCCTTATTTTGACATATTTTGGAAGATCTAAACTTTTTTTCAAAGCAATCGTACTGCTTTAACTGCATAAAGACAAAATATCGAAGCGCGTAAGCGCCGCGTCGCCGTATAACGCTTAAACATTGGTACGGAACCCATAGAACTGTAAACCAAATTCATACTTATTGTTAAAATCTCTATAAAATATCTGATGATTTGAAGTGCATAAGTCTAATGATCATTTTTGACCGCCTAATGGCATTTTTTTTTACTTTTTTCATTAGATCTCCGAAACCGCTAGACCTGCCTTTATGAAAATTTGATCGGTTCTTCACCTTGTCAATATAAGTAAAATGTTATTTGAATTATTAAAATCGGACGCTCCGTTCTCTTAAAAACTGAGTTACCGTTTTCGGCACTTTTTGCCCCGTATCTTCGGAACGGCTAGACCTCCCTGCGCCAAAAACTAATCAGCACGTCTCCTTATCAATACGAATCGAATGTTTTTTGAATTATTCAAATCGGTTGATCCGTGTTCCCGAAATCGTCGACGAAAATTTGTATCCGCACATACATACACACACGCACATACATACATACATACACACACACACACACACACACACACATACATCCATTTTTTCTAAGGTATGCCAAAATGTTCAGAAACCTTTGAAACGTAAAGATATATAAAAATTTTCATTTTCGATTTTTTTGCGATTACTATAACTTGCCCTACGGGAAGTTAAAAAATAAGCATCGTTCACAATTAAAAAGTTGGTTTTAGCAAACCAACGTGTTGGACGTACATATACAATTCTCTTGATTGCATTTTTATCTAAATATATTTACCGCTTTAGTTGCGAATCGTATCTTCTTATCAAAAACTGATTGCGCACAAAAAATATTTACCTGATTGCATCGTATTTGACCATCACAGTTTTTTAAAACAGATTTTGATTTTTAAAATCAAACAAGTGATGCTATAGAATTGTGTTATCAGTTTATCATTGTATTGCATTATGACTGTGAGGTGCGCAATCAAGACTTTCATTCGCGTCAATACAGAGACGTTCGTTATATCAATACGAATGTTACCTTACATTACATTCGACACGTGTGAATCATTTTAGTCTTCTGCGCGACACGAAACTATCGACTTCATCAGTTTTGTCATTTTCTAATTATTTGTCGAACCACAATTTTATTTAAATTTTAATTATTTTTTCTTTGTCAAACTTTTTTAATATTAATTAATGAACTTTTTAAACTTAAACTTTTTTAATATTAATGTTAATTTATTTATTTGACATAAATTGTTATCATTTAATAATAATGATTATGTGCACATATATAAAACGGAATGCTCTGTCTAGGTCCGTCAATATTATTAGTTGAATAAGATAGATGGATATGTGAACTTAATTTATAATTCAGTGAATAAATAAAAACATGTCAGGTGTGCTGAATCAAGGATTCGAAGAGGTAGTGTATATTATTTATACCCTTTTACTTGTCTAACTGTTTACTTATACAACTGCTACTTGTCTACCTGTTTGCCTACTTATCTACTTTACTAGCATTCTACCTGTCAACAAGCCCACCTGCCAACCTCTCTAGCTGTTTATCTATAGCTATACCTATTTTCCCATTGGTTTACTGGTCCACTTGCAAACCTGATCATTTGTTTACATGTCATCTTGTAAATATAACTGTGTATCAAAATTTCTGCATGTATATGAATCAATAACTAGTGTTCATGGCATCAAACCTCAATACAAATTGCTGGAATACCAAAAACCGTACCAAAAACCAAAATTTTAAAAAAGAACTTTAAAATTTTCTCAAAACATTAAATAAAAAAAATTAAAAATTGACTTTTTTGAAAAAAATGACTTTTTTATATTTTGATTTTTTTGAGAATTTTGAACATTTTTTTAAAGCATAGCGCTGCATAGTTATTTTAGAGTCGACATATTGAAGCGCGTAAGCGCCGACTCGTAGTGTAACGTGTAAACATTGGTACGGAACCCATGTAAATGTACACAACATTTATAATCTCTATACAGTATCTGATAATATGATGTGCATATGTTTAATGATCATTTTTGACAGATAGCATTATTCACCAGTTATTATTGTCGTCAATACAAGTAAAATATTTTTTGAATCATTCAAATCGGACGCACCGTTATCTCAAAAACTGAAATACCATTTCCTAAATATTTCAAATCGAACGCTCTGTTATCTCAAAAACTGCATGACGATTTTTTGACACCCTTTGCGCTCCGTACTTCCGAAACAAATGGGTCTACTTTTTCAAAATCTAACTAGTACAGCTTGCAGTCAGTGCAGACCAAAAGTTTTTTGAATCATTCAAGGAAATTCGTTTGAACTATATAAGTAAGCTTTAAAAATAAAAACTATTGGTAAAAAACTGGTTTGTATAAATAAAATTAGCACTCATGATAAAAATCTCTATAAAACATCTGATAATTTGATGTTCATATATCTATGATCATTTTCGACCGCCAAATATCATTTTTTCCATATCCAAAACCGTTGGACAAGTAAAATAATTGAAAAAATTCAATTTGGGGAAACTGAAACACTTTTTGCCTCGTATCTTCGAAACGGAGAGACCTATCTTTGCCCAAAACTGAGCAGCACGTCTTCCCATCAATAAGATTAAAATATTCTGCAAATCATCCACATCGATTGATCAGCACTATCAAATATGTCGACAAAATATTGTATCTGCACATACATACACCCAAACACAAGATCAACAAGACTATGACCCCAGACCAGCTGATTACAATCTCGAGAAAGAGCGCAGACAAAGACTAAGAACTGCAAAAGACAATCGCGAGCATCTAAGAGATAATCGAAATCAGAAACATTGAAGACGAGACAACAATAGGCATTCAGACAACCCTCAAAAGCAACTGGTACACCAGCGGAAGCTATCATGATCCGCAAATCCTACATATATACCCAGGTTGCTACAGTAACGTTACAAAATTCGAGTTTGCAGAATGAACTGCCATACAAGAACATCTATAGGCCAATCCATTGCTTCAAAGTTTAGCTTTTTGGGCATCACGAATTACAGTGCAGGAGTAAAGTAAACCGTTCAAACCTTTCCATTTGGTGCGGACGAGAAGGGCACAAAATCGCAGAAACTAGATGTTGTCCTGGAGACACGATTGCCTACGCCAAAGGCAAAGTAAACTTGATTTTAGGCATCAAGTCAAAAATAGCCTCGGCAGAGGTAACTGTAACTAAAAGGGTATGGACATCTACACTGCCAGCAACCATCATACAATACTATAAAAATGTAGATTCAACAAAACCTTAGTAAACCTATTAAGCAAGCTAGCTGCACATGCTGGAACCGAGGTGCATTGGCATAAATTTAGCAACCTCGGTGTACTGGTGTAACGAACATATCAGTGTCCGTCGTAAAGCAAGGGAAATACAGTAATCGATTTGTAAAAACGAAAAAAAAAAACAATATTGAATTGAGTAAATTTGTGTAACTGATCGCGGAATACAAGCGTCGTGAATTGAATAAGCTCATCAAAATTAGAGAACAAAGATGCTGGAAAGTATTCGTATGTGAGGTGGACAAACCATGTAAAGTAAGCTTTATAAGGTGGTTATGACTCTCCTACAAAAGCAACAAATGCTGACACCTACGAGTTTTCAATTTTTTTCACAAAGTCGTAACAGCGCAGTTTCCACAGCAACACAGTTTCAGTTATCAGTTTTTACCAAGCAAGCTGGATGATATGTTACCAGACTCTAAAGAAAATTCAATGAAAGTCTGTAACTGTGTAAGCAATAATAAAGCGCCGGGATTGGACAGAATTTCTAATTTAGCTTTGTAAACAATCATGAAGGAAGCGCCATTACGTCAATAATACATGCTTGAAATAAGAAACTTTTCCAACGGTTTGTTCTTCTGCCTAAGAGAAATAACTACTAAGAGAAATAGTTCACTAGAAATACTGTCTTCTTAGATATTTAAAGGTATTTTATTGAAGAATTAAATCAATTGTTAAGACATTCTTGGCAGACAACCAGCATGGATTCCGGAAAAGACGATTAACCCTGTACGCGATAAATCTAGTTGTTGATACGGCCATGAAAGCAATTACGGGAACAAGATTGAAGGGTCTGGGATATTGCCTGGTGACTACACTAAACCTCAGAAACGCTTCTAACTGCAAAAATTGGTACTGCATTATACAAGCTATTCAAGACAAGGACGTACCAGGTTACATTTGCAAAATAGTGTCATGCTACTTTACGGATAGAGTCTTGAACTCAATAAATATAATCTCACCGGAGGTGTACCTCAAAGCTCAGTTCTTGTACTACTGTTGTGGAGTGTCATGTACCACTGGCTTTTGAGACTAAACATCCCAAGACACGCCAAACTAGTAGGATATGTTCACGATGTAGACGTAATGGTTGTCGCAAAACACCTAGACAAAACTCGCCATATGTTTGACATTACCTTTGAGCAAATTAATCACTGGATGGATACGGTTAATCTGCTAATCAACTAGCCAAACAGACGACCGAAGCAGTGCTTATCACCAGCAGAAAAGTTATAGAGACCATTAAACTAAAAGTCGGCAAATAAAAATTGTCATCACTACCTTATATTCAATATTTGGGAGTAATACTTATGCTCGATTAAACTTTATGCAGCAGGTAAACACGCCAGCGACAAAGCGTCAGTAAAGTAGCGGAATCTAGAATTCTCTTAGAGTCTTTCTATTAGCCTAGAAAGAACGGAACCTTTACAAATAAGAGAGCTCAACGATACTAAGCGCTGAAAATACTAGTACTGAAGAACGGCGGAACAGCTTAAGATGACAGCAACTACAATGAGATGCCACAGTGGAGAGTAGATGGATGGCAAAAATCGATGTTTGGTTAAACATCAAACATCATGAAAAGTTCAACTACTATCTGATACAGGTGCTATCTGAACACGACTGTTTTTGAACTTATCTTCACCGCTTTAAGCGCGATGATTCTCCGAAGTGCCCGTCTTGCCAAAAAATTACTGAAAATGCACAACACGTTTTCTTGAAGTGCCCACGTTTATGTTCACAAAGTGATGAACTAGAAATTTTGAAGCATAAAATTCAACCAGATACACTAATAGGAGAAATGCTGTCATCCGAAGCTGTATGAAACGCCGGTAGAACGTATGTTGCAGAATTGCGCTTCGTTGAGAGAAAGAGAGCGAATAACAAAAACTAGGAAAAAGAAGTATAGCATCTTTGCTATCAGTTGCTAGATCCTACTCCCATAATGGATTGCCTAACAGAGGTTTCCGTGGAAATGCGATGCAGGAGGAAAATGGATGTTTTAGTTAATATCAACTACTTTCTTTACCCCGGCGTATTCAGATGATCCATTGCCATCTGTCGAGTATGTAAATGTATTTCGTTTGCTATGGAAAAATATGCATTCTAACATACATTTATTTTTTCTACGGTAGGGTAGAGCGGTGCTCAAAGGCCCGCAAGATTTTGCGATTACTATGATTTATCATTCGGGAAAGTAAAATTTTAATTTATTTATTTACTAAAAAAATATCTAGTAATAAAAATGTAGCGTGATAATGAAAGTTGCGTCTGCCGTTGAAACCGAAAACGGGTTATGTTTTAGATGTGATTGGTGTGGAAAAGTTTCTCTTCAATATTCTAATTAGGATAAACAAGAAACTGATGATTATGAGATTGAAACTTGTCGATATGAGATGTTTCTTCTAATTTTTAGCATCTTTGTGAAGGTAATATTTTGATATTAAACATTTGATCCATTTTTTAGATGTGTTCAGATATGTTTCAATATCTTCGTACAGAGTGGATCATTTAAAGTGAAAGCATCTGTTTTTGGAAAAAAATATATGGCAAAAGTGCGCGAAAAGTGCATACGCAATTAAAGTAAAACTTTTTGCTATTGTATAAGATGGCTATTACGTTAAAAATTAGATTTAAGCGACAATTTGTCTTGAAACAAGTTGCATTGATTTTCCGATATACGAGTATGTAAATATTCGATAACATCAGCAATAATTTTATTTGTAGATAATATACCATCTACTTGTATACCTGCTAACTTACCTAGCTCTATATCCAGTCAGGCTGGGCCTGTCTTTGCTAATCAGCACGTCTTCCTGCAATCATTGAAAGCGGTTAAGCGGTGCTCCCGAAAACTTTGACGAAAATTTGCATCCACTCAAAACGCAAAAACACACCCATACATCCATTTTTTTCTTAGGCATGCAAAGATGTTCAGAAAACTGTGAAACGTATAGATATGCAAAAACGCTGATGAATATTTAGGTATAATCATTGTAGGAATGGGTCCATGAAATTTGTATTTGACATTGCGTAAATATTATAGTTTTTATTTGGGAAAACCCTTATAATTAAAAGTTAGACTTTCGGTGTGTTTGCCGCCTATGTGTTAAAAAGGGGCAGGAAATTTTTTTTAGAAAAAATTGCATGTAAATATATTTCTATATTTAGGCAATAACTGGGGAATATGTCGTATGTGTTGTGATGTATGTTGTTTGCTTTTCACAGTATATTGACTTAAAGTGAAAAAATTTTGCTTATGAGTTATATTATACAGTGGGACGCTGAATGGGAAATTTCTCTCGTTGATACATCTAATACAGCTCAACGATCAATCACGAAAAATACCTGTGCTTTTTGCATCTTGATTACTAGATGCAAATTGTTAGAACTTTTATTTATATATTTTACGCGGTGATTGGCTACAGCTAGTTAAATATTTAAATTACAAATGAAGAAGTTTATAGTATTTATAATAATTATTTGGAAATATTTAAGACAATCGTTCTTAATCATTTGTAAATTTTTATTGGGTATATTTTTACTCGTCGAATGTTTAATTACGGTCCGCAAAATTCCAGCAGTTTGCATTAAAGCACAATGCCATGTACCACTAATAAACTATATATAATGTCTTGTTATTTTTAGGATGCTAACGAACAAGGCGAAAATTCGTATCCACTACGGCGACGTAAAACGTCAGACGTAACAATTGCCGTTCTTCCCGTAAGTTTTCAATGTTGCTTCTATTCAACTTAATCTTAAAAGATATGACAATTTTATTTGAAATTAAAGTAAAAATGAATATTTATGCTATATTATTGCATAAGTCACGCTATTTACGATATTCCCGTTGAAGATTAAAATAAATTAATTAAAATGTAACACCTTTACCTTCATTCGGTCATTTTCATTTCTACTAATAACACCTTTTTGATTTATGGCCAAGGCGATAAAGGTAATTTAACAAGATATCACTAAAAATCGGAAGATCGGGAAAAAAATTTATATCGAAGAAAGATAAAGATATAAGAAAGTAACAATTTCTGAAGCATGATCAGTTTGCGCGAGGTTCAGCTTGTATAGATATGTAGTAACAACAATCGCTTAGATCTATTATTAGTAAATATTAATTAATATCAATATAAATATTTTATTATTAATGAACTAACCATATGAATTAACATACATGCTATTCTTAATATTCCATAAAGAAATGATAAAATGATACACAATGAACAAAATGAACTAGATGTTTTAATTCTTTTTTGTTAATATCAAGAAATGTAGAGACATTTAAATCAGGGATGTCTTGAATAACCATAAATAATAAGACATGTGCAAATATGACATTTTTTTTGAATGCATTATTAGTGGTTGATAAATTTCGACAATAAAGAACTTGTTTGAATGACATTTTAAAAACAAATCAATGATTTTGAGTATTATTATTAATTTTTTTTTATTTTAATTTTATTTTGCCATCTGTATATACAATCACATTTAGCAGAGAACGCTGACAAGTTGTTTACAATTCGTTATTTATAAATTAGTGGCATATCTACTAGTGCTATTATTAATAATAATTTCAATTTTATTTTTTTTATGCTAGCATATTGATGCTTGGAAGAGTCTCAGAGATTTTAATGTTGTTATTGTCGGTATTTTACTTTTTCAGGAATCTTTAAATGATGGAAACGAGGACGATACCAGAGCGGTTGAAGAAAATGGAGTTTCAAAAGCTGTTGGAAAGCTTTGGGATATTATGGATTATTCTGTACTAAGGCACAAAAAAACTATCAAAGTCTTGGCTAGCATTTGCTTGCACGTCCTGGCAATAGTATATTTTGCTTACGCCACTTCGTACTGGTACAAACATGGTAATATAAATGAAATTACTTCATATCTTCACGTTTTGAAGGTTTCTAAACATCGTGCCTTAAGGCCAATTGCTGGAACTTCCCGTACCAAAAATTATTTTTTTTAAAAAAAGATTAACATTTTTGATTACTCTGACAAAATTAGATTTTTGAGAAACTATAAATTTTTGACAAAAATTTACTTTTTTTGAAAAAAAAAGATTTTCGAAAAAAAAATTATTTTGAATTATTTTAGAAATTCTGAACTTTTTTTCAAAGCAATCGTGTTGCTTTAATTGCATAGAGACGAAATATCGAAGCGCGTAAGCGCCGCATCGCCGGCTAACTCATAAACATTGGTACGGAACCTATAGGAATGTAAACAAAATTTATATTTATTGTTAAAATCTCTATAAAATATCTGATAATTTGATGTGCATATGTCTAATGATCATTTTTGACCGTCAAATGGCATTTTTTTACTTTTTTTACTAGATCTCCGAAACCGCTAGATCTGTCTTCAAGAAAATTTGATCAGTTCTTCATCTTGTTAATACAAGTAAAATGTTTCTTGAATTATTCGAATGATTAGTTTTTGGCAAAGGCAGTTCATGCAATTTCAACGATACAGAGTTAAATGTACAAAAAATGGCAGTGTTTAAGAGAAATGAGCGTCCGATTTGAATGATTCAAAGAATTTTCTGCTTGTTTCAACAAAATAATTGATTTTGGAAAAAAAAATTAATTCAATTTTCAAACTTATTTATCGTTATTCGTTAGAATCAATAAATATGAATTTTATTACAATTATCGTGTGTTTCGGTGTTTGATATAATTTGAATTGCTCAGTAAAATTTTGTTTACTTATGGACAAAATGACATGCATACACAATGTACAAAATCATTGTACTAATTTGCTGGGTAGCTTATTTGAGGCCAAGAACAAAGAAAATTAAAACCTGTTAAAGGTGATTGTTTTTTGACTTCTACTTAATCCATTGACTGATTGTTTTTTGACTTCTTCTAATTATCCATCCTTACGCCAGAGGTTTTTCTGCGGCTTGCCAAGCATTTCTCAACTACAGATTATTTTTCTAGACATTTGATCAAATACGGCTGTAAAGCCTAATTTTGTTGTCAGTCAAATACTGGTAAAACAGTTGTTCGTAGAAATAGCATTTCCTAATAAAATAAATATTAGTTTAACAATATTGCAAGAAAAATTGAGAACTTGTCGCGAGGTTTAAATTTTCGTGAATTTAAAGGCTTACTGACAATTTAGAGCAGTGATTCCCAAAGTGGGCGCCAGCGCCCCCTTGGGGGCGCTGCGGCGATTCTGGGGGGCGGTGATGGGCTTTGGTGTATTTAGGGGGCGATGCTTAGTTGTAAAGGGCGTTTGAAGCACAAAACTAAAAAAATATTATAATATTAATATTATATATAAATAAATGATTAAAATTGAATTATATTAAAAAACACTGAATTATATAAAGATAAATATTTTAATTAAAGTTAATCAACCATATTTGCATAGGTGTATTAGTAAGTAAATAATTTTTAAAACTATGCACTGCCAATTCTTGTTTCGCAAAAGGTTTAATGAAAAGAATGGTTCATATGTTTCTTTGTATGTCGATAATTTATATAACTTTTCAAAGCGTGTAACTTTACCAAATTTGGTAAGGGATTCTTTAAGAGATTTTTTGTAAGAGAATCTGTAAAGTTGGCGAATTATTTGTCGTGCTATTGATTATATTTCTTTGATATCTACCCGTAACTGTCCACCCGCGTTTTGTAAAATAGATTTATCGGGTCCTAGTATAATTCTTTCGTTACCTAAAATTTCAAAAAACGTATCAACACCTATCAACATATTTACTTCGCTGCGGAATATTTAAGTGTGAATCCAAAAGTTTTAATCCATTAGGAAGATTTGGTTCAGCAATTTGGATTTGCTGCGCGGGTAGTAGACTCAATATTTTCGTAAGCACAAAGGCATTTATATTTTTTTATTTTTTGCAAATGTACCATCTTCATTAAATATTTCTAAATTTGTAAAATTATTCGATTTCGTTGAAATTCCAACAACACCGTGGAGCTTAAGGCTCCTGGATTGAGATTTAACGCGTAATTTTTGGAATAGCGATTTTGATATTGTATTAATTTCCGAGTCTAAATCCGCTATTGCTTGCATTTTAACGCGATTCCCTTTATGACTTTTTGCAAACAAATTTACCGTAGGTACGAGCAAACCCCCCGTCATTCCTCTTCCCTCACATTAAAATTATAATCGAAATACATCGAAATACATCGATTGGCTTTTAAAATTTTAAAATCGGTTTATGCGCTTTTAAGCATCGTTGAAAATTCTAATTTTGACAAACGCCATAAAAACGATACTACTTTTTGCAAACTTTGACGAATTTTCAAAATTTAACGACTTGGCGTAGGACCGTAATATTTTAGTATGATCTATAAGACTGTGGTATCTACCGCCAAAAAAAATATAAATTGTCTAAAAAATTACTACTACTTATTAATTACTACTACTTAAATTAAAAAAAAACACTTTATTACAAGAAAACGGCTTGGCCGATCATTACCAAGAACTAATCAGGTCGATTCCCAACCAATATCTTTCGAACGGTTTTTGAATTTTTAAAATAGATTCAGAATTGCGGGCTAAAACGTAGACGAAAATTTTTTCACTTTTCTGCTATTTATAAAGAAGCGGCTTGGCCGATCGTCGCACAAAACTGACAAACAATAGTCCTCATCGAGATACATCGAATGGCTTTTAGATTTTTGAAATCGGTCCAGTCGTTTTTGAGAAAACGTCGATTTACGGCAAAAAAATCTGTTCACGCACACACACACATACTTTTTCCAAATGTTGGTCTCATTTGATTCAGAATGGCTTGAAACGTCTAGAAAACATAAAATTAGCGGATTTTTTTGATGAAAACAAACTTCTCCTTCGGAAAGTTTGTAAGGGGGGCGCTGAGTAACATTTTTTCTGGAAAGGGGGCGGTAGGTGAAATAAGTTTGGGAATCACTGATTTAGAGCATGGATATGGCGATGTGCTTTTCAATACCAAAGTAAGTTAGCTCAATAGTGATGCAATGCTTAAAGGAGTATACGACCCAAATTGCGAACTATACAATTGTTTTTGGATATGAAAGAACAATTGTAGTACTTTCGTCATTTTGGTAATAAAGAATAATATCTTTTGCTGTGTCTTGTGTTTCACATTCCATTTTCAGAAAAAGAAAATGTGAACAAATTTTAATTGAGATTCCAAATGTTCAAAGCTAACAAAACAGCTGTTTTCATGTAAATGTTTTTTTCGCCATTTACCATGCAAAATTATACAGATTTAGATAATGTATTTTTTTCAGTAAACATCGCATTTTTTTATAAATCTCATGTCAGCACTGGGACATTTTCGCTTTTAAAAAAAAAAAACAAATCAAATTATGATAAATTATTTTTTGGAAGTGCGTATATGTGCGAACAATTTCACAGCCCCTCAAAAAAAAAGTCGCTGGATAATAATTCATTCATTCAGAAAAAATGCTAGATTGTGCCAGATTTTAAATGTTTTTCTATATTTTGTGTCTCAAATTTGACTATAGGTTTATCTTCAGCGGTAAAAGTACATTGGAAATGCATAAAAAAACATATGTCATATACCTATATGAAAAATATTTAAACATCAGATCTGATAAAAAATACAATCCATTTGTCACTTGCAGATACTGCAAGAAAAGGGGACACCGCATTAACCAATGTCGAAAACTTACAAATAGAAAAAGAGATGACAAACTTAGAATCTACAATGGTGGAAATGACGAAGATTTTAATTTAATGTCGACCTTTGTGTACGAGTGTCGCCTGTAGGACGACATTAAGTGTCGATTTACTGCTCTGAGTTAAATTATTGAGAATCTTAATTTATTTTGTGCTTGATAATTCTTTAGAATGTAACTTTTATTTTTTTAATGCATTTTTATCAATGATGATTAAATTATCTAAAATATATTTGGGTAATTATTTTTTGGGTAGCTTGATCTCGTGTTTTCAAAAACGTTTTGGTGTTTTTAATTAAAATTAGCATGGCGATAAAAATCATGCACTAAACACTTAAAAACTTCATCTAATTATCAAAATGTCAATTTCTTTTGATAACGTCAGTTATTACACATATCGAAAAGTTCATAAAACTTGCCTTAATCCATATTGCCAATTACAACAATATTTATTTCTACCGTTTTGGAATCCCTCCACCGTTTTGAAATCAAAAATAAACCATTACGTCTACGTACCGAATTTTTGTGGACCCGTGTTAATGTCATTCAACCATGAAATTCATAAGAAATTACCACCTATCAAAACTGAGTAAAACATATCAAAGCTGCATACGTGCTGCTACTTTCCGCATTAAAAAAAATAAAATAAAGAACAAAATTTAAAAAAACGGCTGATTTTGATCAGCTAATATAAAAAAGCAGTGCCAAATTTCTTATTAAAGTTTTCAAGTAATATAGTTTTTCTTTTCAGCTATTATGTATTTTCATTTTGTATTATTATTTATAAACGCTTATAATATACACTCATAAATATATACTTTTTTGTGGTAATTTTGTTGCAATTACATTATTTCCGAGTCCAGAATTTTGAGGTTATGAAAAAGGTTCAGTTTTATTTTTATTAAGGGCTGTACAAACGTAACATTTTTTTTAAAATTTTGTTCTTTATTTTAATTTTTTTAATGCGGAATTCAAAACTACATACAACTCCATTACTTTCCATTACTTTATAATAGTCATTTTAGTAGTTCAATCATTTTTCATTTAGCTCGGCAATAGATCAATTAAACTTTTCGCCTTTTTTGTGAACGTTTTTAATTGAAATTCAATCAAGATTTTTCTGAGCTTATAAAAAAAGCTTAAATTTATTCGCTCTATTCTCTGCAACATTTTAAAAACAATAGTTAAATATTGGCAACAAAATGGTTACTTTCGATAGAACTAACTGATTTGCAGTATAAGCTAAGATAAATATTACCCGATGTGCATTAGAAGTACATAGTTTCTGAATGATTTGCAGAAGGAGCAATTTTAGCAAAAAAAATCTAAAAATTTAATATTAATATTCGAAAATAAAACTGTTTTTCAGAGAAAACTGATTTTTTTTCAGAGTAATTGATATCTCACTCGTTTCGCTAATCATAGCATAACCTAATTCAGATATGAATGTTAGTATTTTAGCTTTGTAGTGGGTAAATGATCAATGTAATTTGTGTCAGCTGCCCCTTTCATTTATATACCACATATTTATACGTTCAGAATTAGTTAGTCATTTCTAATACTGATGTTTTTCTAAAAATATTTCCTGTGGCTAAACGTTCGCCGGGTAAGCTAGTATATATATATAAACTACGTGCGGCCCGCCATATAATTTTGAAAACCAAATTGGCCCGTGGGTTAAAAAGGTTGCTCGACCTTGATATAGAGCGTGGACTAGCACCAATTAGTCTCTAGTCTCTTGTTCCCGCTACTGCCAAGTCTGACATCAGGCAACTTTGATGCCTCCATATAGCCACAAGTGAAAATCGCCTCTCGTGGGTATAGTTGCATATATAATAAAAATGTCAATGTCATAACTGGACTGGACAACTACTGGTTTGCCATCCATTCAAGATTCATATATAAGAAATTTAATAAGAAAAGTCAAAACAATTACTGAATGTCCTAAGTGTGACAGATTGCAATTAAAAAAAAAGTTAAAAATGGCTAATATTCTTGTCTACAAAGTCAATAATAATAATAAAAATATACTTCTACTTTAATTAATTTAAAAAACGCGCCATTTAATTTACGGGAAAAAGAAGAGATTGGCTTTATCCTAGATAAATAAGCATAAGGCTTTATATTGCAAAGACCTTTTTTCTCGTTCTTGTCGAAGGTTGATTGCAATGTATGACTTATTTCCTTTGGCTCATGCGCTATGTGCTGATGGCTCAGAGAGGGCCAAACGATATGATCTGTCTTCTTAAAAATAAATATCTTAGTATATTCTTAAATGTCACTTTGACTACCACATAAAGAAATGGTTTTATAATCAATTGCATTTTCCTTAATAAATTTATTATTTTAGTTTATACTTGTATAAAATCAATGAACATAAGATTAGTAAAATCAATCTGATTACAATATCAACTAGTGGGGTGTATGGCATCGTGTCTTAAGGCAAATTGCTGGAACTTTCCGTACCGTAACGAAATGTTCGAGAAATATTGAATGTTTTCAAATAGATTATTATAAATATTGTAACATTGTCTAATATTTATAAGAATTATATAAATTGAATCACAAAGTCAAGAATATTTATTTAAAGTATATAAGTGAGCTTTGAAACTTTAACCAGAATTAAAATTGTAATCTGAATTATTTTTGATATACAAAAAAAAATTGGAATGATTTTTTTTTCCAAAAGCAATTGTATTGTCAACACAAGCAGAAAGTTTTTTTAATCATTCAATTCCAATGCCTATTTTTCTCAAAAACTGCCAATTTTTGTGTATTTAGCTCTGTATCTTCGAAATGGCTGGGCCTGCCTTTGCCAAAGACTAATAACCGCTTCTCCCAATCATTAATAATTGAATGTTTTTTAGATCATTAAAATCGGATGCTCCGTTCTCTCAAAAACTCGATTTCTATTTTCTGCACTCTTTGCTCTTTATCTCCGTTACGGCTGGACCTGCCTTTGCTAAAAACTAATCAGCACATCTCTGTCAATAGAAATCATTTTTGAACAATTCAAATCGGTTGATTCGTGCGGCCGAAAACGTGGACGAAAAAATGCGGACATACAAAACACACACACACACACATACACATACACATTCATTTTTTCTAAGGTATGCCAAAATGTTCAGAAACCTTCAAAACATCGAGAATTGCAAAAATTTTTATTTTCGATTTTTGACCCATTACTATAACTACCCTACGGGAAGTTAATAAAATTGTTAAATATAATACTATATTAGTTAACTTTGAGTTAACAGTAGAAATTTTATAACATTTTTGGCCTTTCTTTTATTTAAACTATAGTCTAAAAAGCGATAGTATAGTTTTGTATTATAGTTTGTAGCTTTTGCCAATTCAATAGTTATTGCGTTTTAATATGATTATTTTGTTTTAAATCACATTACAATTTTTTTTTTTCAGATAAAGGGCGCTGCAATTATCAATGGTGTGATGGCTATGGTTTTCTTGCTATTATTTATCTTTTATTTTACTTGGGATTTTTATATTTTATGGTATTTAAACGTTTCGTATGGCCTGCTTTGAAAAAATTATTGACGCCGACTATAGAAGCATATAACAGTTTCACATCTGGAAGGTAAATATAATTATGATATTATATATTATGATATTGAATAAACAAATATTTGAAACTTTGATATATTAAAATGATTAAACTGCATATAAATCTTCAATTAGACATTATATTATTAATATTATAAATAAATATGTATCCTTAATGCAATAAAGTGGTAAACTAGCTGTAAGTGGAATTCTGTCTTAAGGCAATTAAGGCATCGTGTCTTAAGGCAAATTGCTGGAACTTCCCGTACCAAACATTATTATTTCTTTAAAAACGATTAACATTTTTGAAAAAAATTTACTTCGAAAAAACTAGAAGTTTGTCAAAAAATTACTTTTTTGAAAAAAAAATTTTTTTGAATAAAAATGTTTTCTTTATTTTGACATATTTTGGAAATTCTAAACTTTTTTTCAAAACAATCGTACTGCTTTAACTGCATAGAGACGAAATATCGAAGCGCGTAAGCGCCGCGTTGCAGTCTAATGGATAAGCATTGGTACGGAACCCATAGGAATGCAAACAAAATTTATACTTATTGTTAAAATCTCTATGAAATATCTGATAATTTGATGTGCATATGTCTAATGACCATTTTTGACCGCCAAGTGGCTCATTTTTTCACTTTTTTCTCCATATCTCCAAAGTCGTTGGACCTGCTTTTTCAAAAATTTGAACAATTCTTCATTCAGTCAAAACAAATAAAATGTTTTTTGAATTATTCAAATCGGACGCTCCGTTCTCTTAAAAACTGAGTTACCGTTTTCGGCACTTTTTGCCCCGTATCTTCGGAACGGCTAGACCTGCCTTTGCCAAAAACTAATCAGCACGTCTCCTTATTAATACGAATCGAATGTTTTTTCAATTATTCAAATCGGTTGATTCGTGTTTCCGAAATCGTCGACGAAAATTTGAATCAGCACATACATACATACACGCACACACACACACACATACATCCATTTTTTCTAAGGTATGCCAAAATGTTCAGAAACCTCTGAAACGTAAAGATATATAAAAATTTTCATTTTCGATTTTTTTGCGATTACTATAACTTGCCCTACGGGAAGTTAATAATAACCCAAAAAATAAGCATACAATTTTTACACATTTACCATCTTTATCAATAGTGTTTGATTTAGATTTTATTTGTGTTTCACTGAAATTTATGTTTTATTATATTTTAAGATGTTTAATAATAATATACAAATACGATCGTAATTCGTATTAATTAGGAAATCAGTTTTTTTTTTATTTTACTTATTTGTATCATGAAATCCATTTTATGGTAATATTATTTTGTCAATAATATGGTGCTTGTAATTAGTACAATAGTACAAACAATGAAAATTAGAAAATATTTGGGAAAAATACTGGAGTATTTTTTTGAGTCTAATTAAATAACCGTTATTTAAAGAAATAAAATTAGTGGAATATATATCGCAGTTATGAAGCAGACGTCTATATTATTCTGAAACTGAAAAGTATATCGACAAGTATAAAAAATAAATGACTATAACTTTGCGAACTAAAAATATTTTTGAAACGTCGATATGATATAAATTTCGTATTCGAGTCAATATAGCACCAAGAGCCGAAAAGAATTAATGATTAATAATGAATAACAAGTACATTTTATTTCAATATTTGCTCATTTAATTTAAAAACTAGAATCAAAGTGAAAAAACTGGAATGTTTTAATGAATGTTTTGCACATCATAATTTAACTATATAATTATGTATAATTATATATCCTTACCCATTCAAACCATTAATTCTGGATAATTGTACTATTTATTTTTAATTATCTTGCATATATGCATATATTTAGGCGCCTAATTTATGTTATCATATTCAATTCAAATATATATTTTATATATATATATATATATATATATATATATATATATACTAGCTGACCCGGCAAACGTTGTTTTGCCATAAAAATATTTCTAGCACAAAAGGTTTAATATGCCACATAACAATATGCCCAACAAATTGACTGAGATTGAAAATAAATGAGAGAGCGAAAAATTTTACAGCTTTGCCATAAATTTTTATAGTACCTAGTTGCCTATTAAAAACTGTTGCACCTTTAGATTTTAATATTCAATTAAAATTAAAATTTAACTCTTTATTTTTCTAAAAAAATTGCTTTTTAACTTTCCGTAGGGCAAGTTATAGTAATAGCAAATTGCTGGAACTTCCAGTACCGTAATTAAAAATTAAAATTTGGGTTCCGTCTTGGTACGAAACCCAAAAAAAATTACACAAAATGTGTACACAATATTTATCACAATATTAAAATCTCTATAAAATATTTGATAATTTGATGTACATATGTCCAATAACCATTTTTATCGCCAAATGACATTTTTTTACCTTATTTTATTGAGAGTCTATAACCGCTGGACCTGCCTTCCCATTTTGTTGTTTATTTTGTTAATACAAGTCAAATGTTTTTTGAATTATTAAAATCGGACGCTCCGTTCTCTTAAAAACTGAGTTACCGTTTTCGGCACTTTTTGCCCCGTATCTTTAGAACGGCTGGACCTGCCTTCGCCAAAAACTAATCAGCACGTCTCCTTATCAATACGAATCGAATGTTTTTTGAATTATTAAAATCGGTTGATCCGTGTTCCCGAAATCGTCGACGAAAATTTGTATCCGCACATTCATACACACACATACATACATACACACACACACACACACACATACACACACACACACACATACATCCATTTTTTCTAAGGTATGCCAAAATGTTAAGAAACCTCTGAAACGTAAAGATATATAAAAATTTTCATTTTCGATTTTTTGCGATTACTATAACTTACCCTACGGGAAGTTAAAAAGTTCGGAATTTCCAAAATATGTCAAAATAACATTTTTTTCAAATAAAAATTTTTTTTTTTCAAAAAAAAGTAATTTTTTGTCAAATTTGTAGTTTCTCAAATCTATTTTTTTCGAAGTAAATTTTTTTCAAAAATGTTAATCGTTTTTAAAAAAATAATAATTTTTAGTACGGGAAGTTCCAGCAATTTGCCTTAAGGCACGATGCCCTAATTGCCTTAAGACAGAATTCCACTTACAGCTAGTTTTATATATAATTTGAGGCAAAATGACATACTTATACAATAGACAAAATGACGCTGTGCTATTTTACTAGAATCACAGGGAAAACAACACATTTTTACTTATATTCTAAGTATGCAAGAAATAATTGCTAAAAACAAACAAAAAGATCCAACGGTATAAAGGAGTGCCTTAAGACAGAATTCCACTTACAGCTAGTTTTATATATAATTTGAGGCAAAATGACATACTTATACAATAGACAAAATGACGCTGTGCTATTTTACTAGAATCACAGGGAAAACAACACATTTTTACTTCTATTCTAAGTATGCAAGAAATAATTGCTAAAAACAAACAAAAAGATCCAACGGTATAAAGGAGTGACTTGTATATCTTGCAAAACCCGCTTTTTAACTTCCCGTAGGTAAGTTATAGTAATCGCAAAAAATCGAAAATTAAAATTTTTACATATCTTTACGTTTCAGAGGTTTCTGAATATTTTGGCATATCTTAGAAAAAATGGATGTATGTGTGTGCGTGTGTGTATGTGTGTGCGGATACAAATTTTCGTCAACGATTTCGGGAACACGGATGAAGCGATTTGAATAATTTAAAAAGCATTCGATTCGTATTGATAAGGAGACGTGCTGATTAGTTTTTGGCAAAGACAGGTCTAGTC
The DNA here is from genome assembly GCF_003426905.1 of Ctenocephalides felis. NCBI lineage: Eukaryota > Metazoa > Arthropoda > Insecta > Siphonaptera > Pulicidae > Ctenocephalides > Ctenocephalides felis. Next base: position 41,921,131 of record NW_020537646.1, on the reverse strand, counting down.
GTTCCAAAGATATGGGGCAAAAAGTTTTAAGAGAACGGAGCGTCCGATTTGAATAATTCAAAAAAACATTTTACTTGTATTAGCAAGATGGAGAACTGATCAAATTTTCATGACGGCAGGTCTCGCGGTTTCGGAGATCTAGAGAAAAAAGTAAAAAAAAATGTCATCTGGCGGTCAAAAATGATCATTAGACATATGGACATCAAATTATCAGATATTTTATAGACATTTTCACAATAAGTATAAATTTTATTTACATTCCTTTGGGTTCCGTACCAATTATCCGTTATCCGTTAGACGGCGGCGCGGCGCTTACGCGCTCCGCTATTTCGTCTCTATGCAGTTAAACCAGTACGATGGCTTTGAAAAAAAGTTCAGAATTTCCAAAATATTTCAAAGTACTCTTTCCTTCAAAAAGCCTTTTTTTCAAAAAAAGTAATATTTTGTCAAAAATTTATAGTTTCTCAAAAATCTAATTTTTCAGAGTTCATTTTTCAAAAATGTTAATCTTTTTAAAAAAAAATAATTTTTGGTACGGGAAGTTCCAGCAATTTGCCTTAAGGCACGATGCCATGCGCCCCAATAGTTCCATTCATGAGAAAATGAGCTCTGCAAATTACAATGTATGAACCCTTTGGGTTCATGCTTTATGTGGTTATATGCGAAAGACAACAAAACGAATTTTTTTATTATTATTATTAAAATGCGATTTGAAAAAAGCCATTTTGAAGCAAATGAGACTAAATTTGAAAAATGTATGTTCGTGTGTTTGAACAGATTTTTGAACTTTCGACGACGTCTACTGAAAAACGGCTTGTCCAATTCAAAAATTTAATAGCCGTTTGATGTAACTTGATAAGGACTAGCGTTTGTCTGTTTTGCATGATGATCAGCCAAGCTCTTTCTTTGCAAATAACAGAAAAGTGAAAAAAAATTGTACCTATACGTTTGAACCCACAGTTCTGAATCTATTTTAAAAATTCTAAAACTGTTCAAAATATAGTGGTTGTGAAAGATACTGATTAGTTTTTGGTAAAGATTTACTGGCACGGGCATGGATATCATGGTCTTCTAAAACATAAAATATTACGGCCCTATGACAAGTCGTTTAATTTGAGAAATTCATCAAAGTTTGAAAAAATTAGTAGCGTTATTTTGAGGTTTGTTAAAGTTAGACATTCCATCGACTTTTTCTAAAAAACAGCTGAGTTGATTTAAAAAATTTAAAAACCATTGTATGAAACTTGATAAGCACTCGTATTAGTTAAATCACCTATACGATCGGCGGAGCCGTATCTTTGTAATTAGCAGAAAAGTGGCAAATTTTCTGTCTATGTTCTAAAAAATTTGAGTCGATTTCAAAAATTCAAAAACTATTCGAAAGATATTATTAGGGAATCGTGATGATTAGTTCTGGAAAAAGATCGGCCGAACCGTTTCTTTGTAATTAACTGTTCAAATTTTTTTTTTATGATACATTTTATGTTGATAGATATTATGGTTCTAACAAACATACTAAAATTTTACGGCCATACGGCAACAAGTTTAATTTTAAACATTCATTAAAGTTTGAAGAAATATTATAGTTAAAATTTGTCTCAAAAGTTGCTTTTGTGATGTTCTGAGTGAAACATTGTCAATTCACTGAAATTGGAAATAATAAGCTACAATTTTGGACGTGAATTTGCACTAATAATAATATAATTACAAATAATTTAAATGTATTTAAGAGATATCAATTGGAAATCGTAATGTTTAGATTTTATTGAAAGCAAAAACTTTATTTTCGAAATAAAGAGTTGAAAATTCTATCCAAATATCTAAATCTCAAGTTCGGTTGATTAAGTCAATTATTACACATTTCGGAAAGCTCATGCAACTTGCCTTAAGGTAAAATGTCACTTTCTACTAGTTTTTTAATAAATTTGTTATTATAATTTTTTTTTAATTAAAATACCATATTTTATTGGTAGTTCATAAACCAAAGATGAGTAAAAAATGAGAATGTGGTTATAATATCAATAAATCAATAAATATCATTAAAAAACAAAATACCTTGTTGTCCATAATTCCTCTAAATATATCATTTTGTATATGCATATGAAATTATAATATATGACGTTTACTTTTAGATGGGTATATGCGACTATAATATCACTTATTTTGAGCGCGATAATAATTTTTATTATCGCCGACAGTTGGAAAACGCCCGAAAGATTGCAATCATTTTCTGGAATATTTATCATACTTTTCCTTGGATTCTTTTTTTCTAAATATCCTGGAAAGGTTTGTTCATATTAACTTATTTAAAAATGAGTACACATCAAGTGTTTTATAATTGTTATAAATGATAACAACAATAAAAGCCATTTAATAATTTTGCAGATTAATTGGAAGCCTGTTTTTGGAGGCATTATTTGCCAGATTGTTCTTGGTATGATCACTATACGTTGGGAGGTAGGCAGAGATATTTTCAGGTATTTTTGTAATTTTTTACATTATAATCACATTTTACAATATAAATTCATTGCATGATATGATAGAAAAATATCAGGAAAAACTTCTGTAACAGTTTCTGTTAAAAATTAGAAGTTTTGTTAAAATATTGTAGTTTTCCGCTTTTAACATGGATATATTTTTAATCTCTTATTGTCAACGGCATACATAAGAATGATCCTGTGTAACAAAAATTAACATGGATTTCAAAATTATAATATTGAATGAAAAATTCACAACAATAGATTACTTTTACGTTAAACTTCATTTGCGCAAGATGCGTCATCTTCTTGAATAAAATGATGCTTAAGATAAACACTCTTTCTGTAAATATACTTATTGTAATAATTTCCTAAAAAAAATATTTAAATAAAATAACTAGAAACTAATAACTAGCGGTGGACAGACGTGGGCCACAGGTTGGAGTGGGCCACCCGAATAACTGTAAGACTAGTGACATGTATGTCAAACCGCGCACCTAGTTAGGATATTTTGATTCAATAAGCTCAATTGCAAAAAGTATTTGGAGGTTATACACATACATTTGCACTGTACAGAGAAACGCACTAATAATTTTCCTTCGTAAACTTTTACTCGATTTGTCATCACTTTTCACGAGAAAAATTCAAGTAAATATGCAATATATTATATAGACATATAATTTTTTGAAATGCAAAGCGATACTTGGCGATTGTTTACATTGTGTTTTTGTGGGATTAATTAATCTATGTATAAATTCTTTCGAATCTGATATTAACATTTTATTGGCTAAAATTATCGAATGAAAATTTCGTTTGTTTTTAGCTGCTTAGGTGAAAAAGTATCGAAGTTCTTGAAATATACTGATTCTGGTAGTGCGTTTGTTTATTCGGATTTGTTAGTATTCGACAATCCAATTTTTGGTTTTCAGGTATGATATAATTTAATATACAGATTGTCTTATACACATATAATAAATAACTTTTTGTTTCGTGTAATAGGTACTGTCCATAATATATTTTTTCTCATTTACAATAAACATTTTGTTTTACTTGGAAACTCTGCAATGGGTTCTTCTAAAATTGGGTTGGATTTTGCAAACAATAGTTGGAACAACAGTCTGTGAAAGCGTGGTTGCTGCTGCAAACATGTTTATTGGAATGGTAATAAAATATTTTATAATTTTATAAAATAAAAAATGAAAATTATAATATGCTCGCTAAATATTAGATTTTTATAAATTTAAAGTGTATGTTTGTAATACTTAAATAGCCGTTTTATGCTGCCTGCATATGAATGGTAATGGTAAATAGGTTAAATATAACAAATAAACATTTTTTTCACTTGCCGAAGCAGTTTGTGTTTTCGAAAAAAAAACTAGTTTCTAATTTTAAATTTTTGCACCACGCTTCAAATCATTCGAAATAGAATGAGACTAAATTGCGAAGTGTGTATGCCTATGTGTGTGCGTGTATGTATGAGCCGATTTTTCACCTTTCGTCGACGTTTCCTCGAAAACGTCTGGACCGATTTTAGAAATTTAGCAAAATTAAAGATTAGCTTAACTAATAATTCTTAAAATATTTTTTTAATAAAGATTTAAAAACCTAGAGTATGGCCACGGATAATGTACGCAACACCTCTTCTTGGACATAGTGTTTTATTTGAAAAAAGATTGTTTTATTTTTAGTAATAAAGTTAATATGTTCTTACAGACAGAAGCACCGTTGGTCATAAAACCATATATAGATATTTTGACTAATTCTGAACTTCACTCGATTATTACGTCAGGATTCGCTACAGTTTCAGGTAACAACAAATAGCAAATTTTATTAATACTTTATAATAAAAAAAAACATTTTAGGTACTGTATTAGCAGCGTACATTAGCTTCGGAGCTGAGCCAGCTCATCTGCTAACATCGAGTGTCATGGCAGCACCCGCTTCATTGGCATTTAGTAAATTATTTTATCCCGAAACAGAAAAATCAAAAACTACTGCTTCAAATATACAAATGGCAAAATCGTAAGATTATAATTTATTATTTATAAACGTAAATAATATACATAATAATATAAAGCAACATTTGAGATCAGTTTTCGAAGCGAAGAACGCATAATATTAATTCGTTTAAATTGACTTGAGTTTATAAATGATCATTTGATAATGCAATATTTATTTTTGCAGAAAATATTGCTTTTACGTTTAATTACTCAATATTTTAAAAAACCTAGGGAGACTGAGTAGCAATAAATCACCATCACTCCATCCACTCCAAGACAAATTGCTGGAACTTCCCGTAACGTAATTAAAAATTCGAGAAATGAGATTCGATTCGATTGTTTTAAATAATTTCAAATAGATTATTTATTATAAATACATACTGTAAATTTATAAGTGCTTATTATATTGGGCGAGTAGCGTATTCTACAAATAACTTATGTGTATGTTTACAAGAAATTTGTTCAATTTTTTTTTTAAATTTGATTTTTTTGATAATTTTGAAAATTTTTTAAAAGTTCGAAATTTTTTAGAATCTCTGTAATAAAACGATTGTTTTATATTTATTGATAATTTGAAATTTTTTCAAAATATCCGAATATTTCTTGAATTTTTGTAAGATTTTTTTTTTCATTTTGATATTTTTCGAAATTTAGATTTTTTTGAAAATGATAAAAATTTTCGAAAATTTGAGTTTTTGAAACTTTAATTTTTTTTTGAAAATTCTGAATTTTTTTTCGAAAATTTTCAAAACTACGAAATTTTTTGTGAAACCATTTTTTGCACACCGTCTACACAAACAAAAGGTTTTCGCGATTTCACACGTTGGTCTGTGAATCATATTGGCCACACTAAAGCAGATTGTACAGAATTCTGAATCTTTTTTAGTTCAGTACTTTATGCTTTAATTAATCCAAAATTAAGTAGATAAATATTTGATACCCGCGGCGTATTAAACTACTTGTGAGTGATATTTTGCCTTATAACAAGTTGCATGAACTAATAAGAATTCAGAATTAGCAATTTTAAAAATTATGACGAGATAATTTTAAAATTCTAACAAGGTCCACTTCTCCAAACTTTGAAATTTTGTAATTAAACAACTTTCGTAAGATCATAATAATTTAGAATGTTCGTTAAGACCATCAACACTAAGAGTTTAATCAAACTCATCGCAAAAAAATTTCAATAACTAATTTCGAAAAACAGCCCGTCCAATCTTCACCAAAAACCAATCAGCACGATTCCCAATTACGGTTTCATAACTTCGCAGAAAAGAAGTTTATGCTTTTGTCAGAAAATTGAAATTGCAATTTATATTTTTTCTCGACGTTTCAAGACTAAATAGTTTGATACCAAATTTGCAAAAAGTATGAGTGTGTGTGGTCCATGTGTGGTCGCATGTAAAACGATTTTTGACCTTTCGTCGCTAATAAGTTTTTCGCAACGCGTCGCGAACGCGTTCGGCCAAGCTGTTTCTTTACAATTGGTAAATAAAGTACAAATACTTTCGTTCAAGTTCTAGTCAAAAATCATGAGCCGATTTCAAAAATTCGAAAATTGTTTAAAAGATATTGGTCAGTTTTTTTGAGGACCGAATATACAATTTCAAAAAAGCAATATTTTTAACTGATCTGGTGCACATGAAAGAAAATAGATTACTTGATTTGAAATTTGTTTTGTGCAATAAGGGCTTATTTCTTGACATAGAGATTATTCTAATTATTTATATTCATTGTGTACGACTTATTTTTACTTTTCATGTCTTATTTAATAATAGTACTGATGCTTCATTATTGGACGCAGCGTGCAATGGTGCAATGCAAGCCACTAGCATCATTTTGGGAGTCATTGCAAATATAATTGCGTTTGTCGCTTTTGTGGCATTTTTAAATGGAACAGTAGGTAAGTCATTTGATATAGATAAAATTTGCATTATATAATTAGTTTAATTATTAAATACCAAGCTTAACAAATTGTTATTTGTTAAAGGTTATCTTGGCACCCTTGTCGGAAATGCCGACTTAACTTTCGAACAAATTTTCGGATACATCTTTATGCCATTGAGCTGGGTTATGGGTAAATACTAATAATTCTCTCTTAATTCAATAATTCTCTGGCAGTGTTAAAAAAGTTTGAAATTAGTCAAAAAACATCGCTTCAATCGATTTGTAAATTTGCAATAGATATTTATAAAGTTATTTCAAAATTGTACAAAATTATTTTTACTAGTTTATTAAATTGTAAAATTATTCATACACAGGAATTCCCTGGAGCGAATGCGAGTACGTGGGTACATTAATAGGATTAAAAACTGTAATAAATGAATTTGCTGCTTATCAGAAATTAGGTGCCTACAAAAAAGCAGGACTCCTTTCAGTAAGTTATTACAAGGTTACTCATTATATTTTGAAAATATTCAAAGCTTTTCACAAACTATTGCCATTTATGGAATCTTTATAAATTTTATCGTTATCAATATCGTTATAAATGAATATCATAATAAATTCGAAGTGTAAATAGAGAAATTAATTTTCAATTTATAAATTAAGATCGAAAAATGCAAACAATTATGTTTGTTTGGCGTTTTTTCAAAAGTACACTAATTCGTTGTCACTTGATTAGAGCTTGCATCGATTAGTTTTACGTGACAATCGTCCGGGCCGTTTCTTTAGAATTAGCGCTAAAGTGCAAAATTTTTTGTCCACAAAAATCCTGAACCAAGTTAAACATTCAAAAACAGTTCGAAAGATATTAGTTGGGGATCGTGATTATTAGTTTTTGGTAGAGATTGGGCGGGCCGTTGTTTCATAAATAATTCGTAACACGAAAATTGCTGGAATTTTCTGTACCGTAAATTGAAATTCATTGAAACTTTGGAAGTTTGACAAAATGTTGATTGACGAATGAATATGATCATTTTTAGCCGCTAAACGACGTGTTTTTTTAATTTTTTCTCCGAATCTCCAAAACCGCAGGAATTTATCCGATTTTTTATTCCGTTAATACAAGCAAATAATTTTGACGCGAATCTGCAAAACGGCTGAACCGTTTTGTGCTAATCACTAGTCAATAAGTCTTTGTATCAATACGAATTGAATGTTTTTTGAACAATTGTATCCATGCATACAAATAACATCAATCTTTTCCAAGATATGCCAAAATGTTCAGAAAACTTTGGAACGTAAAGATATACAAAAATTTTCATTTTAGATTTTTTGCGATTACTTTAATTTACCTTAGAGAAGGTTAAAACGGTTAGAAAGACAAAGCCTTTAAAAGTTTACATATGCAACTACTTGAAATAATATCACTGTCTCATTATACACAGGTCCACAAGAAAAATTGTCTCTATATTGGATGTGCGGCATATGTTTCCAATGTAGTTTTTGCCGCTGAAAACGAATCTAAACTAGGGGTCAATTAGCAGCAAATTAGAAAACAATGAACAAACGACAAAATCTCTCATCTAGTAATTCTTCTGCATGATGATGAAAATTATATATTTTCGATCGTTTCCTGCCCTTTTTACTTTTAATGACCATTGAGTATTCACTTATCACTTATAAAGATCTATTAATTAACTTCCCGTAGGGTAAGTTATAGTAATCGCAAAAAAATCGAAAATGAAAATTTTTGCATTTCTCGACGTTTCAAAACCTTCTGAACATTTTGGCATACCTTAGAAAAAATGGATGTATGTGTGTGTGTGTGTGTGTGTGTGTGTGTGTATGTATGTATGTATGTATGTATGTATGTATGTATGTATGTATGTATGTGTGTGTATGTATGTGCGGATACAAATTTTCGTCGACGATTTCGGGAACACGGATCAACCGATTTGAATAATTCAAAAAACATTCGATTCGTATTGATAAGGAGACGTGCTGATTAGTTTTTGGCAAAGGCAGGTCTAGCCGTTCCGAAGATACGGGGCAAAAAGTGACAAGAACGGTACCTTCGTTTTTAAGAGAACGGAGCGTCCGATTTGAATAATTCAAAAAACATTTTACTTGTATTGACAAGATGTAGAATTGATCAAATTTTCATGGAGGTAGGTCTAGCGGTTTCGGAGATCTAATGAAAAAAGTAAAAAATAATGCCGTTCGGCGGTTAAAAATTATCATTAGACATATGCACATCAAATTATCAGATATTTTATAGAGATTTTAACAATAAGTATATTTTTTTTTTACATTTTTATGGGTTCCGTACATATGCTTATGCGTTAGACGGCGGCGCGGCACATGCGCGCTTTGACATTTCGTCTCTATGCAGTTCAAGCAGTGCGATTGCTTTGAAAAAAAGTTCAGAATTTCCAAAATATGTCAAAATGAAGAAAACATTTTTTTCAAAAAAATTTTTTGTATCCAAAAAAAAAAATTTTTTTCAAACAAAAATATTTTTTTTCATATAAATTCTTTTTTTCAAAAAAAAAGTAATTTTTTGTCAAATTTGTAGTTTCTCAAATCTATTTTTTTTTAATTAAATTTTTTTCAAAAATGTTAATCGTTTTTAAAAAAATAATAATTTTTGGTACGGGAAGTTCCAGCAATTTGCCTTAAGGCACGATGCCCTAATTGCCTTAAGACAGAATTCCACTTACAGCTAGTTTTTTTTATAGAATACAGCAGTACCAACACAATTTCAGATATCGAAATTGCAAACGTGGTTTCAGATTACCCAAGGGCAATGGGGAGTGAATATTTTTGCAATTTACTGCTGAATTATACAAAAAACTCAATAGATCATTTAATTGAATCTCAGTTAAGTCATTTAAAGTAAAAATGGCCAAGTCATCTTAGTCATTTAAAGTATAAAGGGCCAAGAAACGACAGAAATTATAAGATTTCAAGTATCATGCAGAAGAATTACTAGATCCGAGTTTTTGTCATTTTTATTTTGTTTTTTTTTCCAATTTTTATTGTTAATTGACCCCCAATTTTGAATCTAGATTCGTGTTCAGTGGTAAAAACTATATTGGAAAACATTGCGCACGCCCAATACAGACACATTTTTTGTAGACCTGTGTAATTAATAAACATATGTTTGAAATATTATAAAAAGATTATTATATAAATACTGTAAAATAAGTGCATGCTTATTAAATTGGACGATATAGTTGCTTATAATGATTGTCAGACCTTTCTGATACATTTCTGATAAATGTTCGCCCGAATTATTAGGTTATCATATCACTGTTTATTAACTTCCCGTAGGGTAAGTTATAGTAATCGCAAAAAAATCGAAAATGAAAATTTTTATATATCTTTACGTTTCAGAGGTTTCTGAATATTTTGGCATACCTTAGAAAAAATGGATGTATGTGTGTGTGTGTGTGTGCGTGTATATATGTTTGTGCGGATACAAATTTTCGTCGACGATTTCGGGAACACGGATGAAGCCATTTGAATAATTCAAAAAACATCGATTTGTATTGATAAGGAGACGTGCTGATTAGTTTTTGGCGGAGGCAGGTCTAGCCGTTCCGAAGATATGGGGCAAAAAGTGCCAAACACGGTACCTCAGTTTTTAAGAGAAGGGAGCGTCCGATTTCAATAATTCAAAAAGCATTTTACTTGTATTGACAAGATGAAGAATTGATCAAATTTTCATAAGGGCAGGTCTAGCGGTTTCGGAGATCTAACAAAAAAAGTAAAAAAAAAAGCCATTTGGCGGTCGAAAATGATCATTAGACATATGCACATGAAATTATCATATATTTTATAGAGATTTTAACAATAAGTATAAATTTTGTTTACATTCCTATGGGTTCCGTACCAATGTTTATCAGTTAGACAGCGACGCGGCGCTTACGCGCTTTATATTTTGTCTCTTTGCTTTGAAAAAAAGTTCAGATCTTCCAAAATATGTCAAAATAAAGAAAACATTTTTTTTTTCAAAAAAAAAATTTTTTTTAAAATTTTTTTTTTTCAAAAAAAAGTAATTTTTTGTCCAATTCATAGTTTCTCAAAAATCTTATTTTTTCAAAGTAATTTTTTTTTCAAAAATGTTAATCGTTTTTAAAAAAATAATAATTTTTGATACGGGAAGTCCCAGCAATTTGCCTTAAGGCACGATGCCTTAATTATCTCAAGACAGAATTCCACTTACAGCTAGATATTCAAGATATGATTTAAAATTTCAAAATTTATAAATTTCAGCTTTTTTATAAGCTGTCGTTTAGAAGCCATCAAACTCACAAATCCTGAAAAGGATTGAATTTACCAACTTTAAATTTTTGCCACGATTGAACTATAATAACAATGCGTCCCAAGTTTCATCAAAAGCGCAAAATCCGTTTTTGAGAATAAATTCATTTAAATATTGGCATTGAGCGCAAAGCCATCAATCTCGCATATCAATTTTTTTTTCAGTTACTATGTCTTACCTTTTGGTTAGTTTTTAAATAATTACTTCAGCTACTTCGTTCTACCTTCCTACCTTAGTTTACAGTCAGAATTATTACTCAACAGCCACGTAGTGCTGCCATCGCCACTTACTCAGTGTGTGGATTTGCAAACCCTGCCTCAATCGGTATCGTAATAGCGGTGTTAGGAGCATTGAGCCCCAAACAGAAGCAAAATATCACAGCAGTCTCATTCAGGGCCTTCATCTCGGGTAATGCTGTGTGCTTTCTAACAGCCAGTATTGCAGGTATAATTATGATTTGTCAATCGAAACAGCAGTAACAACTGAAATGATAGATATTTATTACTAAAATTAGTGTTGTTTCTTTTAATAAAATATGATTAAAGTAAAAAAGCTGATTAAAAACATATTGACAATCATTTTATATAACTCTTCTTATATGAGAATTTTCATATGAGGACTTGATAGTAAAAATGAATTAGAATGAATAGGAATTCTAGCATTTAATTCATTGTTTAAATCGTTTTGTAAAGAGCAAATTGTTCTATATTAAATAAATTTAATTTTACATTAAATATGTACATATATGTTTTAGGTCTTTTGATGGGTGATGATGATCTTCCACAAATGAATACAAGGCACTCTTTTGGCATACTGAATACTTGACAATTCAATTACACTTACACCAACATGCTTATATATATATATATATATATATATATATATATATATATATATATTACACTCATGGGTGAATAATATCTTTCAACATTGAAATGCTATTGTACATATTTACAAAAATAGTCTGATTATATAGCATAATGATAAAAAATTATTTATTATATTTATTTAAAAATACTATTGTTTTATTTCATTCATTTGTTTATTTTAATGAAATACAAACTCATTGATATATTTTTACAAAATATATGTATTCTCTTATTTAAAGGGGCAGTAAAATTTATAAATTTTTAAGACACTTAAAGCAAAGAACTTTCTTCTTTATATAGGCTATCATATTATATAAGTCACAATACAGACAATATTATGTTTTTGTAATTTTTTTCAATAAATTCTTAACAAGTCTCTTTATAACATATACATAATTCTACTTCAAACATTTTTTTTTTTATTTAGAGTGTCACTACTTCATCCATCCAAATAATTTTTGTGCAAATCAGATTTCGATATGTATATATTATAAAACTTAATTTTCTCGTTTCTATAATAACCTTTCTGTTCGTGACTTTTCATATTTTATTATCACAGAGAAAAAAAAGCAATTAAATGTACTAACATCTTTTAAAAAATTTCTAAAATCAAAATGCAAAAGTGTCTTTTTGCATTTTTTATAAATTGGAATGATTTGTCATGTCTTTCTTTTTCCATACATCAAATAAAAATTTTATCTATATATTATTGGTTTAAATTAATATTTCATAATATAAAATATAGCATAGTGCATAGAAATCTTATATTAAAAACTTCTAGTGTGATTGAACTAAAAAATAATAAATTAATATAAAATGTAATAAATTAATTTAAAGGAATAACTCATGGGTTTGAGTAACCCAGTTCTAGGGCAAATCATGTAGATCATGGTTGGAGTATAAATCATCTGTTCGTTTATAGACATCTGCAGTTACAGACAGCATTTTAGGAAGCACTGTAATAGCTCTTTGTACATCCTCCTCATCGCCACAAACCTAAATGATAATTTAGATAAGAGATTATTTGTTTTAAATAGTTTACGTGGTAAAAATATATTCTATTAGGCATTTACAAGAAACACACCTTTTTCAACAATACTTCTCGGGTTGGCATGGTATACATGGCTACATTAGCTCCTTTTTTAATAAGCCATGGATGAAATTTAGCTAACGTATTATTGTAAGCAATTTGGCAAACATGACTAGTCTTTTGACAATTATCCAGTTCACCCAAAGCTTTCAGAAATTCTCTTATAAAATCTAGAACAGCAAAAATAATATGAATTAAATACAGATATAAATATTTGGAATATATAGACCCACAACATATATTTTGAAATCTTAGGATTAAAAGTAATGTGATGAGAAGTCTATTACAACTTAAGTCCACATAATGCAAATTCTGAATAATATAATCAATGTTTTCTGTGCAGTCACTCTACTTTAAGTACACATTCCGGCGCAGTGTATCCAACAGAATCAGATTTAAGTTTGGCTCAGAAGGCTCATTGTCATTATATTGTTTTTTCTATAATGCTGGATGTGTGTTTTATTAATAAATATAATACTTTTATAGTATAGCAGAATATTCATAGGGGTATATATAAAATATGTTGATGGCACAAACTATACATTTTTGTAAACAATACAATTAAATTGAATTTAAATATAAATTAGATCAATAATATTACAAAATTACAAATACAGTATTGCAAAATATAGATATATGTATGTGTGCTCAAAATATTTATGGTACAATTCCATTTTTCAAAACAATGTAATTGTTTATGTAAAGATAATTATCAGATTTCATTGGAGTTTTCAAACAACATAAGTAATTATCACATTGAAAACACAGTGCTTTTTAACATTTTGCATATCAAAAAGCGCCTGGCGCACTATCAAGTTATCGAAATTTCAACTAATGTAGATGTATACCTGGTAAAATAAAAAGACTACTAAAACATTCCATAGCATGCTAAATAGAGATAATATACCTAAGCCTCTATGCAATCATAATATTCCGCTGTCAGAAATGTACACATCTTTATCTAATATATCATTATTTCTAACATATTCCATCATTACTTAATATTTTGTATGTCAAAAAGCATCTGGCGCAGTGTACTTTTTGGAACAAATTCCAACTGTCAAACTTTGCAAAGTTCAAATACAAACTAATGTGGACATGTACCTAGTAAATGTAAAATAACAATGCTACTGAACTCTCTACTGCATGCTAAATGGTTGACCCTGTATCTGTCAGATAGACTGGGCCCGACAAAGGATTAAAAGAAAAGTTATACCTACATCGTGAAAGTTGTTTCATAATATAAATAACATACCTAAGCCTCTATGCAATCGCAGTAACGTTCTGCTGCCAGAAGTGTACTCTTCTTTATCTAATAAATCATTATTTTTTTCATATTCTATCATCGACTTAAACGTTTGGAAATTTTTTCCATTATTAGGATCATTTAGCAGACTTTCCAAAATATCTACCTTGGATTTTACGTCACTACTCACAAAACCAAACACTGTTCCCATGAGTTGGAAAAATCTAAAATATAATTAATATAAATACAATAAATATATAGAAATAAAAAATATGACAGTTTATAAATAATTTTTTTTTATAAATAAGAAGAAATATGAATGATAATTTAATGCATTTTAATTCGTACTTATAAAGTTCTTTATATCCATTAAGGTACGGTTCTAATCTCACATCATCTTCGCTTACTTTGTTAACCGAATCATGAAAATGATCGTGGACTTTTTGAAGATCAAATTTGATTTTAGTTTTGTCGCTCATTTTCTCTTCATTCAACAATCAAATATAATTTCAAGCATAAGTTACTGTTACTACTGTTATAATCTGCAATTTATAATTACTTTTCAGTCTGCTCACGTTTGACGTATGAATAACCTACAATCGAAACATTTATCGATGTCAAAGTGACAATTTGACATCGAAAGACATTTTGAAAATGCTTCTAGCCTAAGTCAATGTAATCATTATAAATGACTTCATGCAGTAGAAAAAACTATTGATTGTTTGAGGGAAAACAATGTTCAATGGGCAAAATACGTAGACCGGCCGAAAATCCATTCAAATTTAAAATATTAAAAAAATATATTCTTAAAACTTCATTGTGGAAAATTTAACTTAATCCATAAAATTACAAAATGCGATAAAACTAACAAAAATCTCAGCCAGACCGATTTGTAACTTCAGTGGAGGACAAAATCGTAATCAGATTTAAAATACCTTTAAATACTTTTGGATTGTATCATATTGCCCAAATTCCATATACACCTAAGTCTGTTTTTACACGGTAGATCGGTTCCAGAAGAAGCCGTGTAAAAAAAAAACGTGTAAAAAAGACTGATTGATTTTATACAAAAATGGGTGATTTGTTCCTAATCTCTAAAACCTATTAAAATTAGTGAAAAACAAGAATTTTCAAGAACAAGAATTCATGTTTATTTTAATAATAATTCCTCTAAATTAGTGCTATTCACATTTGCTTTGACCAGTAAAAATTGTTTGTACGCGCTAAAGGGGAATTCACTTAAATCTTTAAGCTAGTGTTCGCAAACTATCGATACTATTGATGGTTTCAGACTTTTTTCTTTCATAAATACTTTTTTGTGATATGAACATACTTCGCAAAAATTAAATTTGACAAAAAAATTTAAGTACATAAAATTTCAAATCGTGCTAAATGGAATAAAATCGTGTAAAAAAATTAAAAATATTCAATTTTCAAACCGTGTTATATCAAAACCGTATACAAAGAGACCGTGTAAAAACAGACTTAGGTGTATATTTATACCATGTTTATACGCACAAATGAAGGTGCGCCCACACCTAACGAACGAACATGAACAAGCAAGAACTGCGTACCAGAACGAACGGCAACGAGCATAGTGTGGACGCCACAACGAACACAAACGAACACAAACAAACATGGCGAGCAATGTTCCGCAACTTGTCGGTACATCAAAGAAAATTGTTCGTTCATGTTCGAACTTGTATGTGCAGTGTGTACGCTACCATGAATGCCGACAAACATTTTCCTTTTTTATGTTAAAATGTGCAGTCCTGCATTAGTTTATGTTGTGTTTATTATAAGATAAATATAAATGCATCGCAAAATTGTAGTGTTTCGTGTTGACACCAAAGATGTTCACAACAAATTTTTTCACTTTTGTTTTAGAGGATATGAAATTTGCTGCTGACGACTCTGATAGAAATAATACAGATTTTACAATTATAATACTAGTGTTTTATTATTAACTCTATAAAAATAAATGTGTCGCAAAATTGTAGTGTTTCGTGTTGTTTCAAGATGTTTACAACAAATTCTTTCACTTTTGTTTTAGAGGATATGAAATTTGCTGCTGACGACTCTGATAGAAATAATACAGATTTTACAATTATAATACTAGTGTTTTATTATTAACTCTATAAATATAAATGCGTCGCAAAATTGTAGTGTTTCGTGTTGATTTCAAGATGTTTACAACAAATTCTTTCACTTTTGTTTTAGAGATTATGAAATTTGCTGCTAACTCTATAAATATAAATGCATCGCAAAATTGTAGTGTTTCGTGTTTATTTCAAGATGTTTACAACAAAATCTTTCACTTAAGTGTAAAATTGTAGTGTTTCGTGTTGATTTTAAGATATTTACAACAAATTCTTTCACTTTTGTTTTAGAGATTATGAAATTTGCTGCTAACTCTATAAATATAAATGCATCGCAAAATTGTAGTGTTTCGTGTTGATTTCAAGATGTTTACAACAAATTCTTTCACTTTTGTTTTAGAGATTATGAAATTTGCTGCTAACTCTATAAATATAAATGCGTCGCAAAATTGTAGTGTTTCGTGTTGATTTCAAGATGTTTACAACAAATTCTTTTACTTTTGTATTAGAGATTATATGCTGCTAACTCTATAAATATAAATGCGTCGCAAAATTGTAGTGTTTCGTGTTGATTTCAAGATGTTTACAACAAATTCTTTCACTTTTGTTTTAGAGGTTATGAAATTTGCTGCAGTCGACTATGATAGAAATAATAGAGATTTTACAATTATAATACAACTTAGTGTTTTATTATTAACTCTATAAATATAAATGCGTCGCAAAATTGTAGTGTTTCGTGTTGATTTCAAGATGTTTACAACAAATTCTTTCACTTTTGTTTTAGAGATTATGAAATTTGCTGCTAACTCTATAAATATAAATGCATCGCAAAATTGTAGTGTTTCGTGTTGATTTCAAGATGTTTACAACAAATTCTTTCACTTTTGTTTTAGAGGTTATGAAATTTGCTGCTGACGACTCTGATAGAAATAATACAGATTTTACAATTATAATACTAGTGTTTTATTATTAACTCTATAAATATAAATGCGTCGCAAAATTGTAGTGTTTCGTGTTGATTTCAAGATGTTTACAACAAATTCTTTCACTTTTGTTTTAGAGGTTATGAAATTTGCTGCTGTCGACTACGATAGAAATAATAGAGATTTTACAATTATAATACTACTTAGTGTTTTATTATTAACTCTATAAATATAAATGCGTCGCAAAATTGTAGTGTTTCGTGTTGATTTCAAGATGTTTACAAAAATTTTTTCACTTTTGTTTTAGAGGTTATGAAATTTGCTGCTGACGACTCTGATAGAAATAATACAGATTTTACAATTATAATACTAGTGATTTATTATTAACTCTATAAATATAAATGCGTCGCAAAATTGTAGTGTTTCGTGTTGATTTCAAGATGTTTACAACAAATTCTTTCACTTTTGTTTTAGAGGATATGAAATTTGCTGCTAACTCTATAAATATAAATGCGTCGCAAAATTGTAGTGTTTCGTGTTGATTTCAAGATGTTTACAACAAATTCTTTCACTTTTGTTTTAGAGATTATGAAATTTGCTGCTAACTCTATAAATATAAATGCATCGCAAAATTGTAGTGTTTCGTGTTGATTTCAAGATGTTTACAACAAATTCTTTCACTTTTGTATTAGATATTATGAAATATGCTGCTAACTCTATAAATATAAATACGTTGCAAAATTGTAGTGTTTCGTGTTGATTTCAAGATATTTACAACAAATACTTTCACTTTTGTTTTAGAGATTATGGAATTTGCTGCTAACTCTATAAATATAAATGCATCGCAAAATTGTAGTGTTTCGTGTTGATTTCAAGATATTTACAACAAATTCTTTCGTTTTAGAGATTATGAAATTTGCTGCTAACTCTATAAATATAAATGCATCGCAAAATTGTAGTGTTTTGTGTTGATTTCAAGATGTTTACAACAAATTTTTTCACTTTTGTTTTAGAGGTTATGAAATTTGCTGCAGTAGACGACACTGATAGAAATAATACAGATTTTACAATTTTAATACTAGTGTTTTATTATTAACTCTATAAATATAAATGCGTCGCAAAATTGTAGTGTTTCGTGTTGATTTCAAGATGTTTACAACAAATTATTTCACTTTTGCTTTAGAGGTTATGAAATTTGCTGCTGACGACTCTGATAGAAATAATACAGATTTTACAATTATAATACTAGTGTTTTCTTATTAACTCTATAAATATAAATGCGTCGCAAAATTGTAGTGTTTTGTGTTGATTTCAAGATGTTTACAACAAATTCTTTCACTTTTGTTTTAGAGGTTATGAAATTTGCTGCTAACTCGATAAATATGATTATAAAGTTAGCAGCAAATTTTATAACCTCTAAAACAAAAGTGAAATAAATTGTTGTCACTTTTGTTTTAGAGGTTATGAAATTTGCTGCTGACGACTCTGATAGAAATAATACAGATTTTACAATTATATTACTAGTGTTTTATTATTAACTCTATAAATATAAATGCGTCGCAAAATTGTAGTATTTCGTGTTGATTTCAAGATGTTTACAACAAATTTTTTCACTTTTGTTTTAGAGGTTATGAAATTTGCTGCTGACGACTCTGATAGAAATAATACAGATTTTACAATTATAATACTAGTGTTTTATTATTAACTCTATAAATATAAATGCGTCGCAAAATTGTAGTGTTTCGTGTTGATTTCAAGATATTTACAACAAATTCTTTCACTTTTGTTTTAGAGATTATGAAATTTGCTGCTAACTCTATAAATATAAATGCATCGCAAAATTGTAGTGTTTTGTGTTGATTTCAAGATGTTTACAACAAATTTTTTCACTTTTGTTTTAGAGGTTATGAAATTTGCTGCAGTAGACGACACTGATAGAAATAATACAGATTTTACAATTTTAATACTAGTGTTTTATTATTAACTCTATAAATATAAATGCGTCGCAAAATTGTAGTGTTTCGTGTTGATTTTAAGATGTTTACAACAAATTCTTTCACTTTTGCTTTAGAGGTTATGAAATTTGCTGCTGACGACTCTGATAGAAATAATACAGATTTTACAATTATAATACTAGTGTTTTCTTATTAACTCTATAAATATAAATGCGTCGCAAATTGTAGTGTTTTGTGTTGATTTCAAGATGTTTACAACAAATTCTTTCATTTTTGTTTTAGAGGTTATGAAATTTGCTGCTAACTCGATAAATATGATTATAAAGTAAGCAGCAAATTTTATAACCTCTAAAACAAAAGTGAAATAAATTGTTGTCACTTTTGTTTTAGAGGTTATGAAATTTGCTGCTGACGGCTCTGATAGAAATAATACAGATTTTACAATTATATTACTAGTGTTTTATTATTAACTCTATAAATATAAATGCGTCGCAAAATTGTAGTATTTCGTGTTGATTTCAAGATGTTTACAACAAATTTTTTCACTTTTGTTTTAGAGGTTATGAAATTTGCTGCTGACGACTCTGATAGAAATAATACAGATTTTACAATTATAATACTAGTGTTTTATTATTATCTCTATAAATATAAATGCGTCGAAAAATTGTAGTGTTTCGTGTTGTTTCAAGATGTTTACAACAAATTCTTTCACTTAAGTGTAAAATTGTAGTGTTTCGTGTTGATTTTAAGATATTTACAACAAATTCTTTCACTTTTGTTTTAGAGATTATGAAATTTTCAGCTAACTCTATAAATATAAATGCATCGCAAAATTGTAGTGTTTCGTGTTAATTTCAAGATGTTTACAACAAATTCTTTCACTTTTGTTTTAGAGGTTATGAAATTTGCTGCTGACGACTCTGATAGAAATAATACAGATTTTACAATTATAATTTTATTATTAACTCTATAAATATATAAATGCGTCGCAAAATTGTAGTGTTTCGTGTTGATTTCAAGATGTTTACAACAAATTCTTTCACTTTTGTTTTAGAGATTATGAAATTTGCTGCTAACTCTATAAATATAAATGCATCGCAAAATTGTAGTGTTTCGTGTTGATTTCAAAATGTTTACAACAAAATCTTTCACTTAAGTGTAAAATTGTAGTGTTTCGTGTTGATTTTAAGATATTTACAACAAATTCTTTCACTTTTGTTTAGAGATTATGAAATTTGCTGCTAACTCTATAAATATAAATGCATCGCAAAATTGTAGTGTTTCGTGTTGATTTCAAGATGTTTACAACAAATTTTTTCACTTTTGTTTTAGAGATTATGAAATTTGCTGCTGACGACTCTGATAGAAATAATACAGATTTTACAATTATAATACTAGTGTTTTATTATTATCTCTATAAATATAAATGCGTCGCAAAATTGTAGTGTTTCGTGTTGATTTCAAGATGTTTACAACAAATTCTTTCACTTTTGCTTTAGAGGTTATGAAATTTGCTGCTGACGACTCTGATAGAAATAATACAGATTTTACAATTTTAATACTAGTGTTTTATTATTAAGTCTATAAATATAAATGCGTCGCAAAATTGTAGTGTTTCGTGTTGATTTCAAGATGTTTACAACAAATTTTTTCACTTTTGTTTTAGATGTTATGAAATTTGCTGCTAACTCTATAAATATAAATGCTTCGAAAAATTGTAGTGTTTCGTGTTGATTTCAAGATGTTTACAACAAATTTTTTCACTTTTGTTTTAGATGTTATGAAATTTGCTGCTAACTCTATAAATATAAATGCGTCGAAAAATTGTAGTGTTTCGTGTTGATTTCAAGATGTTTACAACAATTTATTTCACTTTTGTTTTAGAGGTTATGAAATTTGCTGCTAACTCGATGAATTTGATTATAAAGTTA
Organism: Ctenocephalides felis; assembly: GCF_003426905.1. NCBI lineage: Eukaryota > Metazoa > Arthropoda > Insecta > Siphonaptera > Pulicidae > Ctenocephalides > Ctenocephalides felis. Next base: position 41,900,330 of record NW_020537646.1, on the reverse strand, counting down.
GCAGCAAATTTCATAACCTCTAAAACAAAAGTGAAATAAATTGTTGTCACTTTTGTTTTAGAGGTTATGAAATTTGCTGCTGACGGCTCTCATAGAAATAATACAGATTTTACAATTATAATACTAGTGTTTTATTATTAACTCTATAAATATAAATGCGTCGCAAAATTGTAGTGTTTCGTGTTGATTTCAAGATGTTTACAACAATTTATTTCACTTTTGTTTTAGAGGTTATGAAATTTGCTGCTAACTTTATAATCATATTTATCGAGTTAGCAGCAAATTTCATAACCTCTAAAACAAAAGTGAAATAAATTGTTGTCACTTTTGTTTTAGAGGTTATGAAACTTGCTGCTGACGACTCTGATAGAAATAATACAGATTTTACAATTATAATACTAGTGTTTTATTATTAACTCTATAAATATAAATGCGTCGCAAAATTGTAGTGTTTCGTGTTGATTTCAAGATGTTTACAACAAATTTTTTCACTTTTGTTTTAGATGTTATGAAATTTGCTGCTAACTCTATAAATATAAATGCATCGAAAAATTGTAGTGTTTCGTGTTGATTTCAAGATGTTTACAACAAATTTTTTCACTTTTGTTTTAGATGTTATGAAATTTGCTGCTAACTCTATAAATATAAATGCGTCGAAAAATTGTAGTGTTTCGTGTTGTTTCAAGATGTTTACAACAAAGTCTTTTACTTTTGTATTAGAGATTATATGCTGCTAACTCTATAAATATAAATGCGTCGCAAAATTGTAGTGTTTCGTGTTGATTTCAAGATGTTTACAACAAATTCTTTCACTTTTGTTTTAGAGGTTATGAAATTTGCTGCAGTCGACTATGATAGAAATAATAGAGATTTTACAATTATAATACAACTTAGTGTTTTATTATTAACTCTATAAATAAAAATGCGTCGCAAAATTGTAGTGTTTCGTGTTGATTTCAAGATGTTTACAACAAATTCTTTCACTTTTGTTTTAGAGATTATGAAATTTGCTGCTAACTCGATAAATTTGATTATAAAGTTAGCAGCAAATTTCATAACCTCTAAAACAAAAGTGAAATAAATTGTTGTCACTTTTGTTTTAGAGGTTATGAAATTTGCTGCTGACGGCTCTGATAGAAATAATACAGATTTTACAATTATAATACTAGTGTTTTATTATTAACTCTATAAATATAAATGTGTTGCAAAATTGTAGTGTTTTGTGTTGTTTCAAGATGTTTACAACAAATTTTTTCACTTTTGTTTTAGATGTTATGAAATTTGCTGTTAACTCTATAAATATAAATGTGCCGCAAAATTGTAGTGTTTTGTGTTGTTTCAAGATGTTTACAACAAAGTCTTTTACTTTTGTATTAGAGATTATATGCTGCTAACTCTATAAATATAAATGCGTCGCAAAATTGTAGTGTTTCGTGTTGATTTCAAGATGTTTACAACAAATTCTTTCACTTTTGTTTTAGAGGTTATGAAATTTGCTGCAGTCGACTATGATAGAAATAATAGAGATTTTACAATTATAATACAACTTAGTGTTTTATTATTAACTCTATAAATAAAAATGCGTCGCAAAATTGTAGTGTTTCGTGTTGATTTCAAGATGTTTACAACAAATTCTTTCACTTTTGTTTTAGAGATTATGAAATTTGCTGCTAACTCTATAAATATAAATGCATCGCAAAATTGTAGTGTTTCGTGTTGATTTCAAGATGTTTACAACAAATTCTTTCACTTTTGTTTTAGAGATTATGAAATTTGCTGCTGACGACTCTGACAGAAATAATACAGATTTTACAATTATAATACTAGTGTTTTATTATTAACTCTATAAATATAAATGCGTCGCAAAATTGTAGTGTTTCGTGTTGATTTCAAGATGTTTACAACAAATTCTTTCACTTTTGTTTTAGAGATTATGAAATTTGCTGCTGACGACTCTGACAGAATTAATACAGATTTTACAATTATAATACTAGTGTTTTATTATTAACTCTATAAATATAAATGCGTCGCAAAATTGTAGTGTTTCGTGTTGATTTCAAGATGTTTACAACAAATTCTTTCACTTTTGTTTTAGAGATTATGAAATTTGCTGCTAACTCTATAAATATAAATGCATCGCAAAATTGTAGTGTTTCGTGTTGATTTCAAGATGTTTACAACAAATTCTTTCACTTTTGTTTTAGAGATTATGAAATTTGCTGCTAACTCTATAAATATAAATGCGTCGCAAAATTGTAGTGTTTCGTGTTGATTTCAAGATGTTTACAACAAATTCTTTCACTTTTGTTTTAGAGATTATGAAATTTGCTGCTTACTCTATAAATATAAATGCATCGCAAAATTGTAGTGTTTCGTGTTGATTTCAAGATGTTTACAACAAATTCTTTTACTTTTGTATTAGAGATTATATGCTGCATACTCTATAAATATAAATGCGTCGCAAAATTGTAGTGTTTCGTGTTGATTTCAAGATGTTTACAACAAATTCTTTCACTTTTGTTTTAGAGGTTATGAAATTTGCTGCAGTCGACTATGATAGAAATAATAGAGATTTTACAATTATAATACAACTTAGTGTTTTATTATTAACTCTATAAATATAAATGCGTCGCAAAATTGTAGTGTTTCATGTTGATTTCAAGATGTTTACAACAAATTCTTTCACTTTTGTTTTAGAGGTTATGAAGTTTGCTGCTGACGACTCTGATAGAAATAATACAGATTTTACAATTATAATACAACTTAGTGTTTTATTATTAACTCTATAAATATAAATGCGTCGCAAAATTGTAGTGTTTCGTGTTGATTTCAAGATGTTTACAACAAATTCTTTCACTTTTGTTTTAGAGATTATGAAATTTGCTGCTAACTCTACAAATATAAATGCATCGCAAAATTGTAGTGTTTCGTGTTGATTTCAAGATGTTTACAACAAATTCTTTCACTTTTGTTTTAGAGATTATGAAATTTGCTGCTAACTCTATAAATATAAATGCATGGCAAAATTGTAGTGTTTCGTGTTGATTTCAAGATGTTTACAACAAAATCTTTCACTTAAGTGTAAAATTGTAGTGTTTCGTGTTGATTTCAAGATGTTTACAACAAATTCTTTCACTTTTGTTTTAGAGATTATGAAATTTGCTGCTAACTCTATAAATATAAATGTGTCGCAAAATTGTAGTGTTTCGTGTTGATTTCAAGATGTTTACAACAAATTCTTTCACTTTTGTTTTAGAGGTTATGAAATTTGCTGCTGACGACTCTGATAGAAATAATACAGATTTTACAATTATAATACTAGTGTTTTAATATTAACTCTATAAATATAAATTTGTCGCAAAATTGTAGTGTTTCGTGTTGTTTCAAGATGTTTACAACAAATTCTTTCACTTTTGTTTTAGAGGATATGAAATTTGCTGCTGACGACTCTGATAGAAATAATACAGATGTTACAATTATAATACTAGTGTTTTATTATTAACTCTATAAGTATAAATGCATCGCAAAATTGTAGTGTTTCGTGTTGATTTCAAGATGTTTACAACAAATTCTTTCACTTTTGTTTTAGAGATTATGAAATTTGCTGCTGACGACTCTGATAGAAATAATACAGATTTTACAATTATAATACTAGTGTTTTATTATTAACTCTATAAATATAAATGCGTCGCAAAATTGTAGTGTTTCGTGTTGATTTCAAGATGTTTACAACAAATTCTTTCACTTTTGTTTTAGAGATTATGAAATTTGCTGCTAACTCTATAAATATAAATGCATCGCAAAATTGTAGTGTTTCGTGTTGATTTCAAGATGTTTACAACAAAATCTTTCACTTAAGTGTAAAATTGTAGTGTTTCGTGTTGATTTTAAGATATTTACAACAAATTCTTTCACTTTTGTTTTAGAGATTATGAAATTTGCTGCTAACTCTATAAATATAACTCCATCGCAAAATTGTAGTGTTTCGTGTTGAATTCAAGATGTTTACAACAAATTCTTTCACTTTTGTTTTAGAGGATATGAAATTTGCTGCTGAGATCTCTGATAGAAATAATACAGATTTTACAATTATAATACTAGTGTTTTATTATTAACTCTATAAATATAAATGTGTCGCAAAATTGTAGTGTTTCGTGTTGTTTCAAGATGTTTACAACAAATTCTTTCACTTTTGTTTTAGAGGATATGAAATTTGCTGCTGACGACTCTGATAGAAATAATACAGATTTTACAATTATAATACAATTATAATAGTGTTTTATTATTAACTCTATAAATATAAATGCGTCGCAAAATTGTAGTGTTTCGTGTTGATTTCAAGATGTTTACAACAAATTCTTTCACTTTTGTTTTAGAGGATATGAAATTTGCTGCTGAGATCTCTGATAGAAATAATACAGATTTTACAATTATAATACTAGTGTTTTATTATTAACTCTATAAATATAAATGTGTCGCAAAATTGTAGTGTTTCGTGTTGTTTCAAGATGTTTACAACAAATTCTTTCACTTTTGTTTTAGAGGTTATGAAATTTGCTGCTGACGAGTCTGATAGAAATAATACAGATTTTACAATTATAATACTAGTGTTTTATTATTAACTCTATAAATCTAAATGCGTCGCAAAATTGTAGTGTTTCATGATGATTTCAAGATGTTTACATGAAATTTTTTCACTTTTGTTTTAGATGTTATGAAATTTGCTGCTAACTTTATAATCATATTTATCGAGTTAGCAGCAAATTTCATAACCTCTAAAACAAAAGTGAAATAAATTGTTGTCACTTTTGTTTTAAAGGTTATGAAACTTGCTGCTGACGACTCTGATAGAAATAATACAGATTTTACAATTATAATACTAGTGTTTTATTATTAACTCTATAAATATAAATGCGTCGCAAAATTGTAGTGTTTCGTGTTGATTTCAAGATGTTTACAACAAAATCTTTCACTTTTGTTTTAGAGGTTATGAAATTTGCTGCAGTCGACTATGATAGAAATAATAGAGATTTTACAATTATAATACAACTTAGTGTTTTATTATTAACTCTATAAATATAAATGCGTCGCAAAATTGTAGTGTTTCATGTTGATTTCAAGATGTTTATAACAAATTCTTTCACTTTTGTTTTAGAGATTATGAAATTTGCTGCTAACTCTATAAATATAAATGCATCGCAAAATTGTAGTGTTTCGTGTTGATTTCAAGATGTTTACAACAAATTCTTTCACTTTTGTTTTAGAGGTTATGAAGTTTGCTGCTGACGACTCTGATAGAAATAATACAGATTTTACAATTATAATACAACTTAGTGTTTTATTATTAACTCTATAAATATAAATGCGTCGCAAAATTGTAGTGTTTCGTGTTGATTTCAAGATGTTTACAACAAATTCTTTCACTTTTGTTTTAGAGATTATGAAATTTGCTGCTAACTCTACAAATATAAATGCATCGCAAAATTGTAGTGTTTCGTGTTGATTTCAAGATGTTTACATGAAATTTTTTCACTTTTGTTTTAGATGTTATGAAATTTGCCTGCTAACTTTATAATCATATTTATCGAGTTAGCAGCAAATTTCATAACATCTAAAACAAAAGTGAAATAAATTGTTGTCACTTTTGTTTTAAAGGTTATGAAACTTGCTGCTGACGACTCTGATAGAAATAATACAGATTTTACATTATAATACTAGTGTTTTATTATTAACTCTATAATATAAAATGCGTCGCAAAATTGTAGTGTTTCGTGTTGATTTCAAGATGTTTACAACAAAATCTTTCACTTTTGTTTTAGAGGTTATGAAATTTGCTGCAGTCGACTATGATAGAAATAATAGAGATTTTACAATTTAATATAATGTTTTATTAAACTCTATAAATAGTGTTTTATTATTAACTCTATAAATATAAATGCGTCGCAAAATTGTAGTGTTTCATGTTGATTTCAAGATGTTTACAACAAATTCTTTCACTTTTGTTTTAGAGATTATGAAATTTGCTGCTAACTCTATAAATATAAATGCATCGCAAAATTGTAGTGTTTCGTGTTGATTTCAAGATGTTTACAACAAATTCTTTCACTTTTGTTTTAGAGGTTATGAAGTTTGCTGCTGACGACTCTGATAGAAATAATACAGATTTTACAATTATAATACAACTTAGTGTTTTATTATTAACTCTATAAATATAAATGCGTCGCAAAATTGTAGTGTTTCGTGTTGATTTCAAGATGTTTACAACAAATTCTTTCACTTTTGTTTTAGAGATTATGAAATTTGCTGCTAACTCTACAAATATAAATGCATCGCAAAATTGTAGTGTTTCGTGTTGATTTCAAGATGTTTACAACAAATTCTTTCACTTTTGTTTTAGAGGTTATGAAGTTTGCTGCTGACGACTCTGATAGAAATAATACAGATTTTACAATTATAATACTAGTGTTTTATTATTAACTCTATAAATATATAAATGCGTCGCAAAATTGTAGTGTTTCGTGTTGATTTCAAGATGTTTACAACAAATTCTTTCACTTTTGTTTTAGAGATTATGAAATTTGCTGCTAACTCTATAAATATAAATGCATGGCAAAATTGTAGTGTTTCGTGTTGATTTCAAGATGTTTACAACAAAATCTTTCACTTAAGTGTAAAATTGTAGTGTTTCGTGTTGATTTTAAGATATTTACAACAAATTCTTTCACTTTTGTTATAGAGATTATGAAATTTGCTGCTAACTCTATAAATATAAATGCATCGCAAAATTGTAGTGTTTCGTGTTGATTTCAAGATGTTTACAACAAATTTTTTAACTTTTGTTTTAGAGATTATGAAATTTGCTGCTGACGACTCTGATAGAAATAATACAGATTTTACAATTATAATACTAGTGTTTTATTATTATCTCTATAAATATAAATGCGTCGCAAAATTGTAGTGTTTCGTGTTGATTTCAAGATGTTTACAACAAATTGTTTCACTTTTGTTTTAGATGTTATGAAATTTGCTGCTAACTCTATAAATATAAATGCGTCGCAAAATTGTAGTGTTTCGTGTTGATTTCAAGATGTTTACAACAAATTTTTTCACTTTTGTTTTAGATGTTATGAAATTTGCTGCTAACTCTATAAATATAAATGCTTCGAAAAATTGTAGTGTTTCGTGTTGATTTCAAGATGTTTACAACAAATTTTTTCACTTTTGTTTTAGGTTATGAAATTTGCTGCTAACTCTATAAAATAAATGCGTCGAAAAATTGTAGTGTTTCGTGTTGATTTCAAGATGTTTACAACAATTTATTTCACTTTTGTTTAGAGGTTATGAAATTTGCTGCTAACTCGATGAATTTGA
>NW_020537646.1:41872759-41891959 GCF_003426905.1 Ctenocephalides felis | reverse complement strand
TATTTATTGTATTTATATTAATTATATTTTAGATTTTTCCAACTCATGGGAACAGTGTTTGGTTTTGTGAGTAGTGACGTAAAATCCAAGGTAGATATTTTGGAAAGTCTGCTAAATGATCCTAATAATGGAAAAAATTTCCAAACGTTTAAGTCGATGATAGAATATGAAAAAAATAATGATTTATTAGATAAAGAAGAGTACACTTCTGGCAGCAGAACGTTACTGCGATTGCATAGAGGCTTAGGTATGTTATTTATATTATGAAACAACTTTCACGATGTAGGTATAACTTTTCTTTTAATCCTTTGTCGGGCCCAGTCTATCTGACAGATACAGGGTCAACCATTTAGCATGCAGTAGAGAGTTCAGTAGCATTGTTATTTTACATTTACTAGGTACATGTCCACATTAGTTTGTATTTGAACTTTGCAAAGTTTGACAGTTGGAGCTTGTTTTAAAAAGTACACTGCACCAGATGCTTTTTGACATCAAAATGTTAAGTAATGATGGAATATGTAAGAAATAATGATATATTAGATAAAGATGTGTATTTTTCTGACAGCAGAATATTATGATTGCATAGAGGCTTAGGTATATTATCTCTAATTAACTATTCAGCAAGCTATGGAATGTTTTAGTAGTCTTTTTATTTTACATTTACCAGGTATACATCTACATTAGTTGAACTTTGGATAACTTGATAGTGCGCCAGGCGCTTTTTTATATACAAAATGTTAAAAAGCACTGTGTTTTCAATGTGATAATTACTTATGTTGTTTGAAAATTCCAACAAAATCTGATAATTATCTTTACATAAACAATTTTATTATTTGAAAAATGAAATTGTGCTGCAAATATTTTGAGCACACATACATATATCTATATTTTGCTATACTGTATTCGCAAATTTGTAATACTATTGATCTAATTTATATTTAAATTCAATTTAATTGTATTGTTTGCAAAAATGTAGAGTTTGTGCCATCAACATATTTTATATATACACCTATGAATATTCTGCTATACTATAAGAGTATTATATTTATTAATAAAACACACATCCAGCATTATAGAAAAAATAATTTAATGAAAGTATAAAAACAATGAGCCTTCTGAGCCAAACTTAAATCTGATTCTGTCGAATTCACTGCGCCGGAATGTGTACTTAAAGTAGAGTGACTGCACAGAAAACATTGATTATATTATTCAGAATTTGCATTATGTGGACTTAAGTTATAACAAACTTCTCATTACATTACTTTTAAACATAAGATTTCAAAATACATGTTGTTGGTCTATGTGTTCTAAATATTTATATCTGTATTTAATCCATATTATTTTTGCTGTTCTAGATTTTATAAGAGAATTTCTGAAAGCTTTGGGTGAACTGGATAATTGTCAAAAGACTAGTCATGTTTGCCAAATTGCTTACAATAATACGTTAGCTAAATTTCATCCATGGCTTATTAAAAAAGGAGCTAATGTAGCCATGTATACCATGCCAACCCGAGAAGTATTGTTGAAAAAGGTGTGTTTCTTGTAAATGCCTAATAGAATATATTTTTACCACATGACATATTTAAAACAAATAATCTTTTATCTAAATTATCATTTAGGTTTGTGGCGATGAGGAGGATGTACAAAGAGCTATTACAGTGCTTCCTAAAATGCTGTCTGTAACTGCAGATGTCTATAAACGAACAGATGATTTATACTCCAATCATGATCTACATGATTTGCCCTAGAACTGGGTTACTCAAACACATGAGTTATTCCTTTAAATTAATTTATTCACATTTTATATTAATTTATTATTTTTTAGTTCAATCACACTAGAAGTTTTTAATATAAGATTTCTATGCACTATGATATATTTTATATTATGAAATATTAATTTAAACCAATAATATATAGATAAAATTTTTATTTGATGTATGGAAAAAGAAAGACATGACAAATCATTCCAATTTATAAAAAATGCAAAAAGACACTTTTGCATTTTGATTTTAGAAATTTTTTAAAAGATGTTAGTACATTTAATTGCTTTTTTTCTCTGTGATAATAAAATATGAAAAGTCACGAACAGAAAGGTTATTATAGAAACGAGAAAATTAAGTTTTATAATATATACATATCGAAATCTTATTTGCACAAAAATTATTTGGATGGATGAAGTAGTGACACTCTAAATAAAAAAAAATATTTGAAGTAGAATTATGTATATGTTATAAAGAGACTTGTTAAGAATTTATTGAAAAAAATTACAAAAACATAATATTGTCTGTATTGTGACTTATATAATATGATAGCCTATATAAAGAAGAAAGTTCTTTGCTTTAAGTGTCTTAAAAATTTATAAATTTTACTGCCCCTTTAAATAAGAGAATACATATATTTTATAAAAATATATCAATGAGTTTGTATTTCATTAAAATAAACAAATGAATGAAATAAAACAATAGTATTTTTAAATAAATATAATAAATAATTTTTTATCATTATGCTATATAATCAGACTATTTTTGTAAATATGTACAATAGCATTTGAATGTTTAAAAATATTCTCCCATGAGTGTATATATATATATATATATATATATATATATATATATATATATATATATAAGCATGTTGGTGTAAGTGTAATTGAATCGTCAAGTATTTAGTATGCCAAAAGAGTGCCTTGTATTCATTTGTGGAAGATCATCATCACCCATCAAAAGACCTAAAACATATTTAATGTCAAATTAAATTTATTTAATATATAATATAGAACAATTTGCTCTTTACGATACGATTTAATCAATGAATTAAATGCTAGAATTGCTATTCATTCTAATTCATTTTTACTATCAAGCCCTCATATGAAAATTCTCATATAAGAAGAGTTATATAAAATGATTGTCAATATGTTTTTAATCAGCTTTTTTACTTTAATCATATTTTATTAAAAGAAACAACACTAATTTTAGTAATAAATATCTATCATTTCAGTTGTTACTGCTGTTTCGATTGACAAATCATAATTATACCTGCAATACTGGCTGTTAGGAAGCACACAGCATTACCCGAGATGAAGGCCCTGAATGAGACTGCTGTGATATTTTGCTTCTGTTTGGGGCTCAATGCTCCTAACACCGCTATTACGATACCGATTGAGGCAGGGTTGCAAATCCACACACTGAGTAAGTGGCGATGGCAGCACTACGTGGCTGTTGAGTAATAATTCTGACTGTAAACTAAGGTAGGAAGGTAGAACGAAGTAGCTGAAGTAATTATTTAAAAACTAACCAAAAGGTAAGACATAGTAACTGAAAAAAAAATTGATATGCGAGATTGATGGCTTTGCGCTCAATGCCAATATTTAAATGAATTTATTCTCAAAAACGGATTTTGCGCTTTTGATGAAACTTGGGACGCATTGTTATTATAGTTCAATCGTGGCAAAAATTTAAAGTTGGTAAATTCAATCCTTTTCAGGATTTGTGAGTTTGATGGCTTCTAAACGACAGCTTATAAAAAAGCTGAAATTTATAAATTTCGAAATTTTAAATCATATCTTGAATATCTAGCTGTAAGTGGAATTCTGTCTTGAGATAATTAAGGCATCGTGCCTTAAGGCAAATTGCTGGGACTTCCCGTATCAAAAATTATTATTTTTTTAAAAACGATTAACATTTTTGAAAAAAAAATTACTTTGAAAAAATAAGATTTTTTGAGAAACTATGAATTGGACAAAAAATTACTTTTTTTTGAAAAAAAAAAAAAATTAAAAAAAATTTTTTTTTTGAAAAAAAAAATGTTTTCTTTATTTTGACATATTTTGGAAGATCTGAACTTTTTTTCAAAGCAAAGAGACAAAATATAAAGCGCGTAAGCGCCGCGTCGCTGTCTAACTGATAAACATTGGTACGGAACCCATAGGAATGTAAACAAAATTTATACTTATTGTTAAAATCTCTATAAAATATATGATAATTTCATGTGCATATGTCTAATGATCATTTTCGACCGCCAAATGGCTTTTTTTTACTTTTTTGTTAGATCTCCGAAACCGCTAGACCTGCCCTTATGAAAATTTGATCAATTCTTCATCTTGTCAATACAAGTAAAATGCTTTTTGAATTATTGAAATCGGACGCTCCCTTCTCTTAAAAACTGAGGTACCGTGTTTGGCACTTTTTGCCCCATATCTTCAGAACGGCTAGACCTGCCTCCGCCAAAAACTAATCAGCACGTCTCCTTATCAATACAAATCGATGTTTTTTGAATTATTCAAATGGCTTCATCCGTGTTCCCGAAATCGTCGACGAAAATTTGTATCCGCACAAACATATATACACGCACACACACACACACACACATACATCCATTTTTTCTAAGGTATGCCAAAATATTCAGAAACCTCTGAAACGTAAAGATATATAAAATTTCATTTTCGATTTTTTTGCGATTACTATAACTTACCCTACGGGAAGTTAATAAACAGTGATATGATAACCTAATAATTCGGGCGAACATTTATCAGAAATGTATCAGAAAGGTCTGACAATCATTATAAGCAACAATATCGTCCAATTTAATAAGCATGCACTTATTTTACAGTATTTATATAATAATCTTTTTATAATATTTCAAACATATGTTTATTAATTACACAGGTCTACAAAAAATGTGTCTGTATTGGGCGTGCGCAATGTTTTCCAATATAGTTTTTACCACTGAACACGAATCTAGATTCAAAATTGGGGGTCAATTAACAATAAAAATTGGAAAAAAAACAAAATAAAAATGACAAAAACTCGGATCTAGTAATTCTTCTGCATGATACTTGAAATCTTATAATTTCTGTCGTTTCTTGGCCCTTTATACTTTAAATGACTAAGATGACTTGGCCATTTTTACTTTAAATGACTTAACTGAGATTCAATTAAATGATCTATTGAGTTTTTTGTATAATTCAGCAGTAAATTGCAAAAATATTCACTCCCCATTGCCCTTGGGTAATCTGAAACCACGTTTGCAATTTCGATATCTGAAATTGTGTTGGTACTGCTGTATTCTATAAAAAAAATTAATAGATCTTTATAAGTGATAAGTGAATACTCAATGGTCATTAAAAGTAAAAAGGGCAGGAAACGATCGAAAATATATAATTTTCATCATCATGCAGAAGAATTACTAGATGAGAGATTTTGTCGTTTGTTCATTGTTTTCTAATTTGCTGCTAATTGACCCCTAGTTTAGATTCGTTTTCAGCGGCAAAAACTACATTTGGAAACATATGCCGCACATCCAATATAGAGACAATTTTTTCTTGTGGACCTGTGTATAATGAGACAGTGATATTATTTCAAGTAGTTGCATATGTAAACTTTTAAAGGCTTTGTCTTTCTAACCGTTTTAACCTTCTCTAAGGTAAATTAAAGTAATCGCAAAAAATCTAAAATGAAAATTTTTGTATATCTTTACGTTCCAAAGTTTTCTGAACATTTTGGCATATCTTGGAAAAGATTGATGTTATTTGTATGCATGGATACAATTGTTCAAAAAACATTCAATTCGTATTGATACAAAGACTTATTGACTAGTGATTAGCACAAAACGGTTCAGCCGTTTTGCAGATTCGCGTCAAAATTATTTGCTTGTATTAACGGAATAAAAAATCGGATAAATTCCTGCGGTTTTGGAGATTCGGAGAAAAAATTAAAAAAACACGTCGTTTAGCGGCTAAAAATGATCATATTCATTCGTCAATCAACATTTTGTCAAACTTCCAAAGTTTCAATGAATTTCAATTTACGGTACAGAAAATTCCAGCAATTTTCGTGTTACGAATTATTTATGAAACAACGGCCCGCCCAATCTCTACCAAAAACTAATAATCACGATCCCCAACTAATATCTTTCGAACTGTTTTTGAATGTTTAACTTGGTTCAGGATTTTTGTGGACAAAAAATTTTGCACTTTAGCGCTAATTCTAAAGAAACGGCCCGGACGATTGTCACGTAAAACTAATCGATGCAAGCTCTAATCAAGTGACAACGAATTAGTGTACTTTTGAAAAAACGCCAAACAAACATAATTGTTTGCATTTTTCGATCTTAATTTATAAATTGAAAATTAATTTCTCTATTTACACTTCGAATTTATTATGATATTCATTTATAACGATATTGATAACGATAAAATTTATAAAGATTCCATAAATGGCAATAGTTTGTGAAAAGCTTTGAATATTTTCAAAATATAATGAGTAACCTTGTAATATCTTACTGAAAGGAGTCCTGCTTTTTTGTAGGCACCTAATTTCTGATAAGCAGCAAATTCATTTATTACAGTTTTTAATCCTATTAATGTACCCACGTACTCGCATTCGCTCCAGGGAATTCCTGTGTATGAATAATTTTACAATTTAATAAACTAGTAAAAATAATTTTGTACAATTTTGAAATAACTTTATAAATATCTATTGCAAATTTACAAATCGATTGAAGCGATGTTTTTTGACTAATTTCAAACTTTTTTAACACTGCCAGAGAATTATTGAATTAAGAGAGAATTATTAGTATTTACCCATAACCCAGCTCAATGGCATAAAGATGTATCCGAAAATTTGTTCGAAAGTTAAGTCGGCATTTCCGACAAGGGTGCCAAGATAACCTTTAACAAATAACAATTTGTTAAGCTTGGTATTTAATAATTAAACTAATTATATAATGCAAATTTTATCTATATCAAATGACTTACCTACTGTTCCATTTAAAAATGCCACAAAAGCGACAAACGCAATTATATTTGCAATGACTCCCAAAATGATGCTAGTGGCTTGCATTGCACCATTGCACGCTGCGTCCAATAATGAAGCATCAGTACTATTATTAAATAAGACATGAAAAGTAAAAATAAGTCATACACAATGAATATAAATAATTAGAATAATCTCTATGTCAAGAAATAAGCCCTTATTGCACAAAACAATTTCAAATCAAGTAATCTATTTCTTTCATGTGCACCAGATCAGTTAAAAATATTGCTTTTTTGAAATTGTATATTCGGTCCTCAAAAAACTGACCAATATCTTTTAAACAATTTTCGAATTTTTGAAATCGGCTCATGATTTTTGACTAGAACTTGAACGAAAGTATTTGTACTTTATTTACCAATTGTAAAGAAACAGCTTGGCCGAACGCGTTCGCGACGCGTTGCGAAAAACTTATTAGCGACGAAAGGTCAAAAATCGTTTTACATGCGACCACACATGGACCACACACACTCATACTTTTTGCAAATTTGGTATCAAACTATTTAGTCTTGAAACGTCGAGAAAAAATATAAATTGCAATTTCAATTTTCTGACAAAAGCATAAACTTCTTTTCTGCGAAGTTATGAAACCGTAATTGGGAATCGTGCTGATTGGTTTTTGGTGAAGATTGGACGGGCTGTTTTTCGAAATTAGTTATTGAAATTTTTTTGCGATGAGTTTGATTAAACTCTTAGTGTTGATGGTCTTAACGAACATTCTAAATTATTATGATCTTACGAAAGTTGTTTAATTACAAAATTTCAAAGTTTGGAGAAGTGGACCTTGTAAGAATTTTAAAATTATCTCGTCATAATTTTTAAATTGCTAATTCTGAATTCTTATTAGTTCATGCAACTTGTTATAAGGCAAAATATCACTCACAAGTAGTTTAATACGCCGCGGGTATCAAATATTTATCTACTTAATTTTGGATTAATTAAAGCATAAAGTACTGAACTAAAAAGATTCAGAATTCTGTACAATCTGCTTTAGTGTGGCCAATATGATTCACAGACCAACGTGTGAAATCGCGAAAACCTTTTGTTTGTGTAGACGGTGTGCAAAAAATGGTTTCACAAAAAATTTCGTAGTTTTGAAAATTTTCGAAAAAAAATTCAGAATTTTCAAAAAAAAATTAAAGTTTCAAAAACTCAAATTTTCGAAAATTTTTATCATTTTCAAAAAAATCTAAATTTCGAAAAATATCAAAATGAAAAAAAAAATCTTACAAAAATTCAAGAAATATTCGGATATTTTGAAAAAATTTCAAATTATCAATAAATATAAAACAATCGTTTTATTACAGAGATTCTAAAAAATTTCGAACTTTTAAAAAATTTTCAAAATTATCAAAAAAATCAAATTTAAAAAAAAATTGAACAAATTTCTTGTAAACATACACATAAGTTATTTGTAGAATACGCTACTCGCCCAATATAATAAGCACTTATAAATTTACAGTATGTATTTATAATAAATAATCTATTTGAAATTATTTAAAACAATCGAATCGAATCTCATTTCTCGAATTTTTAATTACGTTACGGGAAGTTCCAGCAATTTGTCTTGGAGTGGATGGAGTGATGGTGATTTATTGCTACTCAGTCTCCCTAGGTTTTTTAAAATATTGAGTAATTAAACGTAAAAGCAATATTTTCTGCAAAAATAAATATTGCATTATCAAATGATCATTTATAAACTCAAGTCAATTTAAACGAATTAATATTATGCGTTCTTCGCTTCGAAAACTGATCTCAAATGTTGCTTTATATTATTATGTATATTATTTACGTTTATAAATAATAAATTATAATCTTACGATTTTGCCATTTGTATATTTGAAGCAGTAGTTTTTGATTTTTCTGTTTCGGGATAAAATAATTTACTAAATGCCAATGAAGCGGGTGCTGCCATGACACTCGATGTTAGCAGATGAGCTGGCTCAGCTCCGAAGCTAATGTACGCTGCTAATACAGTACCTAAAATGTTTTTTTTATTATAAAGTATTAATAAATTTGCTATTTGTTGTTACCTGAAACTGTAGCGAATCCTGACGTAATAATCGAGTGAAGTTCAGAATTAGTCAAAATATCTATATATGGTTTTATGACCAACGGTGCTTCTGTCTGTAAGAACATATTAACTTTATTACTAAAAATAAAACAATCTTTTTTCAAATAAAACACTATGTCCAAGAAGAGGTGTTGCGTACATTATCCGTGGCCATACTCTAGGTTTTTAAATCTTTATTAAAAAAATATTTTAAGAATTATTAGTTAAGCTAATCTTTAATTTTGCTAAATTTCTAAAATCGGTCCAGACGTTTTCGAGGAAACGTCGACGAAAGGTGAAAAATCGGCTCATACATACACGCACACACATAGGCATACACACTTCGCAATTTAGTCTCATTCTATTTCGAATGATTTGAAGCGAGGTGCAAAAATTTAAAATTAGAAACTAGTTTTTTTTTCGAAAACACAAACTGCTTCGGCAAGTGAAAAAAATGTTTATTTGTTATATTTAACCTATTTACCATTACCATTCATATGCAGGCAGCATAAAACGGCTATTTAAGTATTACAAACATACACTTCAAATTTATAAACATCTAATATTTTGCTAGCATATTATAATTTTTATTTTTTATTTTATAAAATTATAAAATATTTTATTACCATTCCTATAAACATATTTGCAGCAGCAACCACGCTTTCACAGACTGTTGTTCCAACTATTGTTTGCAAAATCCAACCCAATTTTAGAAGAACCCATTGCAGAGTTTCCAAGTAAAACAAAATGTTTATCGTAAATGAGAAAAAATATATTATAGACAGTACCTATTACACGAAACAAAAAGTTATTTATTATATCTGTGTACAACATTATCTCTATATTAAGTTATATCATACCTGAAAACCAAAAATTGGATTGTCGAATACTAACAAATCCGAATAAACAAACGCACTACCAGAATCAGTATATTTCAAGAACTTCGATACTTTTTCACCTAAGCAGCTAAAAACAAACGAAATTTTCATTGGTCAAATATTCGATGATTTTAGCCAATAAAATGTTAATATCAGATTCGAAAGTGAATTTATACTATAGATTAATTAATTAATCCCACAAAAAGACAATGTAAACAATCGCCAAGTATCGCTTTGCATTTCAAAGAATTATATGTCTATATAATATATTGCATATGTACTTGAATTTTTCTCGTGAAAAGTGATGACAAATCGGTTAAAAGTTTACGAAGGGACATTCTTTGTGCGTTTCTCTGTACAGTGCAAATGCATGTGTATAACCTCTAAATACTTTTTAAAATTGAGCAAGCATCAAAATATGATAACTAGTTATGCAGTTCGACATACATGTCACTAGTCTTACAGTTATTCGGGTGGCCCACTCCAACCTGTGGCCCATGTCTGTCTACCGCACTCGAGTTATTTTACTTGAATATTTTTTAGGAAATAATTACAATAAGTATAACAAAAGTGTTAAGCATCATTTTATTCAAGAAGATGACGCATCTTGCGCAAATAAAGTTTAACGTAAAAATAATAATTTGCTGTTAATTTTCCATTCAATATTATAATTTTGAAAACCATGTTAATTTTTGTTACACAGGATCGTTCTTGTAGTATGCAGTTGACAATAAAAGATTAAAAATAATTCCATGTTAAAGGCAGAAAACTACAATATTTTAACAAAACTTCAATATTTTGAACAAAAACTGTTACTGAAGTTTTTCCTGATATTTTTCTAACGTATCTATTGAATTTATATTGTAATGTAAAAAGTTACAAAAATACCTGAAAATATCTCTGCCTACCTCCCAACGTATAGTGATCATACCAAGAACAATCTGGCAAATAATGCCTCCAAAAACAGGCTTCCAATTAATCTGCAAAATTATTAAATGGCTGTTATTGTTGTTATCATTTATAACAATTATAAAACACTTGATGTGTACTAATTTTTAAATAAGTTAATATGAACAAACCTTCCCAGGATATTTAGAAAAGAAGAATCCAAGAAAAAGTATGATAAATATTCCAGAAAATGATTGCAATCTTTCGGGGGTTTTCCAACTGTCGGCGATAATAAAAATTATTATCGCGCTCAAAATAAGTGATATTATAGTCGCATATACCCATCTAAAAGTAAACGTCATATATTATAAACTCTTATGCATATACAAAAATGATATAGGGGAATTATGAACAACATGGTATTTTGTTTTTTAATGATATTTATTGATTTATTGATATTACAACCACATTCTCATTTTTTACTCATCTTTGGTGTTGGACTACCAGTAAAATATGGTATTTTCCTACGGTATTCTTTATACCGTTGGATCTTTTTGTTTGTTTTTAGTAATTTAGTAATAGAAGTAAAAATGTGTTGTTTGCCCAGTAAAATAGCACAACGTCATTTTGTCTATTATATAAGTATGTCATTTTGCCTCAAATTATATATAAAACTAGCTGTAAGTGGAATTCTGTCTTAAGGCAATTAAGACATCGTGCCTTAAGGCAAATTGCTGGAACTTCCCGTACCAAAAATTATTATTTTTTTAAAAACGATTAACATTTTTGAAAAAAAAATACTTTGAAAAAATAAGATTTTTGAAAAACTAAAAATTGGACAAAAAATTACTTTTTTTTGAAAAATTTTTTAAAAAAAAAAAATTTTTTTTTAATTTTTTTGTTTGTTTTTTTTTTGAAAATTTTTTTTTTTTTATTTTGACATATTGTGGAAGATCTGAACTTTCTTTTCAAAGCAATCGTACTGCTTTAACTGCATAGGGACAAAATATAAAGCGCGTAAGCGCCGCGTCACTGTCTAACGCATAAGCATTGGTACGGAACCCATAGGAATGTTAACAAAATGTATACTTATTGTTAAAATCTCTATAAAATATCTGATAATTTGATGTGCATATGTCTAATGATCATTTTTGACCGCCAAATGGCTCATTTTTTTACTTTTTCCTTCATATCTCCGAAACCGCTAGATCTACCTTTATGAAAATTTTATCGATTCTTCATCTTGTCAATACAAGTGAAATGTTTTTTGAATTATTCAAATCGGATGCTCCGTTCTCTTAAAAACTGATTTACCGTTTTCGGCACTTTTTGCCCCTTATCTTTGGAACGGCTAGACCTGCCTTCGTCAAAAACTAATCAGCACGTATCCTTGTCAATACGAATCGAATGTTTTTTGAATTATTCAAATCGGTTGATCCGTGTTCCCGAAATCGTCGACGAAAATTTGTATCCGCACATACATACACACACGCACATACATACATACATACACACACACACACACACACACATACATCCATTTTTTCTAAGGTATGCCAAAATGTTCAGAAACCTTTGAAACGTAAAGATATATAAAAATTTTCATTTTCGATTTTTTTGCGATTACTATAACTTGCCCTACGGGAAGTTAACTAGTGAAGCGCATGGCATCGTGCCAAGGCAAATTGCTGGAACTTTCAGTACCGTAATTAAAAATTAAAATTTGGGTTCCGTCTTGGTACGGAACCCAAAAAAAATTACACAAAATGTGTACACAATATTTATCACAATATTAAAATCTCTATAATTATCTCTATTAATTATTTTTATTGAGAGTCTATAACCGCTGGACCTGCCTTTCCAAAAATTTTACCAGTTGTTCATTCCCTTAATACAAGTAAAATGTTTTTTTAAATTACTAAAATCGGACGCTTCATTCTCTTAAAAACTGAGTTACCGTTTTTGGCACTTTTTGCCCCGTATCTTCGGAACGGCTTGACCCGCTTTCGCCAAAAACTAATCAGCACGTCTCATTATCAATACGAATCGAATGTTTTTTGAAATATTCAAATCGGATAATCGGTGTTCCCGAAATCGTCGACGCACACACACGCATACACACACATACACATACACACACACACACACACATACATCCATTTTTTTAAGGTATGCCAAAATATTCAGAAACCATTGAAACGTAAAGATATATAAAAATCTTCATTTTCGATTTTTTGTTGCTATTACTATAACTTGCACCACGGGAAGTTAAAAAGCAATTTTTTTTATAAAAATAAAGAGTTAAATTTTAATTTTAATTGAATATTAAAATCTGAAGGTGCAACAGTTTTTAATAAGGTACTATTAAAATTTATGGCAAAGCTGTAAAATTTTTCGATCTCTCATTTTTTTTCAATCTCAGTCAATTTGCTGGGCATATTGTTATGTGGCATATTAAACCTTTTGTACTAGAAATATTTTTATGGCAAAACAACGTTTGCCGGGTCAGCTAGTATATATATAAATATATATTTAAATTAAATATGATAACATAAATTAGGCGCCTAAAAATATGCATATATGCAAGATAATTAAAAATAAATAGTACAATTATCCAGAATTAATGGTTTGAATGGGTAAGGATATATAATTATACATAATTATGTTGTTAAATTATGATGTGCAAAACATTTATTAAAATATTCCAGTTTTTTCAGTTTGATTCTAGTTTTTAAGTTAAATGAACAAATATTGAAATAAAATGTACTTGTTAACTTCCCGTAGGATAAGTTATAGTAATCGCAAAAAAATCGAAAATGAAAATTTTTATATATCTTTCTGAGGTTTCTAAATATTTTGGCATACCTTAGAAAAAATGTATGTGTGTGTGTTTGTATGTGTGTGCGTAGTATGTATGTGTGTGCGGATACAAATTTTCGTCGACAATTTCGGGAACACGGATGACGCAATTTGAATAATTTAAAAAACATTCGATCCGTATTGATAAGGAGACGTGCTGATTAGTTTGTGGCGGAGGTAGGTCTAGCCGTTCCGAAGATATGGGGCAAAAAGTGCCAAAATCGGTACCTCAGTTTTTAATAGAACGGAGCGTCCGATTTTAATAATTCAAAAAACATTTTACTTGTATTAACAAGATGAAGATTTGATCAAATTTTTATAAGGGCAGGTTTAGCGGTTTCGGAGATCTAACGAAAAAAGTAAAAAAAAATGCCATTTGGCGGTCAAAAATGATCATTAGACATATGCACATCAAATTATCAGATATTTTATAGAGATTTTACCATAAATTTTGTTTACATTGCTATGGGTTCCGTACCAATGTTTACTCGTTAGACAACGACGCGGCGCTTACGCGCTTTATATTTTGTCTCTATGCATTTAAAGCAGTACGATTGCTTAGAAAAAAAGTTCAGATCTTCCAACATATGTCAAAATAAAGAAAACATTTTTTTTCAAAAAAAAAAAGGTTTAACAAAAAAATTTTTTTAATAATTTTTTTTTTTCAAAAAAAAGTAATTTTTTGTCAAATTTATAGTTTCTCAAAAATCTTATTTTTTCGAAGAAATTTTTTTTCAAAAATGTTATTCGTTTTTTAAAAAAATAATAATTTTTGGTACGGGAAGTTCCAGCAATTTGCCTTAAGGCACGATGCCATAATTGCCTTAAGACAGAGTTCCACTTACAGCTAGTTATTCATTTTTAATCATTAATTCTTTTCGGCTCTTGGTGCTATATTGACTCGAATACGAAATATGATATAAATTTCGACGTTTCAAGAATATTTTTAATTCGCAAAGTTATAGTCAAATCATTTATTTTTTATACTTGTCAATATATTTTTCAGTTTCAGAATAATATAGACGTCTGCTTCATAACTGTGATATATATTCCACTAATTTTATTTCTTTAAATAACTGTTATTTAATTAGACTCAAAAAAATACTCCAGTATTTTTCCCAAATATTTTCTAATTTCCATTGTTTGTATTATTGTACATTGTATTACAAGCACCATATTATTGACAAAAGAATATTACCATAAAATGGATTTCATGCTACAAATAAGTAAAATAAAAAAAATCTGATTTCCTAATTAATACGAGTTACGATCGTATTTGTATATCATTATTGAACATCTTAAAATATAATAAAACATTAATTTCAGTGAAACACAAATAAAATCTAAATCAAACAATATTGATAAATATGGTAAATTTAAGAGATTTAGATTTATTTTTCTAAATTGTATGCCTATTTTTTGGGTTATTATTAAATTTATAGCTATTACATTCAAAATTATTTTTGAAAATGGATTGTAATATATATGACTTGAGCTAGTTGAAGAACCGAAGAGAGTCATTGTATTTTTGCTACCACTTTATTGCATTAAGGATACATGTTTATTTATAATATTTATAATATAATGTCTAATTGAAGATTTATATGCAGTTTAATAATTTTAATATATCAAAGTTTCAAATATTTGTTTATTCAATATCATAATATATAATATCATAATTATATTTACCTTCCAGATGTAAAACTGTTATATGCTTCTATAGTCGGCGTCAATAGTTTTCTCAAAGCAGGCCATACGAAACGTTTAAATACCATAAAATATAAAAATCCCAAGTAAAATAAAAGGTAAATAATAGCAAGAAAACCATAGCCATCACACCATTGATAATTGCAGCGTCCTTTATCTGAAAAAAAATTTAAATGTAATTTAAAACAAAATAATCATACTAAAACGCAATAACTATTGAATTGGCAAAAGCTTCAAACTATAACACAAAATTATACTATCGCTTTATATACTATAGTTTAAATAAAAGAAAAGCCAAAAATGTTATAAAATTTATACTGTTAACTTAGAGCTAACTAATATAGTATTATATTTAACAATTTTATTAACTTCCCGTAGGGTAGTTATGGTAATGGATCGATATTTTGAAGGTTTCTGAACATTTTGGTATACCTAAGAAAAAGGATGTGTGTGTATGTTTTTTTTGTATAGCGAAGGAAATGCCTTTATACATCCCAGACTGGTCTTCTGTCTGGGTATGTCGGACTCGATACTGCTCTGGTGTAATACCGACTAAAACCTCCGCTTTGCCCTTGCCTCTGGTCCCCACGGAAACAGCCCTGCCTCGATGCATTTGCGTAGTATAATAATTTACTTCGCCATGCTTGCGACTTAGCCAGACTTTGATGTTGGGAATGAGACGATGCGTCCATCTGCCCTTCACTGCGACATCCCACAGGTGCTGCCATCGGTCAATGCTGTTGTGCCGTTCTTCTAATCTCAACTTTTCAGGACTCGGTTGTTGATGTTTTCTATGGTAAATTGTCCGTCTTTCCTCTGCTAAGACTAAGAGAGACAGAGTTCCTGAAATGACGCACACTGCTTCCTCCGATATTGTGCGAAATGCGCAAGCTACTCTTAAAGCACTCAGACGATGTATAGGTCCTGCCATTCTCCTCGATTTTTGAGATTTGAGAGCATCAGCCCATATGGAGATACCATATGTCAGCACCGAAGTAACCACTGACGATAGTAATATCCTTCTGGTTTGTTTAGGGCCTCCAACATTAGGCATCAGTCGAGCAAGTCTCGTCTTAACTATTGACGCCTTAGCACTAACGTGTTCCACCTGTTGATTGAAATTCAATCGAGCAAGTATTACGGCAAGGTAACAGATGTGAGGTTTTGACGTGATCTCTAGATTTCCCATCTTTAGCATGATGGTCTCTATTGTTTTTCTACTCGTGATAAGAACAGCTTCACTTTTTTGTTGTGCTAATTGGAGGTTTATTGTTCCCATCCAGCGATTAATTTTTCTAAATGTTATATCAAATAGACTTACGATCTCATCAATTTGTTTGGAGACAACTACTATGGCAACATCGTCTGCATATGCTACTAGTTTCACACATTCTGGAATCTCTAGTCTCAAAAGGCCATCATACATAATATTCCACAGCAAAGGGCCTAGAACAAAACCCTGCGGCACACCTCCTGTTAGAATTCTGTCTGTAAAGTAGCTTGCGACTATATTGCAGAGGTATGCTGGCACGTTCTTCTCACGGAGTGCATTCATAATGCAATCCCAGTTTGCAGAATTGAAAGCATTTTTTATATCCAATGTAGCTACAAGACAGTACTTCTTCGTATCCCCCTTCCATCTGGTTCCAGCAATTGCTTCCTTGGCGGTATTAACAACCAAGTTTATAGCATCAATAGTTGATCGCCCTTTACGAAAACCATACTGATTGTCTGCTAGGATTGGATCAACTACTACATCTATTCTTTGGTGAATTATTCTTTCAAAAATTTTACCCGCTGTATCCAGCATGCATATCGGACGGTACGATGATGGTTCATCTGGTGCTTTTTTTCCTTTGGGAAGAAGCACTAAACTTTGCTGTTTCCATTTTCGTGGAAAAACCCCTTCTTTCAGACGTGTGTTAAGGTGCGTCCACACCTGACGAACGAACACGAACGAACATAAAAGAACGTACCAGAACGAACGGCAACAGCATAGTGTGGACGCCACAACGATCACGAACGAACATAAACAAACATGGCGAACAATGTTCCGCAACTTGTCGGTACACAAAGGGAATTCTTCGTTCATGTTTGAACTCGCATGTGCAATGTGGACGCTACCACGAATGTAGAAAAACATTTTTCTTTTTTGATGTTAAAATGTGCAGTCCTGCATTAGTTTATGTTGTGTTTCTTATAAGATATTGCTGTTATTGACAAATTTTGTAAATTTGATGACTTTAAATAATTTTGCTCTTTCCCGCCACTTTAAATAATAAATCTGACATTTCACGGTACATCCACAAACAGAAAGATTCAAGCCCTCACTGCTTTGAGAATAATTTGTAATTTTGTCCGTAAGTAAATAAAATTTTACTGAGCAATTCAAATTACGAGTACATCAAACACAGAAACACCCGATAATTGTAATAAAGTTCATATTTATTGGTTCTAATAGAAACAAATAACGATAAATAAGATTCTAGAAACTGTCGCATTATTAACTTCCCGAAGGAGAAGTTTATGTTTTCATCAAAAAATCCGATTCGCTAATTTTATGTTTTCTCGACGTTTCAAGCCATTCTAAATGGAATGAGACCAAATTTGGAAAAAGTATGTGTGTGTGTATGTGTGTGTGTGTGTGAACAGATTTTTTGCCGTAAATCGACGTTTTTTCAAAAATGGCTGGACCGATTTCAAAAATTTAAAAGCTATTCGATGTATCTCGATGAGGACTAGCGTTTATCAATTTTGCGCGACGATTAGCCAAGCCGTTTCTTTGTAAATAGCAGAAAAGTGAAAATTTTTTCGTCCACGTTTTAGCCCGCAGTTCTGAATCGATCTTAAAAATTCAAAAACCGTTCGAAAGATATTGATTGTGAATCGTGCTGATGAGTTGTTGGTAGAGGTCGGCCGGGCCGTTTTCTTGTAATAAAGTGTTAAAAAAATTTTTTTCGACGATTTTAATTATTATTTTTTTAACGGTAGATACTATAGACTTGTAGATCATACTAAAATATTACGGCTCCACGACAATTGGTCTAACTTTGAAAATTCGTCAAAGTTTGCAAAAATTGGTATCGTTTTTTTGGCATTTGACGAAATTAAATCTTTGATCGACGTTTTCTCAAAAACGCCTGAACCGATTTCATAAATTTAAAAGCCATTAGATGTATCTCAATGCGGACTATACTTTATCAGTTTTGTGAGACAATCTGCCGATCCGTTTCTTTGTAATTTGAAAAAAAGTGTTAAACTTTTCATCCACATTTAAGTTCAAACTACCGAATCGATTTTAAAAAATCAAAAACTGTTCGAAAGATGTTAGTTGAGAATGGTACTGATTAGTTTTAGGTGAAAATCTACCGAGCCGTTTTCTTGTAATTAACTGTTGAAAAAAAAAATTTATACGGATTTTTATGGAACTTTTTTTGGTGATATATATCATGGTCTTATAAAACTTTCTGAAAATATCACGGCCTTATGACAAGTAGTTTAATTTTAAAAATTAATCAAAGTTTGAGAAAATGAGTAGTCTTTTGACGTTTGTTAAAATCAAAATTAGACGATTTACTTGGTATAACGATAGAGTATTTGGTCCTAATGAACATACTAAACCATTAAAGTCCTACAGAAACTGGTTCAATTATAAAAAGTATTGATTTGTGAAAATTTGCTTTCAGAAAATTCGAGTCAACGTGTTCGTTCGCTGTTAATTATGTGTAATAAATCCACTCGGAATCATAAATGAATTTATTTTTTATTGATTAAGTCGATTATTTACACATATCGGGAAGTTCATGTAACTTGCCTCAAAGCTAAATACCAAACCAACTAGTTATTATCTCATATTATTAGGCCAGTGTGTCAACTTGTCCACACCATGTCATTTTGTCCGTACCCCTACAAACTTTCAAAAATATCACTATTTTTTATTTAGTCAATTTTTAATTCAATCATTTAATTTATTACAAAAGCTATTCTATATTAGGCTATGGCGGGG
>NW_020537646.1:41814591-41871759 GCF_003426905.1 Ctenocephalides felis | reverse complement strand
GTGTGTCAACTTGTCCACACCATGTCATTTTGTCCGTACCCCTACAAACTTTCAAAAATATCACTATTTTTTATTTAGTCAAATTTTTAATTCAATCATTTAATTTATTTACAAAAGCTATTTCTATATTAGGCTATGGCGGGGCACAAGGGTCAAATTTGACTTTCAGTAATTATAACTGCATCACATCGCACACCACGTATCAAACAACTATCTGACTATTTTCAATGAAACTACCAGCTAAATCATCATCGTAGAAATGCATTTTATTTGCTGTTTCTCAAAAATTTATCACCTGTTTTTTTTTTACCCCACAGGCGCGGTAAAATGGGACACCTGGGGCAACCAGATCCAACGTCTCACCAAAAATATTTATCAGCAGAGTTGGAATTACTATTTATTTAACTCTTGTTTAATTGCTTTTTCAACTTAATTCATATTTGTTATTACTATTTTTTATTGTTTACACCTTTGCTAGAGTAAAGGTTCAGCTGGTCCTGTTTACCCCACTTTTATAGGGGTTTATACGAGGGGCATGTAAAAAATAAGGTTCCCAACGCTGTACACTCGCCGCGCGAGATACTAGGGGAAATCCGGCTACACCATTTTCATTGTTGATCCATGACACTCCATTCCAACTACCTGGAAGATCACTGCAAATCTTAGTGCCTGTGTAACAGTCATAGAATTGAATTTGTCCTACAATTACATCAGTCATACAATTGAAATTCATAGACAATTGGAAGAAGTTTATGGCAAAACTTGCATCAGCGTCCAGCACGTCCTCAAACGGTGCAGGGAGTTCTCCGAAGGACGCACAGACGTTCACCACGACGAGCAAAGGAGCGGGGGGCCATCGAGTTTTGGGACCGAAAATGTGTCTTGCTTACCGAGTTAATGCTTAAAGGGTCCACTATAAATTCGGACAAGTACTGCGAGACACTAACAAAACTCAAAAAAGCCATCCAAAATCGCCGGAGAAGAAGACCGAGCAAGAGCGTGGCGGTGGAGTTCTTCGAAGCGAGTTTTCAAAAGTGGAAAACTCCTAAGAAAAAATGCGTTGAAAGATCTGGCGACTATGTAGAAAAATAGTTTGAAATACAAGCTTTCCGATGGTATACACATTTATTGCAATAAAAAATGCCTCAACCCTGAAAAAAATGTGGAAACCTTATTTTTTACATGACCCTCGTAGTTGAAACTAACTTAAAAATAACAATACATCTTATAAAACAAATAGCGAATAGTTAAAAATGATATTGAGGTTCGTAACCTAAGCAGGGCTCTCAACCAAAACAAACTAGTGGTGCATGGTATTGCGCCTTAAGGCAAATTGCTGAAACTTTCCTTACCGTAACGAAATATTCGAGGAATATTAAATGTTTTCAAATAGATTATTATAAATATTGTAACACTGTCTAATATTTATAAGAATTATGTAAACTGAATTGCAAAGTTGAAATTATTTGTTTAAAGTATATCAGAACGGAATTAAATTTAAAATCTGAATTATTTTCGATAAACAAAAATAAATTTGAAATAAAAATGAATCATTTTTTCCAAAAGCAATTATTTTGTTGAAACAAGCAGAAAATTCTTTGACTCATTCAAATCGGACGCTCATTTCTCTAGAACAATTTTTGTACATTTAACTCTGTATCGTTGAAATTGCATGAACTGCCTTTGCCAAAAACTAATCACCTTTTCTCCAAATCATTAAAAATTGAATGTTTTTTAACTTCCCGTAGGGCAAGTTATAGTAATCGCAAAAAAATCGAAAATGAAAATTTTTATATATATTTACGTTTCAAAACCTTCTGAACATTTTGTCATACCTTAGAAAAAATTGATGTATGTGTGTGTGTGTTCGGATACAAATTTTCGTCGACGATTTCGAGAACACGGATGAAGCGATTTGGATAATTCAAAAAACATTTGTTTGTATTGATAAGGAGACGTGCTGATTAGTTTTTGGCAAAGACAGGTCTAGCCGTTCCAAAGACATGATGCAAAAAGTGCCAAAAACGGTAACTCAGCTTTTAAAAGAACGAAGCGTCCGATTCAAAAAACATTTTACTTGTATTAACAAGATGAAGAACTGATCAAATTTTCATAAAGACAGGTCTAGCGGTTTCGGAGATCTAGTAAAAAAAGTAAAAAAAAATGCCATTTGGCGGTAAAAAATGATTATTGGACATATGCATATCAAATTATCAAATATCTTATAGAGATTTTAACAATAAGTATAAATTTTGTTTACATTTCTATAGGTTCCGTACCAATATTTTTGAGTTAGACGGCGACACGGCGCTTGCGCGCTTCGATATTTCGTCTCTATGCAATTAAAGTAGTACAATTGCTTTGAAAAAAGTTCAGAATTTCCAAAATAATTCAAAATAAATTTTTCTTCGAAAATCTTTTTTTTTTCAAAAAAAAGTAAATTTTTGTCAAAAATTTATAGTTTCTCAAAAATCTAATTTTTTCAGAGTAAATTTTTTTCAAAAATGTTAATTTTTAAAAAAAAAAATAATTTTTGGTACGGGAAGTTCCAGCAATTTACCTTAAGGCACGATGTTTAGAAACCTTCAAAACGTGAAGATATGTAAAAAAATTCATTTTAGATTTTCGGCCCATTACCATAACTACCCTTCGGTAAGTTAATAACAACGAAATAAAATACTTTTGTTACGGATTTTCAAACTTTGATGTTTATCTCCCGATAGCGACGTCGTAAGATTTAAGGTAGTGGCTGGTTGTACATCTTTTTGCCTCTCATTTCAAATATTGTTGTTAAAAAATTCTCAACATTACGTATGAGATCAGAGATATTGATATTTGACCCGCGAACTTTTAAGCCCCGCTCTACCCTATATTTTAGTTAAAATAGCAATATACATTTGCCAATGGATTATCTGACAGTGTTTAGACTGCGCATTAATATTCTTAAACAGCACAGTCGAAATTTATAGATATTTTAATGATAAATATTATTATTGAAATGTAAAATTAACAGAATGTTCTTTTGCAGTAATTTTATTTACATTACCATGTTTGTACCAGTACGAAGTGGCGTAAGCAAAATATACTATTGCCAGGACGTGCAAGCAAATGCTAGCCAAGACTTTGATAGTTTTTTTGTGCCTTAGTACAGAATAATCCATAATATCCCAAAGCTTTCCAACAGCTTTTGAAACTCCATTTTCTTCAACCGCTCTGGTATCGTCCTCGTTTCCATCATTTAAAGATTCCTGAAAAAGTGAAATACCGACAATAACAACATTGAAATCTATGACACTTTACCAAACATAAATATGCTAGCATAAAAAAATAAAATTGAAATTATTAATAATATTGTTCAAAATCATTGATCAGTTTTCTGATCAAACAAGCCCATAAGTTCTTTATTGTCGAAATTTACCAACCAATAATTATAAATTTAAAAAAAATGTCATATTTGCACAGGTCTTATTATTTATGGCTATTCGAGACATTACTGATTTAAATGTCTCTACATTTCTTGATATTAAAAAAAAGAATTAAAACATCTAGTTCATTTAATTCATTGTGTATTATTTTATCATTTCTTAAGACGTTAAGAAAAGTCTTGATTAACAAAAATAAATTATAACAAAAAAAAATTTCATTTTTTATGGAATATTAAAGAATAGGATATATGTTAATTCATATGGTTAGTTCATTAATAATAAAATATGTATATTGATATTAATTAATATTTATTAATAATAGATCTATGCGATTGTTGTTTCTACATATCTATATAAGGTAAACTGATCATGCTTCAAAAATTGTTTCTTTCGTTTATCTTTATCTTTCTTCGATATAATATTTTTTCCCGATCTTCTGATTTTTAACTTCCCGTAGGGTAAGTTATAGTAATCGCAAAAAAATCGAAAATGAAAATTTTTATATATCTTTACGTTTCAGAGGTTTCTGAACATTTTGGCATACCTTAGAAAAAATGGATGTATGTGTGTGTGTGTGTGTGTGTGTGTGTGTATGTACGTGTGTGTATGTATGTGCGGATACAAATTTTCGTCGACGATTTCGGGAACACGGATCAACCGATTTGAATAATTCAAAAAACATTCGATTCGTATTGATAAGGAGACGTGCTGATTAGTTTTTGGCGAAGGCAAGTCAAGCCGTTCCGAAGATACGGGGCAAAAAGTTCCGAAAACGGTACCTCCGTTTTTAAGAGAACGGAGCATCCAATTTGAATAATTCAAAAAACATTTTACTTGTATTGACAAGATGTATAATTGATCAAATTTTCATGAAGGCAGGTCTAGCGGTTTCGGAGATCTAATGAAAAAAGTAAAAAAAAATGCCATTGGGCGGTTAAAAATGATCATTAGACATATGCACATCAAATTATCAGATATTTTATAGAGATTTTAACAATAAGTATATATTTTTTTTTACATTTCTATGGGTTCCGTACCAATGCTTATGCGTTAGACGGCGGCGCGGCACTTGCGAGCTTTGACATTTCGTCTCTATGCAGTTCAAGCAGTGCGATTGCTTTGAAAAAAAGTTCAAAATTTCCAAAATATGTCAAAATGAAGAAAACATTTTTTTAAAAAAAAATTTTTTAGTTTTAAAAAAAAAAAAAATTCTCAAAAAAAAATTTTTTTTTTCAAATAAAAAATTTTTTTTTCAAAAAAAAGTAATTTTTTGTCAATTTTATAGTTTCTCAAAAATCTATTTTTTTTCGAAGTAAAATTTTTTCAAAAATGTTAATCGTTTTTAAAAAAAATAATTTTTGGTACGGGAAGTTCCAGCAATTTGCCTTAAGGCACGATGCCCTAATTGCCTTAAGACAGAATTCCACTTACAGCTAGTTAGTTATTTGTTATTGAATTACCTTTATCGCCTTGGCCATAAATAAAAAGGTGTTATTAGTAGAATTGAAAATGACCGAATAAAGGTGTTACATTTTAATTAATTTATTTCAATCTTTAACAGGAATATTGGAAATACCGTGACTTATGCAATAATACAGCATAAATATTCATTGTTCATAAATTGCGTAATGTTTTTTTTACTTTAATTTCAAATAAAATTGTCATATCTTTTAAGATTAATTTGAATAGTAACAACAGTGAAAACTTACCGGAAGGACGGCAATTGTTACGTCTGACGTTTTACGTCGCCGCAGCGGATACGAATTTTCGCCTTGTTCGTTAGCATCCTAAAAATAACAAGACATTATATATAGTTTATTAGTGGTGCATGGCATTGTGCTTTAATGCAAACTGCTGGAATTTTGCGGACCGTAATTAAACATTCGACACCAATGATTATACCTAAATATTCATCAGCATTTTTGCATATCTATACGTTTCACAGTTTTCTTCGCATGCCTTAGAAAAAATGTATGTATGGGTGTGTTTGTGTGTTTTGTGTGGATGCAAATTTTCGTCAAAGTTTTTGGGAACACCGCTTAACCGCTTTGAATGATTCAAAAAACATTGTAGGGAGACGTGCTGATTAGTATTTGGCAATGACATGGATATAGAGCTAGGTAAGTAGGCAGGTATATAAGTAGATGGGTAGATCAGTTAACAAGTGAACTGGTAGACTGGTAAATTATCTACAAATCAAATTATTGTTGATATTATTGAATATTTGCACATACTCGTATATCGGAAAATTCATGCAACTTGTTTCAAGACAAATTACCGCTTTAATCTAATTTTGAGAAACAGATGCTTTCACTTAAAATTATCCACTCTGTATGAAGATATTGAAACATATCTCACGAATCTTGAAAAATGCATCAAAATATTAACTTCACATATATGCTAAAAGTAGTCCAATGATATTATATTTATTGAATTCAGGACTCTACCCGTGAAGTAGCATGACACTATTTTTCAAATAAAACCTGGTACGTTCTTTTCTTGAAGAGCTTGCATAATGCAGTACCAGTTTGTGCAGTTGGAGGCGTTTTTGAGGTCTAGTGTGGCCACCAGGCAATATTCCAAACCCTTTAATCTTTGTTCCTGTGATTGCTTCCTTGGCCGTATCAACAACTAGATTTATCGCGACCAGGGTTGATCATCCCTTCCGGAATCCATACTGGTTGTCTGCCATGAATGACAATTGCTTTAATTCATTGATAAAAATACTTTCGAATATCTAAGAAGACAGTCTTTCTAGTGACTTATTTCTCTTATTGTTAGGCAAAAGAACAAGCCGTTGGAAAAGTTTCTTATTTTAGGCATGCATTGTTGATGTGATAGCGCTTTCTTTATCACTAAGCTATATTAGAAATTCCGTTCAATCCCGGCGCTTTATTTTTTCTTAGACGGTTACAGACTTTCATTAAATTCTCTTCACAGTCTGGTAAAATGTCATCCAGCTTGCTTGAAGAAAACTGATAACTGAAACCGCGTCGCTGTGGAAACTGCGCTATTACTACTTTGCGAAGGAATTGAAGGTGTCTAAAAGCATTTGTTGCTTTCGTGGGACAGTCATAACCACCTCATAAGCCTACCCTACATGGTTTGTCCACATCACATTCGAGCTCTTTCCAGCATCTTTGTTTGCTCATTTTGATGGGCTTATTATTCACGACGACACCTTTTGTATTTCGCGATTAGTTACACAAATTTACTTCAATCAATATTGTTTTTTTATACTCTATTTCTCTTTGCTTTACGAAAGATACTGATGTCATCGTTACACCAGTACATAGAGGGTCTTAAATTTATGCCACTGAGTCTTTTCGAGGCAAATTAGCGTCACAGGCCTGGGTCACTCTTTTTATCAGGTCAGCGCATCCAGTGTTGATCGGGTTACTGCCAAAATTTATTAACAAGTGCAGTTAGCTTGCTTGATAGGTCGACTAAGGTTTTGTTGAATCTATATTTCTGTAGTATCGTATGATGGTTGCTGGCAGTGTAGATGTCCATCTCCTTTTAGTTACAGTTACCTCTGCCGAGGCTATTTCTGACTAAATTGAGGCCTACAATCAAGCTTGTGTCGTTTTTCGTGTAGGTGATTTTGTGCCCTTCTTGTCCGCACCAAATGAAAAGGTTCGAACGGTTTACTTTACTTCCGCACTGAAATTTGTTATGCCCAAAAAGCCAAAATTTGAAGCACTGGATTCGCCTATTAGAAGCTCTTGTATGGCAGTTCACCCAGCCAGCTCGAATTTTGACGACTTTGCCAAGTAATTTCTGCCCCGTGGCACATACGTAGGCTTCACGGATCATGATTGCTTCCGCTGGTGTTTTACAGGCTTTTGCAGCTACTTTTTTGAGAGCTGTTTGAATGCCGATTGGTGTCTTGTCATCAATGTCTCTGATTTCAATTATTTCCTAGGGCCCTTTTGAAATCATTTTAGCGTCATTCTTATGGATGTTTGCGATTATCTTTTGCCGTCTTTGGCTTTTGTCTGCGCTTTTTCTCGAGATTGTAATCAGCAGGTTTGGGGTCATAGTCTTGTTTATCTCGAGTTTGTGTGTATGTATGTGCAGATACAATTTTTGCCGATGTATTTGAAAGCGCTGATCAACCAATTTAAATAATTTGCAAAATGTTTGAATCTTATTGATGGGAAGACGTGCTGATTAGTTTTTAGCAAAGGTAAGTCTCTCGGTTTCAAAGATACGGGGCAAAAAGTTTTTCAATTTCTCCAAATATTTTACTTGTATTGACCGAATAAAAATTGATTGACGTTTTGGGAAGGCTGGTCCAAAGGTTTTGGAGATGGAAGAAATGATATTTTGCGGTCAAAAATTATCATAGACATATGCATATCAAATTATCAGATATTTTATAGTGATTTTTATAATGAGTACTAATTTTATTTATACCAACCAGTTTTTTATTTTTACCAACATTTTATATTTTTAAAGCTCACTTATATAGTTCAAACAAATTTCCTTGAATGATTCAAAAAACTTTTGGTCTGTACTGACTGCAAGCTGTATTGGTTAGATTTTGAAAAAGTAGACCCATTTGTTTCGGAGGTACGGAGCGCAAAGGGTGTCAAAAAATCGTCATGCAGTTTTTAAGATAACAGAGCGTTCGATTTGAAATATTTAGAAAATGGTATTTCAGTTTTTGAGATAACGGTGCGTCCGATTTGAATGATTCAAAAAACATTTTACTTGTATTGACGAAAATAATAACTGGTGAATAATGCTATCTGTCAAAAATGATCATTAAACATATGCACATCATATTATCAGCTACTGTATAGAGATTATAAAGTACAAATGTTGTGTACATTTACATGGGTTCCGTACCAATGTTTACACGTTACACTACGAGTCGGCGCTTACGCGCTTCAATATGTCTACTCTAAAATAACTATGCAGCGCTATGCTTTAAAAAAAATTTCAAAATTCTCAAAAAAAACAAAATATAAAAAAGTCATTTTTTTCAAAAATGTCAATTTTTAATTGTTTTTTAACTTCCCGAAGGAGAAGTTTATGTTTTCATCAAAAAATCCGATTCTCTAATTTTATGTTTTCTCGACGTTTCAAGCCATTCTGTGTGTGTGTGTGAACAGATTTTTTGACGTAAATCGACGTTTTCTCGAAAACTGCTGGGC
This sequence comes from Ctenocephalides felis, assembly GCF_003426905.1. NCBI lineage: Eukaryota > Metazoa > Arthropoda > Insecta > Siphonaptera > Pulicidae > Ctenocephalides > Ctenocephalides felis. The sequence goes on along the minus strand of NW_020537646.1, from coordinate 41,863,172 downwards.
CGATTTTAAAAATTTAAAAGCCTTTCTATGTATCTCGACGAGAACTATTGTTTGTCAGTTTTGTGCGACGATCGGGCAAGCCGTTTCTTTATAAATCGCAGAAATGTGAAAAAATTTTCGTCTACGTTTTAGCCCGCAATTCTGAATCGATTTTGAAAATTCAAAAGCCGTTCGAAAGATATTAGTTGGGAATCGTGCTGATTAGTTTTTGGTAGAGATCGGCCGGGCCGTTTTCTTGTAATAAAGTTTAAAAAAAAAAAAAATCCGACGATTTTTATGATTATTTTTTTGACGGTAGATACCATAGTCTTCTAGATCATACTAAAATATTACGGCCCTACGACAACTGGTTCAGCTTTAAAAATTCGTCAAAGTTTGCAAGAATTGGTATCGTTTTTTTGGCATTTGTCAAAATTAGACTTTCGATCGACGTTTTCTCAAAAACGCCTGCACCAATTTTAGAAATTTGAAAGCCATTTGATGTATTTCGGTGAGGACTATCGTTTGTCAGTTTTGTGCGACGATCTGCCAAGCCGTTTCTTTGCAATTTAAAAAAAAGTGTTAAACTTTTCGTCCACATTTAAGCTCATCCTACCGAACCGACTTTAAAAAATCAAAAACTGTTCGAAAGATATTAGTTGGGAATGGTACTGATTAATTTTAGGTGAAAATTTACCGAGCCGTTTTCTTGTAATTAACTGTTGAAAAAAAATGTCAAACTTTTCGTCCACATTTAAGCTCATCCTACCGAACCGATTTTAAAAAATCAAAAAGTGTTCAAAAGGTATTAGTTGGGAATGGTACTGATTAATTTTAGGTGAAAATCTACCGAGCCGTTTTCTTGTAATGAACTGTTGAAAAAAAAAATTAAGCCGATTTTCATGTAACTTTTTTTGGCGATATACATCATGGTCTTATAGAACTTACTGTAATATTACGGCCTTACGACAAGTAGTTTAATTTTAAAAATTCGTCAAACTTTGCTAAAATTATTATCGTTTTTTTTAAAGTAGGATTGATGAAGTATATTATTTACACATTTTTTTTTTTATTAAGTCGATAATTTACACATATCGGGAAGTTCATGTAACTTGCCTCAAGGCTAAATACCAAACCAACTAGTTATTTAATGTTTTGAGAAAATTTTAAAGTTTTTTAAAAAAATTTGGTTTTTGCTACGGTTTTTGGTATTCCAGCAATTTGTATTGAGGTATGATGCCATGAGCACAAGTTATTGATTCATATACATGCAGAAATTTTGATACACAGTTATATTTACAAGATGACATGTAAACAAATGATCAGGTTTGCAAGTGGACCAGTAAACCAATGGGAAAATAGGTATAGCTGTAGATAAACAGCTAGACAGGTTGGCAGGTGGACTTGTTGACAGGTAGAATGCTAGTAAAGTAGTTAAGTAGGCAAACAGGTAGACAAGTAGCAGTTGTATAAGTAAACAGTTAGACAAGCAAAAGGGTATGAATAATATACCCATTTATAATAAATTTTCTTTATACTACCTCTTCGAATCCTTGATTCAGCACACCTGACATGTTTTTTTTATTCACTGAATTACAAATTAAGTTCACATATCCATCTATCTTATTCAACTAATAATATTGACGGACCTAGACAGAGCATTCCGTTTTATATATGTGCACATCATTATTATTATTAAATGATAACAATTTATGTCAAATAAGTAAATTAACTAAAAAGTTTGACAAAGAAATAATAATTAAAATTAGAAAATGACAAAACTGATGAAGTCGATTGTTTCGTGTCCCGCAGAAGACTAAAATGATTCACACGTGTCGAATGTAATGTAAGGTAACATTCGTATTGATATAACGTCTTAGTCTAAGAGCCAGTGAACTATTTGACTAACCTGTTTTCACAAAGCCAGAAATTTTTTTAATGATATTTTATTATCGCCCCATTAAGAAAATACCATTCTGGCAGTCATTCCGCGGTTGCGTCATCATCCCTTCAATTTGTGAAAATGTAAAAAAAACTGTTTTTATAACTTGCTCGCACAAGGCTCAAATTTTGGGGTGTCTTCTTTTAACTGTTCAGAAAGCATATGTAAAAAGCCAGCCCATTCTGACGGTTGCAAGGGTCTGCCAGACCTGTACATAATAGTCACGACGCGCAAGGGTGTGGGCGCATTGCCATACATAATTGACTAATACCCTTGTATTTGAATAATTAATACGCCATTTTAAAGGTCATTTTGAAAACATCCGTTATACCAAACTTCAACTTTGTATCTCACCTTATGGCCGAGATATCATTGAAAATATGCCAAAGTGGCCCCTTTTTCAAACTCAATTTTTGGCGTAACCATAAAAGATATCGAAAAAAAAATTACGTGATTCTACTCATATTGGCTTAAATCACATAATGTATAGTAATATATGCTAAATAATCCTTTATTATTAGCTAAAAAGGATAAAATAATTTTTCAATTAATGTTTTCGGATAGTGTGTTTTGTTTAATTACTTTATTATTAGTGTTATTTAAAAGCTTATTGTTTTCTCTTTTAGTACTGCAAATATGGTTTAAATCAAATTTGTGGAACACATTGAAAAATTGAAGAAACCAGAACCAGTACACCCGCGCGTAACGCTAATAGTAGCCCGCATAGAATTCGTTCGGTCGGATGTGCGATGCGTTACGCGCGGGTGTACTGGTTCTGGTTTCTTCAATTTTTCAATGTGTTCCACAAATTTGATTTAAACCATATTTGCAGTACTAAAAGAGAAAACAATAAGCTTTTAAATAACACTAATAATAAAGTAATTAAACAAAACACACTATCCGAAAACATTAATTGAAAAATTATTTTATCCTTTTTAGCTAATAATAAAGGATTATTTAGCATATATTACTATACATTATGTGATTTAAGCCAATATGAGTAGAATCACGTAATTTTTTTTTCGATATCTTTTATGGTTACGCCAAAAATTGAGTTTGAAAAAGGGGCCACTTTGGCATATTTTCAATGATATCTCGGCCATAAGGTGAGATATAAAGTTGAAGTTTGGTATAACGGATGTTTTCAAAATGACCTTTAAAATGGCGTATTAATTATTCAAATACAAGGGTATTAGTCAATTATGTATGGCAATGCGCCCACACCCTTGCGCGTCGTGACTATTATGTACAGGTCTGGCAGACCCTTGCAACCGTCAGAATGGGCTGGCTTTTTACATATGCTTTCTGAACAGTTAAAAGAAGACACTCTCAAAATTTGAGCCTTGTGCGAGCAAGTTATAAAAACAGTTTTTTTTACATTTTCACAAATTGAAGGGATGATGACGCAACCGCGGAATGACTGCCAGAATGGTACTTTCTTAATGGGCCGATAATAAAATATCATTAAAAAAATTTCTGGCTTTGTGAAAACAGGTTAGTCAAATAGTTCACTGGCTCTTCTACTATCTCTGTATTGACGCGAACGAAAGTCTTGATTGCGCACCTCACAGTCATAATGCAATACAATGATAAACTGATAACACAATTCTATAGCATCACTTGTTTGATTTTAAAAATCAAAATCTGTTTCAAAAAACTGTGATGGTCAAATACGATGCAATCAGGTAAATATTTTTTTGTGCGCAATCAGTTTTTGATAAGAAGATACGATTCGCAACTAAAGCGGTAAATATATTTAGATAAAAATGCAGTCAAGAAAATTTTATATTTACGACCGACACGTTGGTTTTCTAGAATCAACTTTTTGTTGTGAACTATGCTTACTCTTATGCAGGTAACCCCCGTACTACACGGTAGTTACGTTTCAGAAAACTAGCGTGTTATACGAATCCGTGTTATAAGGGACAAAGAACTAGTACAAAAAGAGGGGTTACGTTCCAAGAATTCAAAAAAGCATGCTGCATATCATGATTCTATAATAAATATTATTATATTTATTAAGTTTTTTGAAGAAATATATGAATTATATGATTTTTTTTCGTCATAACTAATAAGTAAGTGCTATCCAACGCTATTTTTTTGCAAGATATCCTCATCCTCTGAGCAGTTTTCTGTACTACCTTCAGTTCTGTGCATTATTCTTTACAAAATATATCTTTGCGATTACTTGATTTTAGCAAAATGATATTTATATATTTAACACATGCAAAGTTATATCTTTATTAAACTTTTGTGCTCATTTTATCACTGAATCTTTCTTTAAGAAATATGAAATATATTGTTCAGGTGATCCTAGAATTTTTTTGTAGAACGTACCTGTGCTAATAATCAAGAATCAAATTACTTATCTTTTGCACGATTTTACTAATGAATTACAAAGTTGGAATTATTTATTTCAAGAATATAAGTGAGCTTTAGAACTTTAGCCAGAATTAAAATTATTATTTTCGATATAGACAAACAATTTTTTTTTTTTTTAAATAAAATTCAAATATTTTTTTTCCAAAAGTAATTGTTTTGTCAACACAAGCAGAAAGTTGTTTGAATCATCCAAATTTTGCTTAGTTTTTTTCAAAAACTGTCATTTTTTGTACATTTAGCTCTGTATTTTTGTAATGACTAGACCTGTATTGGTCAAAAACTAATCACGACTTCTCCTAATCATTATAAAATTGAATATTTTTTTGATTATTCAAATCGGATACTCCGTTCTTTGAAAGACAAATTTAATGAAAATTTGTATATATCTTTACGTTTCAAAGGTTCCTGAATATTTTGGCATACTTAAGAATATTTTGGCATACATCCAATATAAATGAATGTATGTGTGTTTGTGTGTATGTCTGTGTGCGTGTGTGTGTGCGGATACAAATATTCGTCGACAATTTCAGGAGCACCGATCAACCGATTCAAATCATTCAAAAAATATTCGATTCGTATTGATTTACGAAGGGGTGCTGATTAATTTTTGGCGGAGGCTGGTGTAGTTTATCTATTACAATCTTCTATAGAAAAATATAGTATGTATATTAATTTGTCTTTTGCCCAGACCTGTTTTTCATAACAAAAATTTTCAAACAAAAACTGATATCAATCACTGAATAATCTAAACCAGATTTATGACATTATGTTTCACACTAATATAATAAATTACATGAACTTTTATGACTTTTATTTATGTAGATATATTATCGTATCAGTTATTGATAAAGTTGGTGAGGTTTAATTTCCAGACAAATGATGTTGATAATGATTTACAATACTAATAATAATTAGTGCTTGAGTAAATGCTGAAGAAAATATTATGATAATTAATAATAATTTTACTGAAAAATGTTTCTATATGATATAAAAAATAATTACAAGAAGATGTAGGTATTATACAAATATTTTCAATAGTATTTAGATTTTCTACATAGTAACTAATATAACTAATAACTTAACTAATACTAAACTAAATACAATTTATATAAAATATAATTGTAATATAAAGGTTTCGAATAAAAATCGACTGAAAATCAAGCGAAGCTGATAAAACACAATAAATTCACTTGTTGAAATTTAACAGTTTATAGCAACTTGATCCATTATTTACCAGCTTTTTAATCCAGTCATTGAATTGAGAACTTTCAAAAATATATATAGTTACAAATATATGCTACATATAAAGTAAAGCTATTTATACCAGCTTCTAATCAGCTATGCCAAAATTTGTTTATTAAAGTATTGCAATTTTTTAGTTTTTTATATAAAAAAATGCATATCGATAAATTAATTGATAAACATATCGATAATAATTTGTATAGACAAACAAATTGAAGAAAAAATATTTGACGCACACGGCCACGGCGAGAGCAACCCTTTCCTGTTTTAGGCGTAAAATCACGGCGTCACCTAAATATCAATGGAAATAATTCTAGCATATTTATGCATTTACATTTGAGTGGTATGCAAAGATAAAAGTTGTACTTGATTGTTATCCGTAAAATGGTAGAATATTATTGGATCTTTTAACCAGTTTTAGTAAGTGCCACCAAATAAACGAAAATGTCTGTCTCTTAGCACCGGACACTAAGTCGTCTCTTAGTGCTGGACAGTAAACATATTGATATTTCTAGTTAGTATTTACGTAATTTAATCCAATTATTTAATTTTGTTCTGTATAAGTGCTAACGGTCACAACATACCCCCATTCTTCGTATTTCCTTGTCAAAGAATGCAAATCTTATGATGAATGCTCCAGCTGAGAGCATCGGTGTGGCCCAGCCAAAAGGGTGGATATATAGTGACTTTTTTTGCAATATCTAAGAATATTCGTCAAAGACACATGTGAAAACATTCCAAAGTGTAGAAATGGCTACATATGTGATCAATGCAGGTTATTTTGAAATGTTCGGTACTAGGTGCCACTGTTTAAAATCATATTTTTTTATATCAAAGTTTGATTGATAGTATTAATTATTTTTTAGCAAATATTGCAGTTAATTTAGTTTGATTTCTAACTTTGTTATCTAATATAAGTCATAATTTAATAAACATTTCGTAAAATATTTTCTGATTTATTTATAAATAACCTTAGGTGTCCGCCAATAGGGGTCTTCCCCCTACCAATTTTTTTTTTACGTTCACTATTATACGACTGTCAACATCGTAAAAAACTGCAATTGGTTTTGCTATAAGTATCTTCATGCTTTTTATATAATATTTATTTTTTATTGACTTATTGTCAAGTACAGTCACGTAATATTGGCGACATGCATTATAATAGCATATTTATAATATATTATATACATGATACATGTATGTCTAAATGTATAAAATAGTAGTAACCTAATACATATAATAGGCGATGAAATTATCTGTGATGCTTTCAATACCATAAGCATAAATGTTTAATTAAGCATATAGATTATCTTCATTTTCTAAATGCACTCTATCGAAGTAGCATTATCGTTTTCAATATACTAAATATTCTTGATGAAATTTAAACAAGTTATTTAAGTCAGAAAGATCAGTAATATAGACTCTATAATAAATTCTCATTCTAAAAGAAAACGAAACTGAGTTGAAACATCTTGGATGATTGCACTGTTTTCCACATATGTAAATCGTTTATAGCAAGCAGCAAAAGTTCTAAATAAAGTCCTTGTGGAACTCCGAAAGTTGCTTCGTATTATCTAGATCTATGATGATGTCCATTTATTATTGCTTCCAGTTTTCGGTCAAGTAAATATGATCCCAGGTATTCCAATGCTCTGCTTTCAACATCGAATTAATAAAGTTTGCAAATTAATATTTAATTATGATTATCAAGCTTTACTTATACTGTCGCAAACTACGTACTAATCATATCGTGTGTTTAATAATTTATTAATATGCTCTACAAATAGAGTAAAACTAGACGTTGTAACCCGTTTCAAAGCATAAATCCTGATTTGTGTAAATAGCATTTTAAAATTATTGTGATAAGAAATGCTTATAAACTCATTCAAAATTTTGAAAAACAACGTTTTTTAAATAAAGGGTTACATAAAATTTATTTCATTTGAATTACAAATACCACTAACTCCAAGGTGTTAAATAAATATTATTCATAATTCAGTTATTATTTGAATTAACCTGCAAAGTTAGTAAGTAAAGAGGCAATTGACTTTAAAAACCAAAAATAGCATAATATAATGGTTAAATACAAGAGTTAAATGCTTTTGACTAATTTTGTTTGTCTTCTTCAAACAATTTTCTTTATGTAGGGTAGGGTAGACCACAAAGAACCAATTTTACTTTGACCATTATATTGTGATAACCAAACCAATTATATCACAATAAATAACATATATCAAGCAAACAACTATGTGACTCAGTAAAACTCCCAGGCGGATGACCCCTTTTACCCCATAGGCGGATTAATTGGGACAGCCGAGAGGCAAGCTGGTCCAATGTGTTATTTTAATTTTATAGGGTCTAATGTTTATTTTAATTTCACGAAATAATAGCTACAGTATTCAACTAATGTAAAATATAAATTTTACGGGAACATTTTTTTAAGATAACACTGTAAATGAACTTGATCTGGCATTTTGTCAGAAATATTCATCACCAAAGTTGGTGGGAATAACCATTTATTTAATTTATCTCTTGTGAAATTGCTTTTTCAACTTTGTTTAACTTAATTTACTTTTTATTTGCTATTTATTATTTTTTATACCTGTGGGGGTAAAGGTTCAGTTAGTCCTTTTTACCTCACCCAGATGTAAGCTTTTATAGAGGTCATATAAAAAAACTATTAAAAATTAAACTAAGGTCTCGTAAAATAAGCAATACACACAGCTCACAGCAAAAACAAATAACAACGAAAGAAAATATTTTTGTTATGGATTTTCAAACATTGCCGTTTATCTCCAGAACGTCGAAAGAGCCATCACGGCTGGTTAAACATATTTTTTTTACTTTCAAATATTGTTAAAATACTTTACTTGTTCTTGAGATATCGGTGGTGGACCTTTTTACCCACGGACCTTTAAGCCCCGCTCTACTCTCTATATATTTCTATTCTATGCATTGTAAAATGCAATAAAGTTATTATTATTAATAAGTGTGTGTGTGTGCGTAGAAGTGATGAAATACGTACATATTAAGAATTTTTAAACAATGAATGCTTATGTGTCATTATATTATAGAATTTCAATTGAATATTTTGGAAATCATCATCATTGCATTCTTATGCGATTATTCAATAGATTGATATGAATCTATTCTTCATGCAAATTATGTTGATATTTATAATATATTTGAACGGATATCAAGTCTGTAAATTTATGCTATTTATGCAGAAATTATATATATATATATATATATATATATATATATTGTATGTACATGTACTTTCAGAAATATAGTTCGGAAAGCTTCAGGTCTATTGTTTTTTTCGTTGTTTACAAAATACTGCGAATTATTGATTCTGGTGTATATTTTTGTGCACTCGACTGCATTGTGCAATTTTAATTTTCATAAACATTCCATTCTCAAAAAATTGTAGTAGATTTGACTATCTTTACAAATAATATTTTTTATACGATGAAGATTATTATTATCTATCTAATACAGAAACCTGTTAACTACCAAATTTATGACATGAATTGCGAGTTATCACTAGACTTATGAATTATGACTTTATCCTAATCATTAATACTACTACTCTCCTGTATAATTTTATCGGTAGACGAATGTGAACGAGAACCCAAAAAGCTATTTCAAAATGTGCTAAAATGCAAATAAACTACAATCATGATTATGCAGTATGAAATATAGAAAAATGCACGATAGCAAAATATATAATTTAAACTGGTTTTTCAAGTAAAAAACCATTTACATCATCAATCAAATATTATTCTACAAAATGCAGCGAAATTTTAAAAAACTATTACATTTTTCGACATTTGACTTCGACAAAATCCGTCGAGCACCAAATAGGCTGTTAGCATTGGCATTGACTGTTAGCATTTGCTATTTCTATCGTATTTGAAAGTAATATATTTTCTAGTAAAATTGCCATATAAAGATATATCCCCATTATTGCCTCAACTAACTTAAAGTCTAGTCTAGACTTACAATTACTACGGATTATTAAATTATGGTAATCCCGATGAGATTTAAATATCTTTTACGAGCAATTACAATAATCCAGTATTTCTCGTTGATGATAACACGATATATAAATTGTAACCAATCAGAAATACAATATAATTATTTGTTGGAATACAATAGATATTATTATTAGTATTACCAGTCTAAATCCCTTTAACTTCTCTTAGCATAAATACATTTTCTGGGTATGTACCATCAGGTCAGTTTTAGTAAGCCAATATCGTATCTCAGTAAGAATTTCCAAGCAATAAATTAAACCTACATACAGTATTCCTCAAAACTCAAAAATGGAGGAGAATGGCAGGACCTATATATCGTCTGAGTGCTTTAAGGGTTGCTTGCGCATTTCGCATAATATTGGAGGAAGCAGTGCGCGCTTCGATAATTTACCATTCTAGATCCTCCCCCGACGAAGTAATGCCTAACGGTGGTTTCCGTGAACATGTCACCACAGTTATAAATATTCTCGTCCCAATATTGTTTAATTTTTATTGAAGATACTAGGGATTGGGCAAGTAGATATTTTTGCATTGCATTAACAAGCTTATTAGGGCGGGTCGATTTAAAGGTCACTTAGGCACATATGATTTTCGGATACTATGGATCAAAATAAGATACTTTGCTGAAGAAACTATACCTCTTTGTTGACCTAAAAGGGTTGAATGTTGAAAAGCCGCTTAGGGGAGGTCTCAGGAGATGAACCACGGGCATGGGTAAATCGGCTTTCTAATGTTAGTAGCAGTCGGTCATACATTTGGACGCGATTGTGGCACTCTAAATAGGTCAAAATAGAATTTTCCAAATTTCAACCCTTATTTTTGGGTCATTGCACGGGACATCAAAATTCATTTTAGAGGTATAGTTTCTTCAGCAAAGTATCTTATTTTGATCCCTTGTATCCAAAAATCATGTGTGCCTAAGGGACTTTTTTGACCCATACAAATCGACCCGCTCTAATATATATATATATACATGTTTAAAAGATAAATACTATCCTTGTGCATTTCTTTAAGCATTCTGGACATCACTAAGCCAAAGTCTGAAGATTTATTATTCTTCAGATTATCAATTTCTTTGATTTGAAGATGATCTTCATAAAAAAATAATTTTATACTGCTTTTCAAGTAGTGTAAAGGAAATATAGAGGGAGAAGAAATAGCTGCAATAGAAATCTGAGTTCGGTTAGAAAACTGATCTCATATGTTGAGCAATTAGATCGAATTTCTCACTCCTTGCCCGAATAGTTGATTACTCTCATTCCATCAAACAGACGATATATTACACAAAGAAATTTTTCTTCACTTTGAAGCTTATGTAACTTTCGATGAAAAATTTGACAAAACTTATTTTTGATTAATAAAAATGAAAATAGCTTGGTTTTGTTAAATATTATATTGCCCGAACCAACTGTTGACGTAATCTTGTTCAAAAAATTGTACATCATAACTTGTAGTGTAGGATACAAATATAAAATCGATTTTAAAAAATAATTGGTACATACAAACATGATACAATAAATATTATAAATATTTTTACTAAAAAAACTTCTTATGTATTAAATTTATAATGATAAAAATACAGGAGTATTGAAGGTTCAATAATACAGGAAGTTCAATAATAAAATCGCATACAGTTGTAATTTATATGTATTTATTAGAAAATTGTTATTTCGAATATCATAAGAAGTTTAATAAACAAAAGTTTCGCCATAATTTTCATATCATCACAATTCTTTATATGTTGCTTCACTTGTCCAATTCTGTTTAGTCAACAAAAATAGTTTATCAGGAACGGGAATATTAGAAAGAAGAGCACGTATTGCTGTAGTGTTTCCTGCTGCAACTGCTCCATTTAAAGTAACACCAAGCATAGCAGCCACCGCGAATCCTGCTGCGAAACAATCACCTGCTCCAGAAGTGTTGGCCAAGAGCGAGTTGGCAGGTAATTGCGCCTAGATTGATGCAATAATTAATACATAGGATTAATATTTGTTTTAGATAATAATTAATATAATAATACAATTAAAATTACGGACAAATTAATTCTTCTACTACTACTTGTGTATGTAGTTACTATACTTATATAAAATCAAAAACAATTTTTGCATTTAATTTAGTTCATTACTTCCCAACTGTTATTAATTATTTAATATAAAGTAGATAATACAATAATTTTTTATATATTGTGTTTAGTTTTTGTGAATTTGATTCAAGAGCTTTAACAAACATATCTTTTATATCAAATAACATTCAGAATTCTATATAAATCAAGTCTTACAGGTGGATATAATCGAACAGATATTTTTTTATCAGTTTTGTGTCCTGGTTTTATATAGACACCGCTGTCGTCAAATAGCCTTTCAGAGTTGTCACACAATCTGGCGATTGCAACACCTTTATCTCCTAAAGTCACTACAAGAACATCAACAATGTTCTCGAAGATCAGAGTAGAACATAATGATTTAAGTTCTGCCAACAAGTATTTGTCTGCCACCTGCAAATAAGAGTTAGTAATAATATTTAAAACAAAATAGTTATTTTTAAATAAACCAACATCGTATAAAAGAACAAAGTTATATATTATATTGGGTTGTGTTATATATTACATTTTGATTGTTATATATTACATTTTGACTAGTTATTTTCGTACGATAAATTATATATTGGCCGTTTCAGTCGAACATCTTTTGTTATATTTCTTATTGGTAAAAAACCGATCAAAGTGCTTTTTGACTTCATTTGAGTTGAATGTTTTACCGTCTAAATTTTTTTCAGTGACCAAAACAAATAATAGTCTGGTGATGCCAACCAAGAGAATGTGGTGGCTGTCGGATTGTATCCCATTTAAACTGTAAAAGCTTTTTGCGATTGACCAAACTTATGTGAGGTCGCGCGTCGTCTTGGTGCAATATTACACCTCGACTGTTGATTAATTCTGCTGATAAATGTAGGTATCCGAATAAACAATTATGCTGTGTTGAAAAATGTGAAATACGACCTACTTCTTTATAATCTCACCAAACATACTGCATCACCTGTTCCTGGTGAATATCGGTTTTGTATTCATCCCATTTGTCCTAGTGATAATTCGCCTCCAAACTGATCATCTTCATAATGTTTCAGAAGGGAATCGCAGACGACAATGTGGCGACAAAGGTTTCTCTCTATGAGAACCTAGAAAACTTATGAGCTTCTAGGAAAATCTCTGACCTTTCAAGTAGTCATGAACAGTTAAATTTGATAAATTAAAATTCAATGTGCTGTTATTTGCCGGTTTGCATCAAATGATGCCTTTCTCGCCTTATTCGTTCTTCATGAACGCGCATCTTTAAAATCAATTTTCGAATCGAAATTTAACAAACCAGTTCTGGCACTGTCATTTTTCTATACATAAATTTTTAACTTTATACGCAGTAAAACAGTAACTTATGTCAAAATGCTGCTTATTCTTTCCATATTTAAAGAAACACAATCCAAAAATTACTACATATAATTGATTAAAATTTTATATACAAGCCTCAATACAAAAGCTTTCAAATCATATAATAATTTTAGGGTGCGATAAAAAAATGCAAATAAATCCTATGTGGTAAGAAACTTAAGATAGTATTGTATACCACATTCTATGTGGTATACAATTAAATCCTAGTAGAAAAATGAAATTACTTTTTGAACAACCTTTTACTATATATTTATATTATTTAAATTATACTATACAATATATCTGCATCAGTTTTTTACATATAAATAAACCAAGAAAGAATATTAGATAACTGGATCTTTGTGATGCGCATGTTATAACATACGGTTTTATGTGTAAAACGCCTGATCATGCAGCAATTAGACAAACATTTTCACAGTTTTTACTACCAACAAATTTAGTTTGATTGAAAATCATCATGAATATTAAAAAGCAGTTCAGAGAAGAAGTTTGCAATATATATATATATATATATATATATATATATATATATACTATTTGATTCATTTTCCCACTTACATTTTCGACCAGGCTATTTTCCATTATTGCAGCAGCCATTGCCCGCAGTTCGGCCATATTGGGAGTGCAGAATGCCAGTGGTTCCGGTAACGGAAATTCAAGAATTCTACTCGCTTTCCTCATATCCGTAGGTTCATAGAACACTAATCATACATAACATATTAAAATTAAATTTGAAATAAGAATTCAATACAACATTCAAAATAATGATCAATTTAATTTTAAACATTTAACTATAGAAATTGAAAAAAAAGAATACTTTATAAGAAGACTAAAAATATTTATTCTTGGTAAAAGAATGTTGCTGCCTAATCTTTTTACTAATATTATTTTCAACCACATTGTAGCTTTATATTAAATACAGTCATCAAAATAAGTTAAGTGTTAAAAAAGTTAAGCAGGGAGTTGTTTCCTTGTAGGAATAACTAGGGATTAAAAATGAACAATACAAGGATGAGCTGAAAAGTTTCCGCCTAACAACGATACAACCATTTTTTCCTTTTTAAATAAGAAAATAACAAGAAGTAGCTTGGTGCTACTGGCAGATCTAGTGAGTGAAGTGGATGGTCCAATAAGTTCCAATCGTAACTGGTGGATTTTTGCCATGGCAAAGACAACACATTGTTTTGGTAAAACGGGCTTTTCTTTTCCTGCAAATGTGATCATTTGGCCTTTTGCTCGTCAAGTAATGGTGCGTAGTATGCTTTCCTATTGGTTTTTCCTTCTTGAAGATTATCGAATAAAATATCTCCATGACTATCCCAAAATACAGAATACATTACACTTCCAGCCAAAATAACTGTTTTTGTTCTTTTTGTAGCTGTTTCCCCCTTTGTAGTCCACTGTTTTGACTGTAGCTTTGTTTTAGGCGTATAATGGTGAATCCAAGATTCATCTACAGCCTTAAGAGCGTTGAAAATGCTTATTCGAACATGTCTATCCTGGGAAAACGCGGCAGCCAAAGCGCGGACGGCTTTCTCATGTATAATTTACCTTTTTATATTTGAAAAACACATTTTTTAGATATCTTCATTTTTTCTGGTATTTTCCACACTTTGATTCGGCGTTGGTCTAACATCATTTCATGAACTTTAGCAATGTTATATTCAGAAGTTGAAGTTTTTGGACGTCATGAACGATCATCGTTTACCAAGCTTTTACGGCCACGTTTAAACTCAACTCCAAAAATTTTATTGTGGAAAATGATGGTGCAGAGGTACCACACATAACATAAGATGTCTTTTATTTGCCTTTCCGTACAGCCTTTCAAAAACAAATATTTAATTACAGCTCAATATTAAATTTTTTCTATTTTCACAAAAACACTTACATGTACTTACTCAAACGGCTATCGATTGAAAACGGAGCGCCCAAAATGACCAAAAATTTGGCGAGTAACTTCTAAAAGATGCACAACTTCATTCAACAGTTTTTATTGACGAGTAGCACCTTTTTCGTGTTGAGGTCGGAAATTTTTCAGCCCACCCTCGTATTTCAGTTTTAACAAAACTTCAACAATTAATTTCACACTTTATAATCCAAGCTTTGAAAAGGAAAGAAAATTAACTTAAGCACTTAAAGGCAAAGTGTTGGAACTCACTGATTGATAAATATAACATACAAAATTATCAACATGACTACGCTTGGCATCGTGTCTTAAGGCAAATTGCTGGAACTTCCCGTACCAAAAATTATTTGCTTATAAAAAGCTTTAAAAAGTTTTAAAAACTTAAAAAAATACATTTTTGAATAGTTCGAAATTTTTTCATAGCGTTTGCGTTGCGTAGCTATTTTAGAGACGATATATATGGAAACGCGTAGGCGCTGCGTTGCAGTCTAACGCATGAACATTAAGAACCTATAGAAATGTAAATAAAATTTGTACTTATTTTTAAAATTTCTATAAAATATATAATAATTTGATGTGCATGTGTCTAAGGATCATTTTTGACCCCCAAAACAATATTTTTTTAACTTCTCGTAGGGTATTAACTTCCTATAGCGTAGTTATAGTAGTGGGCCAAAATTCGAAAATTTTTGTATATCTTCACGTTTTGAAGGTTTCTGAACACTTTGCCATACCTGAGAAAAAATGAATGTGTTCGTGTGTGTGTTTGTATGTCCGCATTTTCAACCGATTTGAATGGTTCAAAAAACATTCGATTCCCTATCGATAGGATAGGGAGATGTGCTGTTTTTAATTAGTTTTTAGCAAAGGCAGGCCCAGCCATTACGGAGATACAGAGCAAAGATTGCAGAAAAAATAAATCGAGATTTTGAGAGAACGGAGCATACGATCCGGTTTAAATGATCTAAAAAACATTCAATTCGTAATGCTGGGGGAAGTGATGGTAAGTTTTTGGCATAGGTAGGTGCAGAGGTTTCGAAGATACGAAGCTAAATGTACAACAAATTACAGTTTTTGAGAGGACTAAGCATCCGATTTGAATAATTAAAAGAACTTTCTGCTTGTGTTGACGAAACAATTGCTTTAAAAATTTTTTTTTTGTATATCGAACATAATTCAGATTTTAATTTTAATTCTTGCTAAAGTTCTAAAGCTCACTTATATACTTTAAAATTTAAAGTATTGAAAAGTTAAAATTATTTATTTAAATTTTAAATAAATAATTTTAACTTTTCAATTCAGTTTATATAATTCTTATAAGTATAAGAATTATAAGTAACTTATAAGTATAAGGCAATGTTACAGTATTTTTTTTATAATAAACTATTTGAAAACATTTAATATTCTTCGAACATTTCGTTACAGTACGAAAAGTTCCAGCAATTTGCCTTAAGGCACGATGCATAAGCCATTAGTTACATTTTTATAGGATCCGAAAAATGCAATTTTTCTCATTTTGTCAATACAAGTAAAATGTTTTTGAATTATGCAAAACATACATATATACACATACATAATATACACATACATACACATACATACACATACAAGCACAGACATGCTTCTAATTTTTCTATGAAATGCCAAAAAGATTTAAAATGTTTAACCGTTAGACTGTTCTAAGTTCTTCTCTTGTTTTCAAGTTTTCTAAAATTGTTGAGACTTTTAAAAATTTGAAATTACGGTAGACAGTTTATAGTTTTTCTTATGACACGATGGCATGCACCACCAGTTACATATTTATTAATATTATTTTAATATGTTGTATCATTGTAATGTATTTGCGCGTAGAAATTTACATTAAATTTTAAATAAACCACTCGGTTAGAGATGTTTTACATCGAATAATCGAAAAATGTAGTCGTGTTTCACGCACTATTCCGTGACAACGCCCGGCCGACTTCAGTCCTGTCTGTACCGTGGCACGGTTACGAACGATCAAAATAATAGTGTTAAAATAAAATAGTTTCGCTTTCTATATAAAATGCCAAAGACAAAAACTGGAAAATTTGCAGTGGGTTTCACGGCAGTGGGTTTTCTATTTGTGCTAATAGCTTTCGTATCACCATACTGGTTGCAGGCTGATAAAAAAATAAGAAATCCGAAATTTCAGAAGATAGGTGAGTTAGTGTTACCGTGAGTCACCGTTAGTGAGCGTGTCCATGTGTTGGTTTTGTTATGTTGTGTTGCAGGTAAAAAAGGTGTGGGCTCGTACGCGCGTTTGTTTACATTTTTTATATTAAAAATAATATTCAATATTTTTATATTATTAAGCAATATTGTAGACATATTAAAATTTAATAATAATTTATATGACTGCTTATTAAATTTAAGTTTATTATAAATTTTATTACTTTAAAATGTCCTAATAAACGTAATTTAACTTGTGCAGTGAAAATATGGGGTTATCAAATTTTTATTTCTTTTATGGTTTCCAACCTGTGGGGCGCGAGGATGTTACATGTGGGTCGTACACCTGTTTCCAAAATACTGTTTCCAAAAAATAAACCAAAAACGTTGATATCATATATAAAACTAAATCTATAAATAATTATTATTTATGTATATTTTTTAGGGCTTGCACCGAATATTCGGCAACTATTCGCTATTCGGCATATTCGGCAACTATTCGCTATTCGGCATATTCGGCACCTCTTTTGATATTTGCCAAATACCGAATAGTAACTTACTATCAGCCGAATGCCGAATAGGTAAAATCAAAGGAGGCGCCGCCGCCGCTCGGCGAAAATATTGTGTGTGGGTTTTATCTTTTATGTAGGCTTGTACTGAATATTAGGTTGCTATATGGTATTCGGCATATTCGGCATCTTTTTTAATATTTGGCTGAATACCGAATAGTAGCTTACTATTCGGCCGAACACCGAATAGTAAGTTAAAATCAAAGGCTCCGCCGCCACTCAGCGACAATAATGTTGGTGTATTATATTTTTTCTGATAAAGAGCTCAGAGTGCTCCCGATGGATCTGTATTTAGAAGTGTTTAGTTTACATAACATAGCATGAAGAAATGTTTTTGTGTATATATAATAATTTAAACTTTATGATTGTGAGATTATAAATGAACACGTAAAGTGCTCTTTCCTGAAAATTCAAAAGAAAATTTATTGTTACATGTTTATGTTAACTACGATAAATCATTCAATGGTTACACGCATGTGTTTTATCTATACAATAAAATCATTTATTATATTCAATCTAAGCGTTTCCAAACAAATAGCTATTATCGACTCCTTATCACAAAATATACATACAATATTTTTAACCAGTTTTTTATTTATTTTATTATGATTAGCCTTCCTAATATCTGAGAAATAATGAGTTTATAAAAGAAAATATAAAATGTTTAGGAAAGAAATAATTAGAATTACATTTATATAAATGTAAAGAATCGCTTTTTTCATGATTTTACCATTTATTTATTTACCATTTATATAGTATTCAAGTATTCGGTATACAGCCGAATAGTATAAATGGTGCCAAATATTCCAAATTATAAAGAGTAATCGAATAGTGGTTGCAAGGATATACATAAAACTTGAATAAACATATAGCGCGTTAGAAATATAACAACTACTGATAGTAGTTACATTAATACAAACGAGTTTAGGCGCCAAAAATCTGCCGAATAGTAGCCGAATATTCGGTATTCGGTCTTTAGAGCATGCCGGATATTTGGTATACGGCATTTTGCCGAATATACTAGTCGTTGCAAGCCTACTTTTATGCGATCAAGAGCTTGCAATGAATTTGCACTTGGAAGTCTTTAGGATATGAAGAAAGGATTTTGTTATTGTGAGATTAAAAATGACATGAATACAACACTCCTCTGAATATACAAAGGATACGTTATTGTTAAATGTATATATGTTTGTTATAATCCAACAGTTAAAAAAATGTGTTGTAAATATATTTAATAATGCTATTTATTATATTACATATAAGCTTTTCTAAAAAAAGATCAAATATAGGTTCTTTATCGAAAAATTACAAACTAAATTTTTGCTCTATAATAATCTATAAGAAATAATTTTATGTTTATAAAAGAATCGCTTTTTTATCATTTTATCATTTATTTCACATCACATATGTTACTCAAGTATTCGCTATTCGGCCGAATAGTATAAATCATGCCAAATATTCCAAATAACAAAGAGTAGCTGAATAGTCGTTGCAAACTTAGGCATAAAATGTGAATAAACATGAAGTGCGTTAGTAATATAACAACTTTGAATAGTAATTACTAAGCAAATACATTAATACGCCGAATATTCGGTATTCGGTCTCTGAAGCATGCCGAATATTCGGTATTCGTTTTTTTGCCGAATACATTATTCGTTGCAAGCCTAAATTATTTTTTCATAATATGTTATATTAATTTGTAGCCTGACAAATACATTATATCAGTTGACTATTTTACGAAATTAGATTGTTAGAATATTTAAGGGAGGCGCAGCATTATTTTTTAAAAGAACGGGAGGGCGCGGTACGAATAGGTTGGAAACCACTACCTTACTTGTTTTTTTTAGTATGCTACTAAAAAATTGCACCATATCTTGACAATCCTGATTAAATGCGCCCACTTTTACTGGAACTTTAGTACATTAAAAAAAACGAGCTTTCAAATTTGGCCAGTTTTAAATATTTTAATTTCATTGTTTAACAAATAGTTTTTATTCAAGAAATCGTGTGACAATGTTGTCATTATTTTCTACTGTAGTCCGAGAAATGTAATTTATGATTACAGTTGCAAAGTTTGAATGAACAAAAATAATTAAAATTAAACACTGAAAAATTATCAAAGTTCGATCAAAGCTCTACTCTGAGCTGTACTTGAAAGCTCGTATTTTCGAAATTGCATAGATTAAAAAAAAAATCTTGATAGTTACAATCAATTCTGTCACCCTGTTTCGGTTTGACATTGAGTTATGGGAAACCCTGTATATGACACATTTTTATATTTCTTTTTTTTTAAATTATTGTTCTTCAAATATTATTTTATAAATAAGCTAAATGATTTTTATAAATATTCAAAGAATTTTATAATTATATTAATAAATAATTCCATTGCGCCGGTATATAAATAACCACAGATAATTCAATACTTACGATTAGATAAACAATGCAAAATAAGTTATCTTATTGTGTGTTGTTAAAATAATATTTGATTTTTTGATAAGTTTTGACACATGGAACAATTTTATGGAATTTTACCTAATTTATCTTATTTAGTTTACTTTTATTCACTGATATGCAGTTTAGATTTTACAGTTTACATTTGAGATATATTACCTATATACATATATTTTTCATATTAGTACACAGTAATTATGCTCATTACAAATATCTCGTTTTTTACAATTGATTTATTTGTCATGTATACACTATTTTTGCAATATGTATTATGAATAAATATTTTTTCTCAATTTACTTGTGACATTTTTCAATAGTATTACAATACGAACGTGCAATGTTACTGCTCTCATATTACAGGTGTGTAGTTTTTAGAGCTGTTAATACTATATTATTTCATTCATTTGAGCATTTATTTTCTGCAGGTTTATGGGAGGTTTGCTTTAAAGACTTTGAAGATATACATCATTGGTACGACACTAGGTTTACAGGATGTTGGTGGGTCTTCGAAGAAGAATTTTACATAATAGGTAAAGTTTCAAGATTTATAACAAAATTTAATTTAAAATAGCTATTTAGATATACTATAAATATTTCGTAGAGCATCCGGCTTTACGATCAGAGAGCTTTAGGGTCAAATCCGCGATTCGGACAACCTGATATCAAGCTGTACTGATATTAATTTTTAATTGAAAACTTTTTTCTTAGTATGCATATATTTATTATCAATAAAAATATACATTAATTTTTCACTTGAAAACTCAAATCATATAAAATATTCTTACCCGGCATTGTTGCAATGTGTAAAGATATATCATCACTATTTGAAAGAAAATGGCTACCAATTAGTTGCTTTCTAATAAAAAACATATCAAGAGATAGTCAAAAATGGAGAAGCCTTCAAAGTTTAAGAAACGTATCTTTACATGAGATTTTGAGTTCTAAAAGAGTTATATTTCTCTATAAATATATATTACAGATTTATACAACTAGTAGAAATTTTAACGTTTCAAAATAGATTTATTTTGGTGGATAAAGTGTATCCAAGAATGCAATTTAAAACACTCAATTCTAAAACCTAATAACAAGAGCATTCATACTCATACATACCACATTATCAAAAATAAACTAGAGAAAAGTGGCATTCTGCCTCAAGCAACTTGGATGAACTTTCTGATGTGTGTTAATGAACGGAGTAATAAATAATAACTGTCTTATGGGCCGATTCTGCCTCACAACACACCAATGTTATGGCAAGGCCAGGTTACGCTCCAACTTCCATACATTATGCTACTGTATTATACTGAATACTGTCAAAATGTCAGGTATTTGCTGTGCATTCGGGCGTTTGACACATAAACTGCAACGTTACTCGTATGTTACGGAGCTGTATCAGAAACACACTCTTATCTAACATCGTTTTTTGACATTTGTTCGGTTTCTAGGTTAGGTTTTGTATATGACAACCTGAGAAATACGCCTGACTGCACAGCAACCACATGATTTTGCCAATAATTAGTATGAAAAAATCTTCATGTTATAGCCTTGCCATAATATTGGTCTGTTATGCGGCAGAATCGGTCCATTAGTGTCTACCTGTCTGCTTCACGACCTATTTACTATTTAGCTTGTATATCTGTTTACTTATTTACTTGCCTACTTTTACACCTGTCTATCTGTCTGTTTAGATGCCTACCTGTGTATTTGAATAGCCGTTCATCTGTTTACTTGTGTACCTGTCTACTTTCCAACCTGAGTACTTGCACACCAATTTAGTTGTATACCTAGTTACTTTTCTACATGTCTCATTGTAAACCTGTTTACCTGTCTACTGGTATACCAGTTTTCTTCTTTACCTATCTACTTGACCCTGGCTAGTAGCTACATGCAGATAGTTGTGCCTTACCCAAAAACTAATCAGTACGTCTAGCAGTCAGTACGAATCAAATATTTTTTCAATATTTAAATCTGCTGAGCAGCGCTTCCGAAATCGAAAGATAATATTTTTTATAATTATTTAGCTAAAATAATATAATATTTATTGTTTAAATTAATTTTTATTCAAATTCATTTCTTATATTTCAGGTGATTTCCTATTGCCCGGATTTTTTGTAGCGACTCAATTCTTCTTTACAGTATGTATGACATTGCTTCTAATCGCAGTAGCGTTAGTTGCCTTGTTTTGCATATGCAGCAGGCATCATGATAGATATTTGCTGCTTTTACTGACCGTAGGAACAGATCTAATTATAGCAGGTACTAAATGAGCAAAGTTATTTTAACTTAGTAAGATCATAAAATATGAAACTAAAGTCACATTTCCAAATCATGATAAGGGTATTCTAGATAATGAAATTTATGGCTAAATAAATAGCTAAGTAGAAGTGCACCATCAAATACAGTGGTGGTGCTCCATACAGTGGAGCACCTTTTACTAAATACTTCTCTCATTACTTAAATTTATTTTTGGTGATCTGTGATCATTTGTCGAATACTTTGGTCTGATTGTGAGATACAATACAATACACGTTTTATTTCGAATTAATATGTCCAAAAAGGCAATAATAGAATAATTGCAGTTAAAGTATAGAGACATATGTAAATAGATTTAAAAATAATATCTATTGCATTCTTGCATAACATTTGTTACAAACTAATTTTTGCGCAATAAAAAATCAGTTTTTATCAAACTTGCTTATTATAAAAATAATCGATGTATCAATTAAGAGCTTTCATAGTTTTCGGATTATTTTCCGTAAGAAGACAAATCATCACTAGTGGTGTATGCTATACACTGTATAGCATCGTGCGTTAGGGCAAATTGCTGGAACTTTCCGTGCCGTAATGAAATATTCGAGAAATATTAAATGACTTCAAATAAATTATTGTAAATACTGTAACTTTCATTATTGGTATTTGAATGGCAAAATATAGAAGCTGATAAATTCGATGACAAAGTTTATATATGTTTACCTGAAAAATAAATAAATGAAACTGGATCAAGCGGAGTTAGAATTAGGAGAAAAGAATTTAAAAAAGAGTAAATTTTATAAACTGAATTGTAAAGTTAAACTTACTTATTTTAAGTGTGTAAGAGAGTTTCGGATTTTCAGCTGAAATTAAAATTAAAATCCGAATCATTCTTGATATTTAAAAAAAATAAAATTGGAAATAAAAAAATTATTTGAGATTTTGGAAAAAAAATTTTGCTTTCGTTACTAATCGTTTCTTCACAAGTAAAATGTATTTTGAATCATTTGATTCGGAAGCTTTATTGTCTCAAAAACCTGCCTTTTTTTCATTTTTATCTCCTTGTCTCTGAAACGGCTAGAATGTCTTTGTCAAAAACTAATCACTCCGTCTTCTTACAATTACAAATTGATTTGTTTTTTTAATCATTCAAATCGGATGCTCTGTTCTCTCAAAAATTCAATTTTTATTTTTTGCACTCTTTCCTTCATATCTCCGAAACGGCTGGACTGATTTTTGCAAGCTCACACTTCAGATGAACACTTTTAACTTTGCATTCATTTTATGTATATAATTCTTTGAAATATGAAATATGTTTCTACATTCTAACTCCGCTTGATCAAGTTTTGATTCTAACTTTTCATGTAAAATATATAAAAGTGACCGTTCAATTTATTTGTGAATGTTGAACTTTTCTTTATTTGTTTTATAAATGTTTTGTTTATTTTATAAATGTTATTTTCCAAATGAACTGTTCAATATTTTATAAAAATAGCTCTCAGTTCTTAGTGATTAAGTTATTTATGTATACTTGTCTGGAAGTTCGTACATTTTAAGCAAAATGGTATTTACCACTAGTTATGTATTTGATATTGTGAAAAATAATAATGTAATGATTGAAACACTCCGTTAAATACAAGGCTGCGTTAGAGTTGATGGATATCATTTCACGTCAACTGTGAAAAATAATAATGTAATGATTGAAACACTCCATTAAATACAATGCTGCATTAGAGTTGATGGATATCATTTCACATCAACTAATAATGGATTGAGATGGAATGTGTGAACAAGAAAATCTCATCTCACAGATTGGTCTTCAAACAGCTAGTCGTTGGATACAAGTCAAGAATTTTTTGGCCACAATATGTGAAAGTAGAGGGAAGAAGATGTATAACCAGACATCACCTTGATTTTTATGATGTTGCTATTGGAATATAAACGGCAACGTTTGAATATCAATAACAAAAGTATTTTCTTTTGTTGTGATATAATTCGTTTGGTTTTTATAATATAGTTGCTCAAAGTCAAATTGGACTTTTTTGTGCCCGGACCTACCCTATATATACGATTATTACGAACACATAAGATGGCACGGATATCTCAAACATTTGTCACAGTTTGGCTGTAAAATAATTTATTTCATTGCAATACGCATCAAATAAAAAGATAACAAAACGTGTTAATTGTATTAAACATGAACCAGCATCTCTTGAACGTAACATGATTAACGATGACAAACGCGATAATTGAACTAATAAGACCCCTTTTGGAGAAGCTCAATTTAAAGGTCAAGTGTGATTCATTGCCTTATGTCGCATTTATTGAATTTGCCTCGCCGGCATACATCTCACCACATCTATCTTATGATTTTAATTGAGAAAAAGCCCAAGTTACATATTTATTATTAGGTAAAGTACATATGCCTTATTAAAAAGGAATATATTTATATTATAATATCTAATGTATATTGAAACACAATTTTAGTGGATACATTCTTGATATTTCAGAAAATATGTGGAGTGAATAATTTTTATAGCAGAACAGGAAACATTTATTATATTATTTCTTATGTGTCATGCGAGACATATAACTTTTAAGTAAATCGTTAGTTTTCCTCTCATGGTTTAAAAATATTTGTGAATGCAGACCGATATTGATAATGATAACGATACTAAACCGATAAATCATAAAGGACAAGTTCAATTCTGCAGAAATTCTCTTACCAGCGCTAACAAAACTCATATTTTTCTGTGTTAATTTCAAATTACAAACAAATCATACACCAAAATTGATGACTTCATATGGTGAGATATATGCCTCAATTCCATAATTTTTATTATATTAAAAAAAGTTAATGGATGCTTTCATTCATTATCAAATACACTATTTATACAATTTGTGTCGCTCTCGTCTGTTGAGTGGTAAAAAACAAAAGTGGTTAGCAAAACTATAGAGTAGAGCGGGGCACAAAGGCTCAATTTCACTTTGAGCAATTATATTGTGAGACTCAAACTAATTTCAACGCAACAAAGACCAATCTGACTTTGTTCAGTAATACTCTCACCTAATTCATCATTGTAGAAATGTGTTTTTTATATTGCTTTTCAAAAATGTGTATCCTGGTTCTTTCTACCCCATACCCCAACAGGTCCTTTATATATATATATATATATATATATATATAGATATATATTATTTCAATTTTAAAGGGATTTAACCAATTATTAGCTGCATTATTCAAGCAATGCAGAATATAACTTTCATAGGTCAATTCAACTTACTTTTCTATTTGCTATTTTTAACACCTTTGCCAAAGGTTAAATCGGTGCTCTATAACCCGCTCAAGTGTTAGTTTTTATAGAATTTATATGAAATAATGTTGAATCTGACTTAAAATTAACAATATTTCTCATAAATCAATTAAATAACGTATTCTTAAAAATATATATTCAGGTTTCGTAAACTAAGCAACAGTTCTCACAACCACAAAAACTAATAACGAAAGAAAATGCTTTGGTTATAGATTTTAAAACATTGATGTTTATTTCCTAATAGCAACATCGTAGGAATTGAGACGAAGGCTGGTTATACATCTTTTACCCTCTACTTTCAAATATTATCGTTAAAAAATCTTAACTTTACTGATATTTGAGATGTCGGTGGTGGAACTTTCTACTTGCGGACTTATAAAACCCGCTCCACCCTATAGTATTATTATGACACTCATTGGTCCTTTGCAGTTTTTAGAAGTACTAGGAATTTTTATATCACAAAGAACAATCGATAACCATTTTTATTCATTTTATACCAATAATTTAACTTGCTTAATAATTATTCATAATCCTAGGTAAAAACTGATTGCACGAAATATAATATTATTATTTATGATTAAATTCTCTAATCCTCAGGCATATCTGGTTTAATAGCAGTGATAATTTTTGGAATTCGCGGCGATGGCAGGGACTGGATGCCCAACTGGGAGCATAACGATATGGGCTGGGCATATGCTTTGGCTGTTTTGGGTATGTTGATATTTGCAAAAATAGGAATGATTAATGTAAAACAAAATGTTTGATAATATTATTAATAATTAGGACTTATCATATGAGAAGAATAGAGACATTATTAATATTTAGCTTACTGAAAGAAGTAGTCTTTAAAAGAAGTGTCTTTAAATCGAAATTTTCATTAAATATATATATATATGGAGGCTTAGTCCATATTAATACCAATTGTAGTCATAATAAATTTCATAAAATATTATTTATATTTCGTTTATTTTATATATGATTAATATCCACGACACTATGTGTTGTCATACTGATCATTAATAAAACGTTATTGGTATTTTCTTATTTATAATAGAAAAGAAAGGTTTCAAGAATTATACATTTTAGGCAAATTCCACTAGAGAGAAACAAAAGCCATGTCCGATCTGACACTTGAATTTATTTTTGTTTTTTTCTGTGCTGTCAATATATGGGCCAATCTGTCCAGTAACATGTGATGCGTGTTGACAAGCCGCGATGCGTGTTGGCAACCCGCTACATCACTCCGCCCTAATGAAAAAGATTGTTTCGCATCTCTGACTGCCATTCTTGAACTTCCTTGTAAATTTCTTTTGGTTGAGATTGTGTGATAAATTGCCGTGTTGGCTTGTTGAGTTTGTTGATTGCTTACGTGGCCCTTCGCTGGTGAGTTAGCGGTTGAGTAGATGTGGCCCTTCGCTGGTGAGTTAGCGGTTGAGTAGATGTGGCCCTTCGCTGGTGAGTTAGCGGTTGATTGTATGTGGCCCTTCGCTGGTGAGTTAGCGGTTGAGTGTATGTGGCCCTTCGCTGGTGAGTTAGCGGTTGAGTGTATGTGGCGGTTGCCAAATTGTTTGCTCCCTGTCTGTTGCCATGGTGCTTATTATCGACTTATTTACCATGATAATAAGTGATTTATTGAGCACGTGTTATTGTTGATCTTGAAGTGCGTGGTCGGGGTCTCAGTTGTAGGATTAGAATGTTCTTCTAGTTATGGCGGTTGTGAGCCATTTATAATAATTATTTATATTTTTAAAAATTCTTTTCTTAGTAATTCTTGAGACTTCAATTTATTTTTTTTGTGCTACTTCAAAATATGTCTTGATCTTCTTACCTTCTTGTATGTGTGTTACTAGTTCACTCTCGGGGTCACCAAAATATGGAGGCTTAGTCCATATTAATACCAATTGTAGTCATAATAAATTTCATAAAATATTATTTATATTTCGTTTATTTTATATATGATTAATATCCACGACACTATGTGTTGTCATACTGATCATTAATAAAACGTTATTGGTATTTTCTTATTTATAATAGAAAAGAAAGGTTTCAAGAATTATACATTTTAGGCAAATTCCACTAGAGAGAAACAAAAGCCATGTCCGATCTGACACTTGAATTTATTTTTGTTTTTTTCTGTGCTGTCAATATATGGGCCAATCTGTCCAGTAACATGTGATGCGTGTTGACAAGCCGCGATGCGTGTTGGCAACCCGCTACATATATATATATATATATATATATATATCAATATAGGTAAATATATATATATATATATATATATATATATATATATGATTTAGTAGTTAATTTTGATGTTGAAATATATGAATGAGTTTTTGAGGGCGATACATCAAACAAAGAAAAGCCAAAGATTTATAAAATAATCTTTATTTCCAAAGAATAGAGACATTATTAATATTTAGCTTACTAAAAGAAGTAGTCTTTAAAAGAAGTGTCTTTAAATCGAAATTTTCATTAAATATATATATATATATATATATATATTTTTTGAATAGTCTTGAATTTGATGTTGATATATATGTTTAATTTGAGTTTAATATTCGGGCGTAACATCAATAAAAATATATATTATTTTTATTGATGTTACGCCCGAATATTAAACTCAAATTAAACATATATATATATATATCAATATAGGTAAATATATATATATATATATATATATATATATATATATATATATATATATATATATATGATTTAGTAGTTAATTTTGATGTTGAAATATATGAATGAGTTTTTGAGGACGATACATCAAACAAAGAAAAGCCAAAGATTTATAAAATAATCTTTATTTCCTCGGTACTCGCAAAGTACAGAAGTCGTGGCAGAAATTACATAATTCTACTTACATTTTTGTTCAATAAAACTATCATTTTTCTGTTTACATCATACAAAAAATTATAAAAAATGCATAGTGTTGACAAGTTAGTTGTATAAATGTTGGTGCCAATCTCTAGTGCGGTGTACACTTCTCTATATGTAACCAACCAACATAATATCCACTGATGATGACATTAAATTGAATGTCGAAACGTTTGGAAATAAAGATTATTTTATAAATCTTTGGCTTTTCTTTGTTTGATGTATCGCCCTCAAGAACTCATTCATATATATATATATATATATATATATATATATATATACCTATATTGACATTGTTCGATTATTTTAATAAATAAAATAGTTAGTTTTCGTATCAAATTACCAGTAAATAATCCGTATCATGGATTCAGAGAGCTTGAACAAAAACTTATTTATTTGGAAGATGATATATATATCTATTTTATTCGATTTATATTAACTAATTTCTCAAATAGATTTAAGAATAGATTATAATAGAATACATTTACTTAGAGAAATTTCTATTTTAAAATTTTCTACTCCAATGCATATATAGAATAGGGCAGGGCACGAAAGTTCAATTCAAGACTTTTAGTAATTTACTATAAAAACCAAACCAACTACTTACATCACAACAAATAATATATACCAAACAAGCACCTAAACAGATAATTCATCAAAATCCAAATATGTTTTTTTTTGCTATTTTTTGTAATTTGTCATCTAGTCCTTTCTAACTCTTAGGCCGGATAACAAGGGACAGAAACCAGGGGGCAAAAAGGTCCACTATTTCATTTTTAATTATAAAAAGATTTTACGAAATGATAGTTACAATTTATGCCGTTTAATTATTAGATTTAAAAATAATACTGAATATTATAAAGTAATATGTAAAAATCTGTATCTACTCTTGCTACAATCATAAATCTTGCTTTGGTAGGTATTTTTTGTTTAATTTACCATATTCACACGCTGTTTCTTGAATTACAATTATTACAAATTAAGGAATTAGTTTTTTTATACTGCATACAGCCTTCTTACAGAACTTTAGTGAATTTTAGTAAATTTATTGTCAGAGTTGGAATAACTTTTCTTTTTTAACTTATTTTACTTTTGTATTCACTATTTTATTATTATTTACACCTTGCCAGTTTAAAGGTTAAGGCAGATCTTTTTACATCAATCAAATGTAAGCTACTTTAGGAATTATATATAAAAACCTGATGAATCTAATTTAAAAATAACAATATACCTTACTTTTGTTGAAAAAAAAATGACATTGTGACCTTTCGTCTCGAAATCGTCCTCTTTAAGTAAGGTGACCATATTTTTTCAAGTTAAAACCGGAACGGTAATTTTTAGTTATACTAATCCGGGACGGAACGGGAGGGTTTATTCTAAAAACTTCAATATGATTTTAAAATAACGAATACTATTTAAGAATGCAATAAACATCCGTCTTTTTTAAACTTCATTATTCGATTATATAATATATTTTATCTTATATTGAATCTATATGTTCTTTCAGCTTTCAAACTTATGAAATTTTCTTCATTTTTTTTACAATTATTTAAATATAATTAGCATTCATTCCAGGCAGTCGAAAAGTTCACTTTCATATTTTTTGTTAATTTCCGTAAAATTGAAAATAAAAGTTCAAAACTATGAATGTGAGAGGCTTTTTTAATTCGCCTTTTACATATAAGCATAATATTTGTTATACATAACATTTTTGATATTTGATGAGTAATTGTAGGATGAAGTACCCAAATGGCGGACACCTAAGGTTATTTATAAATAAATCATAAAATATTTTACGATATGTTTATTAAATTATGATTTATGTTAGATAATAAAGTTAGAAATCAAACTAAATTAACAAAACCGCAATCTTTGCTAAAATATAATTAATACTATCAATCAAACTTTGCTATTAAAAAATATAATTTAAACAGTGGCACCTAGACCGGACATTTCAAAATAACCTGCATTGATCACATATGTAGCCATCTCCACATTCTGGAATGTCTGCACATGTGTCTTTGACGAATATTCTTAGATATTGCAAAAAAAAGTCACTATTTGTCCACTCTTTTTGGCTGTGCCACATCGATGCTCTCAGTTGGTGCATTCACCATAAGCTTTTCATTCTTTGACTAGGAAATACGAAAAATGGGGGTATGTAGTGACCGTTAGCACTCATACAGAACAAAATTAAATAATTGAAATAAATTACGTAAATTCTCACAATAAATATCAATATGTTTACTATCCGGCACTAAGGGACGACTTAGTGTCCGGTGCTAAGGGACAGACATTTTCGTTCATTTGGTGGCACATACTAAAATTGGTTAAAAGATCCAATAATATTCTACCATTTTACGGATAACAATCAAGTACTACTTTTATCTTTGCATACCACTCAAATGTAAATGCATAAATATGCTAGAATTACTTCTATTGATATTTAGGTGACGCCGTAGTTTTGCGCCTAAAACAGGAAAGGGTTGCTCTCGCCGTGGCCGTGTGCGTCACAGGCGATGCTTGGCGCGTGATCCTGTACCTGTGTGCCCCTAGTGCCCCTTTCATTTGTATTTTGAAATGAAAAGATTTATACTCGCTTAAATAATATCTACGTGTTAAATAGAGTGTCCGGTGCTTGGTGCCGTCCGGCATTACGGGACTTCCCCCTAATTTTATTAAGTATGGGCGAAAATTCAATTTAGACCTATATTTGTCGAAAACCCGGGACAATCAGGGACAAAAAAACTAAATCCGGGACAAATATGCTTTTAGAAAAACTCGGGACACAAGTTGAAAATCCCAGACAGTTCCGGTCAAACCGGGACATATGGTCACCTTATCTTTAAGGCGAAAGCTGGTTACTACCCTTGAATACCCCACTTTAAAATTGTATCATAAAAAACACCATACTATACTTGATCTTGAGCTAATGATGTTGAACCTTTTTCCCACGCCCTGCTCCACCTTATCTACATTATTCGCAAGATATTAATTCGTATATTTTCTAATAATTGAATCAAATCTATTTTAATTGATTTGTAATTTTGTAATATCTTTGAGAATGAATTTTTCAAAGTATTATCATTTTTTATTTCTTTGAAGGTTCTATAGCTTTATTACCAGCCGGTACATTGTTCCTGGTTGAGGCGCGGCGCACTCGTTACAGGCGACTAAACGAACTCCAAGCTAGAGAAGGATCAGTTTCTTCTGGTTATGGAATGCAAGAAAGAAAATCAAGCCATCATACAGACATTTAATTAGACATTGAATAACTAATAAACGAATTTAATCAGATTAAAAATAAGCGAAATTCAGGGATTCTCTTTAAAGTTCAGTTTAGCCAGGAGATCGAAAATTTCGATTTATTAAGAAAGCACAAGGCTTTCAACGCGTCGATACAAATTCATATTGACTATGAATTTATACTATTTTGAAGGAGACTAGACTAAGACTATATCAGTTAGCCTTAAAGATTTTATATAATCTCAGAATTATGTTTGATCTGATTTTTTAATGTTTTGATGTAAAGTAATATACAAATGTTTATTATAAATACTATTTTTCTACAAACTTGTAGATAAAACTTTTAATAATGCAATAAGTATTATATTATTTAAGATTATTAAATATTCTAATTATAATTTTTAAATTATAATTATGAATCAGACACTTTTAGTAAAATATTTAGTTTATTCACTGTGAATGTAAACAATTTATTTAGATATATGAATTTAATTATGTTAAATTACTAATAAATTTATTTAAAGAAATGTTTATATTGTTGTGAATGTAATAACTAAAGCTGTGTGAAATGCCGTCCATTTAATCTATGTAAGATGAAAATAATTTATAAGATGTTGAAAAAATAAAGAAGCATAAACACCAAGAATTGTTTCATTACTACTTCTATTACAATTTTATTAAAATTTCAAAGAGTGAAAATTCTAACATTTAAATTACCATAAATATTAATTAAGCATAGTTTTGAATCAATACCTCGGAGCTTAAAGTTACAGCAAAATTTGCAATACATAGCTTTATTTTTTAGTTATTTAAATATCTTGTCAAAACGCACTGATTAAATATTTTTTGTTGAATTAGATACAATATCATTAATATATGTTTTTAATAAAAATAAAAAAAAAAAACAAAATATAATAATATAAATAACAAAAAATGTAAGAAGAATAGACACAAATATTAGTTTGAAATCTAGAGTATAAAATAAATTGTAAAGCTTTTGAATTTTATTACAGAAAAAGAAATATGAAGTGTTACAGTTTAATTTATGATTCTATGAAAACTTGAAATAATAAGTATGTTGAAATGTTGCAAGGTATAAAATGTTTGCAAAGCTATATTGGAATGTAAGGCCAAATAAATAAATTAAATTAAAATAATGCTTATATGTATGCACATATACATATATGTTTATTAATATAAAATTAGCAATGATAAAAATGTTACATATTTGTTTCTGAAGATTATCAAACATTTTCCTATTACAATATCTTATGAAATTAATGATTCAAACCCAACAAATTGAATAAAAATTTGAAGATAATTAAAAATCAAGAAAATATTATAAGGTAGAGCAGAACTTGGTCTTGAGGTAAATTCGAAAACAAATAAAGTTAGAAAATATTTAGGAATAAAATTTAAAAGTAGAGGGGAAAATGTGTGTAACTAGACATCACCTTATGAATCAAACAACTTCTATTAGGTGAAAACTTTTGTTTAGTTTAAGAGACCTTCGTATAATTTTTAAATGTACGCTATTTAATTGTTTTATTGAATGTATTGTTGATTTTAAATTAAATTTAACCGATGTTTTTATATATCCTCGATAATAGCTAGCCCATAGTTGATAAACTGAAAAAAGTGAACCTTTACACTGGCAAAGGTCTAAACAATAAAAAATAGCAAAATGTAAAATCAGTTAAAAAAAGTAATTTTACAAAAAATAAATTAAATTAATGGTTATTCCAACTCTGCTGATGAATATTTTAGACGAAATACCAGATCAAGGTTATGTACAGTATTATCTTTGTAAAAAATGTGCCCATAAAAAGTATATTTCGAAATGTTTGAAATGCTGAAATATCGAAGCTATTATTTCGTAAATTTTTTTTAAAATTAAAAATAAGACATTAGATCTGTCTGCGCCCTAGCTGTCTTATTTTTAATAGCCTATGGGAGACATATGACAAATTTTAGAAAAATAATAATAAAATCACATTTATATAGTTAGGAATTTTACTGACCATAGTTGTTTCTTGATACGTGTTATGTGTTGTGATTTAATTTATTTCGATTAGACAGTATAATAACTTAAATTCAACGGATCTTTGTGCCCCGCCCTATCCAATATCACTTGAACGAAAAATCTAGATTTCACTATATTCATAACTTCAGGCGTTCGAATAACTCCGAAAGCTTATTTGAAATCGAAGCTAACATTTTATCATTACAAAAAAATAACTATATGAAATTCGAAATATGTATGCCTAAAATGAAATATTGTAACAATAACATATTATAACTATTTTCGATTACTTCTATCTATTATATGTTCAAGTAAGGTATTATCTGTTTGACGACTATTTTCAACATATTAAAATTAATTGCACGATTATTTTCACACGGTATTGATAAGACGAGTTCTTTGTCCCAGTATAAAGTTACAGAGTTTGTCAATCTGTAGCATTTTTAATAAAATTTTAACAAAAATTTGTACGAATAAATAGTTTTTTTTTGTAAAAGGCAGGTTTAGCCGTTCCAAAGATACGGGGCAAAAAGTGTCAAAAACGGTAACTCAGTTTTTAAGAGAAAGGGACGTCCGATTTTAATAATTCAAAAAACATTTTACTTGTATTGACAATATGAAGAACTGATTAAATGTTTGAGTAGGCAGGTGCAGCGATTACAGACTCTCAATAAAAATAAGTTTAAAAAATGCCTTTTTGCGGTCAAAAATGATCATTAGACATATGCACATCAAATTATCAGATATTTTACAGAGACTTTTATAATGTGTACATATTTTGTGTAATTTTTTGGGATTTTGTACCAAGATTTTTAATTACGGTACGGAGAATTTGCCTTAAGGCACGATGTCATGCACCCCACTAATTAACTTCCCGTAGGGTAAGTTATAGTAATCGCAAAAAAATCGAAAATGAAAATTTTTATATATCTTTACGTTTCAGAGGTTTCTTAACATTTTGGCATACCTTAGAAAAAATGGATGTATGTGTGTGTGTGTGTGTGTGTGTGTGTGTGTATGTATGTATGTATGTATGTATGTGTGTGTATGTATGTGCGGATACAAATTTTCGTCGACGATTTCGGGAACACGGATCAACCGATTTGAATAATTCAAAAAACATTCGATTCGTATTGATAAGGAGACGTGCTGATTAGTTTTTGGCGGAGGCAGGTCTAGCCGTTCCGAAGATACGGGGCAAAAAGTGCCGAAAACGGTAACTTAGTTTTTAAGAGAACGGAGCGTCCGATTTGAATAATTCAAAAAACATTTCACTTGTATTGACAAGATGAAGAATCGATAAAATTTTCATGAAGGTAGGTCTAGCGGTTTCGGAGATATGGAGGAAAAAGTAAAAAAAATGAGCCATTTGGCGGTCAAAAATGATCATTAGACATATGCACATCAAATTATCAGATATTTTATAGAGATTTTAACAATAAGTATACATTTTGTTAACATTCCTATGGGTTCCGTACCAATGCTTATGCGTTAAACAGCGACGCGGGACTTACGTCGCTTTGTCTCTATGCAGTTAAAGCAGTACGATTGCTTTGAAAAGAAAGTTCAGATCTTCCACAATATGTCAAAATAAAGAAAAAAAAAATTTTTTCAAAAAAAAAAAAAATTAAAAAAAAAATTATTTTTTAAAAAAAAAATTTTTTTTCAAAAAAAGTAATTTTTTGTCCAATTTATAGTTTCTCAAAAATCTTATTTTTTCAAAGTAATTTTTTTCAAAAATGTTGATCGTTTTTAAAAAAATAATAATTTTGGTACGGGAAGTTCCAGCAATTTGCCTTAAGGCACGATGCCCTAATTGCCTTAAGACAGAATTCCACTTACAGCTAGTTTATTATATTATTTGCAAGAATTGCTGTGCAAAAACTTTCATTAAAATTAGAGATTTCTGTTTCAATTGATAAAATTGATATGAAACTATAGTTTACCAAACACATTTACCAAGTTATTCATCACAAATTATTTGATTAATTTTTTTTTTTTTAATTTCAATAATTATTACAACTGCTAATTTATTAACATCAAGTAATATTGATAAATAATAATATAAATTTAAATAAATAAAAGAGCAAAGGATAAAATTTACATGAAAATAATATCCGTAATATGATTTAATGTAAAATATAAGCAAATAATAATAACAATAAAATTATATAATAATATAAATAAAATTTCTGAATAATAAAATAATACTAGAAAAATAATAAAATATAACAAAATAACAATAATAGAAATAGTAAGATAATAATAATAATTTGATTAAATGATTTTTGAATATAAAGGATTTTTTGTATGAAATTTATTCTCGTAACTACTTTTTTAGTCCTGCATTAATTATTATAATTCAATTTATATTAAACCTATATTCTTACAATAAATTATTTATAATATGGTGATCAATATAAAATTGACCCATCGCAATTTTGGGAAGCATTAATTGTAATAGAAAAAACCTGGGAAAACTTTTATGTGTGAAAAACCTTGTATAATTTTTACGGTTATTCATGATTGTCCATGAAGGACACAGAAATTATAATGAATGTTAGAATCTTTAGAACAACATATCTTTTGTATTTGTTAACTTTCCGTAGGGTAAGTTAATGTAATCGTCCAAAAATCGAAATTGAAAATGTTTACATTTCTCGATGTTTTGAAGGTTTCTGAACATTTTGGCATACCTCAGAAAAAATGGATGTGTGTGTGTGTATGTATGTATGGATACAATTTTTCGGTCACGTTTTCGAGCGCACAGATCAACCGATTTGAATGGTTCAAAAAACATTCGATTCCTATTGATAGGAAAATGTGCTGATTAGTTTTTGGCGAAGGCAGGTCTAGCCGTTTCGGAGATATGGAGCAAAGAATGAAGAAAATAAAAATCGAGTTTTTGAAAGATCGGAGCATCGGATTTGAATAATCCAAAAAACATTGAATTCGTAATGACGGGTAGAAGGGTCCTCCAAATTTGAAGTAAATCGGTTAATTAGAACTCGAGATATCCTTACCGCCTGCTCGAAAAAAGTAGTTCCGAGAAAAACGCGTTCAAAGTTTTGAGGCTCGGTCGGATCCGAACCGAGGCCACGTCACTAAAACGGATATAACTCAGGAAATAATAGTAATTTTGAAAAATCCTTTTAACGACATATTTTTGAATAACTAAACTTTGAAAATATGAAAAATTTTTTTTTTCGATTTTTTCAAAATTCTACAGTAGAATACCCCCTTAAGTTCTATATACTTTAAACTTTATACTTTAAACAAATATTTTCAACTTTTCAATTCAGTTCATATAATTCTTATAAATATTAGACAATGTTACAGTATTTATTTATATGTTATTATAGTTATAAAAATCGATTTTTTTTATTATTTTTTTATTTATATATATACATTAGTTTCATATCTTAGTCAGGTAGAGGTGCCTGGAATGAGAGATTATAAAAAACAGTTTTCATATAATATATCCATTTCATTCGACTATTTCATTAATACAATATCTATATATAATTAAAATATCTTTATATATAACTCTTCAGTCTTCTTTGTCTTCAATTTTCTTTGAAAACATTTAATATTCCTCGAGCATTTCGTTACGGTACGAGAAGTTCCAGCAATTTGCCTCAAGGCACGATGCCATACACACCACTAGTTTTATATTGATACAATGATAACCGTAAATAAACCGTAGATTTAAAAAAATCGAATTCAAGTATTTATATTTTGCTCACTTGCCATACTTGAAATAGGTTAAAATTTGTTAAAGAACATGTCTCATTGAATATTTCAGATATAAACTTATAACTTTATTAGGTATTAATTAAAATTTTTAATAAAAAAAATCATACCTAACTTTAATCAAATGTTTACAGTAAAAATATTAAAAGCACATATTTTTGTAGTTATTTGAAATATTTTAGTAAAGTGTTGTATTTTTTTATTTTAAATATATATATATATTTCCTCTTTTCTTGACAGAAGAAAAAACTAGAAGATGAATTAACCATATGATATTCTTTCTATTTTTACTATATTCATTACTATATTATATTCTTTGTTCAAATCTCAACACAACGCATAGGGTAACATTGTTGTAACAGATTTTTTTTTAAATAATATATCTTGAAAATCACTGATTATATTTCTACCAATTAAAGATGTATAGTTGACTGTATCCCTCTATCAAATCAAATAAAAATATATCCGCAAATGTTGTTTATTATTTCACAATTAATTTAAATAAGAGTAAGCGAGTGAAAGGGCTAATATCGTTTAAGGTAACTAGTTACCCCGGTCACAGATTTCCCCAAGTTTTCCTACATGCGCAATACACATTAATCTGATATATGCATACATATAAAAATTCACCCCAAATGTATAATCTATTTACGCATGTTAAATGCATAAAAAATAATGAAGCACTATATTTTAGGGAACTGCTACTTTATATTATAGTTTCGTTCCGTTTATTTTGGAAAAGCACGACAGCCGGTATATATAGATGAATACGAAATTCAGATGAAACCTACAGTATTTTCTAATTATGTGATACACCCTTCGTTACCACTAAATAATCCTTGTTAATGAATTTTGAACATTTGCCTTAAAAAGCATTGTAATACATATTTGTTTAAATATATTTATTATTATTAAATAACAACAAAACATAACAAAATATATTTATTAAATGTTATCAATCAAAATGATAAAATAATGATAAAATCTACGTTTTCAAACATGTTAAAAATAATTTATATATTTCTATGATAAGCAAATTTTCTATATATAATTCGGATAGTTTTTCCAATGGTCATTACAAATTTGTTCATCTAAATGTTTGATTGATTATCAAAATTTTACGAAGTTTTTGAACATGTTAGCATTGTTAGAAAAAATCCGCACATTGTCAAATGCAAAATCTTACAAAAATAGTAAAACTTATTATTAATAGTAAAATACGTAGTTATGCAAAATGTGATATATGTTTATTACTAAAAAACGACTAGACCGCACATTCACAGAAACTAATCCAAAACTGTCTAACTATATAGAGTTCTGAAAAAATTTAATCAAACTTATATTTATTTTCTTCCCTTATGGTAAGTTATAGTAATCGCAAAAAAATCGAAAATGAAATTTTTCGATAATTTTGCATTATATGAATGTGTGTGTTTCGTCCACGATTTTGTGAACACGGATCAACTGGTTTGAATAAGTAATAAACCATTCGATTTGTGTTGAAGGGGAGACGTTCTGATTAATTTTTGGCAAAGGCAGGGCGAGCCCTTTCGAAGATGCGGGGAAAAAAGTGCTAAAAATGGTAATTCAGTTTTTGAGATAACGGAGCGTCCGATTTAATTGATTCTAAAAATTTCATTTATATTATTTCATTCAACTAATAAAATTTGTGTGAAAGCAGGTCTAGTGGTTTCAAGGATCCAATAAAGCAAAGTACAAGAAAGCCACTTGGTGGGCAAAAATGAACATTAGACATATGCACATCAAATTATCAGCTGCAATTGCTTTAAAAAGTTCCAAATTTCCAAAGCAAATCTAAAATATAACTAGTGGGGTGGGTGGCATCGTGCCTTAAGGCAAATTGCTGGAACTTCCCGTACCGTAACGAAATGTTCGAGGAATATTGAATGTTTTCAAATAGATTATTATAAATATTGTAACATTGTCTAATATTTATAAGAATTATATAAACTGAATTGCAGAGTTGAAATTATTTGTTTAAAGTATATTAGAACTATAGTCAGAATTAAAAATAAAGTCTGAATTATTTTCGATATACAAAAAATTTAAAAAATTAAAAAAAAAAAAAAAAAAAAAAATGGTACAAATTTTTTTTTCCAAAATGAATTATTTTGTTAAGACAAGCAGAAAGTTCTTTGAATCAATTGAATCGGACGCTTAATTTTCTCAAAAACTGCCATTTTTTGTACATTTAGCTCTGTATCTCTGAAATGGCTGGGCCTGCCTTTGCGAAAAACTAATAACCCCTTCTCCCAATCATTACTAATTGAATGTTTTTTAGATCATTCAAATCGGATGCTCCGTTCTCTCAAAAACTCGATTTCTATTTTCTGCACTCTTTGCTCTTTATCTCCGTAACTGCTGGACCTGCCTTTGCCAAAAACTAATCAGCTCTTCTCCTTATCAATAGGAATCGAATGTTTTTTAAATTATTCAAATCGGTTAATCCGTACGTGGGCGAAAATTTGTATCCATACATACATACACACACACACACACACACACACACATCCATTTTTTCTGAGGTATGCCAAAACGTTCAGAAACCTTCAAAACGTCGAGAAATGTAAAAATTTTCAATTCCGATTTTCGGCCCATTACAATAACTTACCCTACGGGAAGTTAAAAAAAAACAATTATTTAAGAAAAGTCATTTTTTCAAAAATTTCAAAATTCTCAAAAATCTAATAAATCTAATAAATTGTATCTAATTTCCAGTAATTTTCCTTAAGATACGATGCCATACACCAATAGTGTACAACTAAGTACAAACTAGTGGTGTATGGCATCATGCCTTATTAAGGCAAATTGCTGGAACTTCATGCACCAAAATGTTAAAATTTTTTTTTCTATATATAGAATTATTTTGGAAATTTTGAACTTTTTTAAAGCAATCGCGCGGCTTTAGCTGCATAGAGATTAATTATCAAAGCGCGTAAGCGCTGCGTCGCAGTTTAACGGATAAACAATGTTACGGAACCCATAGAAATGTAAACAAAATTTATTCATACTATCAAAATCTCAAATATATGTTAATTTGAAGTGCAATTTGTATAATGATCATTTTTGACCTCGCGGTCAAATGGCATTTTATTTTACTTTTTTGACTCGATCTCCGAAACCGCTAAACTTGCTTTTCCAAAAAATCAATCAGAGTTTCATTTTATCAATACAAGTAGAATGTTTTTTGAATTATTGAAATCGGACGCTCGGTTATCCTATAAACTGATAAGTTACCGTTATTGACACTTTTTGCCCCGTATCTTCAGAACGGCTGGACCTACTTATACCAAAAACTAATCACCACCACGTCTCCTTATCAATAGGAATCGAATGTTTTTTTAACTTCCCGTAGGGCAAGTTATAGTAATCGCAAAAAATCGAAAATGAAAATTTTTATATATCTTTACGTTTCAAAGGTTTCTGAACATTTTGGCATACCTTAGAAAAAAATGGATGTATGTGTGTGTGTGCGTGTGTGTGTGTGTGTGCGGATACAAATTTTTGTCGACGATTTCTAGAACACCGATCAACCGATTTAAATAATTCAAAAAACATTCGATTTATATTGATAGGGAGACGTGCTGATTAGTTTTTGGCGAAGGCAGGTCTAGCCGTTCCGAAGATACGGGGCAAAAAGTGCCAAAAACGGTAACTCAGTTTTTAAGAGAACGGAGCGTCCGATTTTAATAATCCAAAAAACATTTTACTTGTATTGGTAAGATGAAGAACTGATCAAATTTTCATAAAGGGTTTCGGAGATCTAATGAAAAAATGTAATTTGGCGGTCAAAAATGATGATTAGACATATGCACATCAAACTATCAGATATTTTATAGAGATTTTAACAATAAGTATAAATTTTGTTTGCATTCCTATGGGTTCCGTATCAATGTTTATTCGTTAGACGGCGACGCGGCGCTTACGCGCTTTAACATTTTGTCTCTATGCAGTTAAAGCAGTTTAAATTAGTTTAAAATTTCCAAAATATGTCAAAATAAAAAAAACATTTTTTTTTTCAAAAAAAGTAATTTTTTGTCAAATTCCTAGTTTTTCAAAAATCTAATTTTTTCGAAGTAAAATTTTTTCAAAAATGTTAATCGTTTTTAAAAAAATAATAATATTTGGTACGGGATGTTCCAGCAATTTGCCTTAAGGCTAGATACCATGCACCCCACTAGTTAATAATTCAAATCGGTTGAACCGTGTTCCCGAAATCGTTGACAAAAATTTGTATCCAAATACACTCACAAGATATATCAATTTTTTCTAAGGTATACCAAATATTCAGAAACCTTTTTTACGATTACTATAACTCACCCTACGGGAAGTTAATTAAACAAAATGGTTACATTATTTTCTTATTTTTTAAGATTATAACTTTAGTTATTTTCTATCCTAAACACCCCTGATATCTCCGAAGAATACCTTTTTTTTCAAACACCGTCATTTTTTATTCAACTCGCACATAATAGTAATTCCATGAGCGAACGAGTCCTTTTATTGTATGAGTGCGTTTGTATCGTCCGCAAGGTGTGTTTTCTGTTCGCCGTAGTCAGGTGCGGGCGATATGCTTACGTTTATCGAGTCGATGCTTCAGGTGATTGTAATCGGAGAACTAATTCATAAATATAAAACAAAAAATTTGCTTGGCTCGTTACTTATTGACTTGTGTTATGAATCGGTGCTCCAATTACAAAATTAATTATTAAATGACTCTATCGTGACGCAACTAGAGTTCTAAACAATATCAAATTAAAAAATAAACATTAGTTAAAATTAATAAAAGTACCAACAATATAATTTTTAGCCCAAGATTAAATTCTTATTATTAAAAAATATTTATGCATATTGCTAAAACAAAAAT
This sequence comes from Ctenocephalides felis, assembly GCF_003426905.1. Classification (NCBI taxonomy): domain Eukaryota; kingdom Metazoa; phylum Arthropoda; class Insecta; order Siphonaptera; family Pulicidae; genus Ctenocephalides; species Ctenocephalides felis. Next base: position 41,820,669 of record NW_020537646.1, on the reverse strand, counting down.
ATTATCATTCTAAAATTTTCATATAATTCTATATAAAATATATTACACTATTTGCATAAAAGTTCTAATTACTGCGTAATTTTTAAATCACTCAATTGTGACGCAACTATAGTTTTAAACAATATAAGATTAGGGAGCCAATTCTCGGATAAAATATAAATTCTTTACATCAGAAAGTTGCGCTTATGTAAATTCTTATTTGACTTTTGTGCGTTTTAGAGGTTAGGTGTTATGTGTAAAACGTTTGATCGCACAACAAACACATAGCTTTTTTACATTTCATGTCTACCAACTTATACGATTATGGACCCGTAACATGACATTAACAAAAATTCGAGAATTGGATTCTACAACATAAATATTAGTGAAAAATTGATAGAGTAACCAACAATATAATTTTTAGTATTCAAAAATGTGTATCAAATTAATTATTTATTTGTATCAGTTTGTTTTATTTTTTTGCTATCATTTTACCATTTTGATAAAAAAGAGATAAAATAAACTACAGCAACCAAATTAGCAATATAGGGTAGAGCGGGCCTTAAAGGTCCACGGGTAAAAAGTACCACCCCTAAAAAATATCAAAAACAAGTATAGTTTAGAACTTTTTACTAGCAACATTTAAAAGTAGAGGGAAAAATGTGTTAATTACTTTGCTATCAGAAGATAAACAAGCTTGTTTGAAAATATACAAAAGTACTTCCTTTCATTGTTAGTTTATTTTCGGTTGTGAGCACTGTTGTTTAATTTGCGATACCTTGATAAATATTTTAAATATAAGTTATTTAATCGTTTTATAAGATGAATTGTTAATTTTAAGTGAGTTTCAACAAATGTTAAAATGTAACCTCTATATAGCTTAGATGTAGATGGCATAAGAAAACAACTGAACCGTTATTTTGACAAAGGTGTAAAGAATAAAAAATAGTAAATGAAAATGTAAATTCAGTTAAAAAGGAAATTTAAAAATAATATGAAAAATGGTTACTCCATCTTTACTGATAAATATTTCCGATAAAATATCAGATCAAGGTTATATACAGTGCCATCTTTGTAAAAAATGTGCCCATGAAATTTATATTTTGCATTCATTGAATATTGTAGCTAATATTTTGTAAAACTCATTTAAAATTAATATTAAGGCATCGGATCTGTTTGCCCTCTGACTCTACCATTTTAGTAAAAAAAAAAAAACATTTCGTGTCCTGTATTGTGCTGTAATTAATTTGGTTTAGAGAGCATAATTAGTTAAAGTCAAATTGGACCTTTGTGCCCCGCCCTAAACTAATAATAATATCATATCATATAGTTAGACCTGTGATGATGCATATATCGATTTTTGTAATAAAAACACATAACACATTGTGTGATTCAAATAATAACTTTATCTGAGAAACTTTAATTTTTTTATAAAGATTTCTTTAGATGCTAAAAAAGAATAAATTTATACCTTTAAAAGATTGAAGATATAAATTAAATAATACTATTCAATAAATTCATGAATTAAAGTAAATCATACTACAAAATGTGGAGCAACTTTATGTAATTAAACATAATAAATTATATATATATATATATATAATTTAATAATAAATAATTTATACTGTTGTAGACTCGATGATATGGCGGAATGACTAAACTACACAGCACACTTGGAGCTACACTGATGCGAATATCGCATCTAGCAAGCTATAGTAGATTATTGTTTTCACGAGCGTAAAAATTGTCTCTCGGTTTTTAGTCAACGATCAATATTCGGGCTAATAAATTTATATCAAAATTTATATAATATCAGTTTCGTTGTAAATTGAGTTATAGATAAACTCACATTATCATCGAGTCTACAACAGTTAATTGCGATTTCATTTTAAAATATAATTAATTAATAATAAATGGCCCACTAGCGCCATATATATGTGTGTGTGCATGTATGTATATTTATTTATTTATTGATAATAAAATTAAAAAAAATAAAATTTTAAATTTCACAAGCCCAAAATGTTTTTACATACTGATATTATTAAAGTAAATCGTTTTCCCAATGTTTAAATTTTGAGCAATAATAATACATATATTTTGAATGTTTGATATGAACCTCCGATTCCGAATCCAGGTACGAGTCATTTATTGAGTGAGCGAATAAGCGCTAACAATAAGTCCAAACGTCCACATTCCCCTCCACCGTTTAAATATAGAGACGAATTTAACAGAAACAACCCGCTCTCGAAATCGAAACAAAAGCCAACAGAAACTATGTGAAGACGAATTGAATTTTGTCAGTGGTAGAACCGGATCGCCCGTAGAATTTTTTGGAATCTACGTAAGAAAAACAAACAAGAATGTAAATGATAGAAGTCGGGATAAACAAATAAAAAACCGGTATAAGTTGGTTACGCAATTATATCCGAATGCAGCATTTGATGGACACAAATGCACGCGCCGAAGAGAAAACCACGCGAAGAACGGCGGCACGCTCACCAACGCGAGGCTTTAGTCTTTCAACAGCGCCCGGAGTAAGTAGACATTGTCTGTACAAGTTAAAATAATAATATACATTTGTATTTATACATTCGTGCACCATATGATGTGTTCAAACACACCTGTGCAAGCCAACTACTAATTAATAACAAACATATATCAAAGTGTCGTGAAAGTGGTACAACCGATCGTTCTTGTTGTGTAAAACAAAATTATGTTATTCTAAATTGTGTAAAATAGGCCATGTAAGAGTTCTTGCGCATCTTGAATTTGAATACCGCGGATTTTCTTACGGTGAGTTATAGTGTACTAAATTAGTGACTCCATCAATTTTTATCGAAAATAACACATATTGTACTCTTTCATTTCATGTGTATCACAATGTTTTCCTTGTTTCGTTATGGTGTGATGATTTCAAATACAGTTGATAGTGTGACATCAATTCCCAAACATAAATATATAATATCATAATTACTTAAATTCAAAATACATGTGATAATTTAAATGAATATTAAATTATAAAAAAATATTTTTGTTCTAAAATAAATTCCATGCTGATTATTTTCTTTCTATCACATACTTTCTACACTACACAAAATAAATTTTAAAAAATTGTATAGTTTTTACTAAAATGTTTTTATTTTTATTATACTTAAACTTTATATTATCAATTTACCCTTTCGTTTCTGAAATTTCCAATTAACTGATCCAAAGTTTTTTTTCCAAACAATAAAACCCCACCCAATATGTTAATAATCATAAGTTAACATAAAAAAATTACATTCAATTTTACTCTATTATTTAAAAAAAGAGTCTATCATTACATTAGTAGTTTTCCCCGTCCAGTTGGATTTCAAAGGGTCAGTTTTATAGATTTTTCTTTATCGTGCTGCTATGAAATTCCACGTTTTGCCGCGGACTGTAAAGGTGTGTCAGCCGCACATGAATCGAGAGTCATTGGCGGTCAAACGAGAATCAACTCGGCCACAGACGCTGCTAAACAACATTTTATTCTAATCTCTCAAATATAGATAGACATTTATAAACTATTATTTGCAATTTAAAAAAATGGCACATTTTCTATTAAATTTTTAATAAATTAGTACCTAATTATTGGCATTCAAATTAAAGTATTGCGCTTCATAGTAAGACTCAGTCAGTGAGCTAAAGACAGAACTGATAATACGGAAAATACGACTTCTATATTTAGAATATGGTAGATCGAGACATAAAGGTCCAATTTGACTTTTAGTAACTATACCGTTTAAACTAAATAAACTATATCACAACAAATAACACGTATCAAATAAACAACTATCGAACCATGTTCAGTAAAAATCCCAGCTAATTCACTATTATAGAAGTATGTTTTTTACCGTTTTCTAAAATTTGTCATCTGCCTCTTCTTACCCCATAGTCTGGGTAAAAGAGAATGCCATTAGACATACGGATACAATGTCTTATTTTTAATTTCAAAGAGATTTTACGAAGTTAAAATATTAACTAATGCAAAATAAAAGTTTCATTGGCAATGCTTATAATGTTTATAATCATGATCTATAAAAAGTCAGAAATATTCATCAGTAGAGTTAGAATAAATATTAATTTAATTTATCTCTAGTAAAATTGCTTGTTCCAACTTTATCCTATTTTCATATTGTTTAGACCTTTTCCAGTGTAAAGGTTCTGGTGATCCTTTTTACCTCAACTAGATCTAAGCTATTCTAAAATTTTATAAAAATACAAGTTTGTAATAACAATACATCTTATAAGACATTAAATAGCGTAGACTTGAAAATAATATGCAGGTATCATAAATTAAATACAAGTGCTCAAACCCAGAAAACTACCAACGAAAAATTTTTATTATGAATATTGATACAAGGCCGTTTATCTCCTGACAAACGACGTAATAAGAATTAAGATGCTGGCTGGTTATACATCCTTTACCTTCTACTTTAAAATAGTATCGAAAAAAATACTATACTTTACTTGTTTTGTTTGTTTTTGAGAAAATGTTGATGAATTTTTTTATCCCCAGACATTGGCATTCAAATAATCATACATAAATGACAATTGAAAATAATTGTCTTTTTAAATATTTGAGTAATAAATATTTTAAGATGTTCTCATAAACTAAAGTTTTCAAATACATATTAAAAATTTGATTCTAATCTATATCATTCTCTAACGTGTGACCATCAACAATTGTGATTTTTAATTTCTATTTCAAACAAGGTCAAATATAGTCAATATTACTCAACATTTTGCTCTATTTTTTAATTAAATTACTTTAAAAAACATTTGATTTAAAATGAGTCATTTTACATTTTACATAAAGTTTACATTCCGATCTCTCATTCAAAGAAAATGATGTAATTTGATCAAGATATGTGATTGTAATTATCAACTCTATTTCATTTGATCTTTAATTTTTTAACTGTTATATTTTTCTTAACTAAAATTGCATTTACTTAATTTTTTGTTTTTTTTTAGTTTGAACTAGTGAATATAATGAATATTTTTTTAAAAAAAGTTCATATGCCAGGGGCAAATATCTCCAATGTCTTATTTTTAGTTTTAAAAAGAATTTACGAAATAATAGTTACATTATTCAACCAATGCAAAATATAAATTTCATGGGTGCATTTTTTACTGAGAAAATACTGTATATAACCTTGATATAGTATTTTTTAAAAATAACAATCAGCGTAGTTGGAATAACTATTTATTTAATTTATCTCTTGTAAAATTGCTTTTTTCCATTAATTTACATTTTTATTTACACATGGTAGGGGTTCAGTCACCAGGGTAGGGGTTCAGTTCATGCAAAATATTATAGAGATTATATAAAAACATATCTTAAATCTAACTTGAAAATAGCAATGCATCTTTTAAAACATATGAATAACGTAAACCTAAAAATTATATTAGGGTCCGGTAAACTAAAAAACAGTGCTCAGAATCATAAAAACTAACAACGAAAAAAATACTTTTATTTTGGATTTTCTAACATTATAGCGATGTCATAAAAATCAAGGTATATATATATATATATATATATATATATATATATTCTATATCATATATTATGAATATATATTATATATATACGTTATATATATATATATATATATATATATATATATATATTATATTATATATACATATTCATACCATCGTACATGATTAAAAATATGAATCATGATTTGTATAATTTTCAATTAACTGATACATTACTGTAATTAGTTTATGAGTAATCAGGTTAAAACGTTCTTTGATAAACAATTAAAAATAACTAAATTTAATAACATTATTGAAATAATTATTAACTGTGTCAATAAAATAACTTCTTATTAAAATCCTTAGAATTCAAGCAAGTTTGTAATTCAGTAAAATCATCTTCAATCGATTGCGAATAATTATGTATCGTCTTTGATACTACCACAAATATAAGAGCTGTGAATACTGTGTTTATATCTTTGACAAAATAATGAATATATAAAAACATAAATAATAGTGCATATTTAATGCATAATGTCTATTAAGATATGATTTAACTTAATTATATAAAAAAATAATTTAATGCTTGGGTTGACA
>NW_020537646.1:41773569-41813591 GCF_003426905.1 Ctenocephalides felis | reverse complement strand
GCCCATACTTAATAAAATTAGGGGGAAGTCCCGTAATGCCGGACGGCACCAAGCACCGACACTCTATTTAACACGTAGGTATTATTTAAGCGAATATAAATCTTTTCATTTCAAAATACAAATGAAAGGGGCACTAGGGGCACACAGGTACAGGATCACGCGCCAAGCATCGCCTGTGACGCACACGGCCACGGCGAGAGCAACCCTTTCCTGTTTTAGGCGCAAAATTACGGCGTCACCTAAATATCAATGGAAGTAATTCTAGCATATTTATGCATTTACATTTGAGTTGTATGCAAAGATAAAAGTTGTACTTGATTGTTATCCGTAAAATGGTAGAATATTATTGGATCTTTTAACCAATTTTAGGTGCCACCAAATGAACGAAAATGTCTGTCCCTTAGCACGGACACTAAGTCGTCCCTTAGTGCCGGATAGTAAACATATTGATATTATTGTGAGAATTTACGTAATTTATTTCAATTATTTAATTTTGTTCTGTATGAGTGCTAACGGTCACTACATACCCCCATTTTTCGTATTTCCTAGTCAAAGAATGAAAAGCTTATGGTGAATGCACCAACTGAGAGCATCGATGTGGCACAGCCAAAAAGAGTGGACGGATAGTGACTTTTTTTTGCAATATCTAAGAATATTCGTCAAAGACACATGTGCAGATATTCCAGAATGTGGAGATGGCTACATATGTGATCAATGCAGGTTATTTTGAAATGTCCGGTCTAGGTGCCACTGTTTAAATTATATTTTTTAATAGCAAAGTTTGATTGTAGTATTAATTATTTTAGCAAAGATTGCGGTTTTGTTAATTTAGTTTGATTTCTAACTTTATTATCTAACATAAACCACAATTTAATAAACATATCGTACAATATTTTATGATTTATTTATAAATAACCTTAGGTGTCCGCCACTTGGGTACTTCATCCTACAATTACTCATCAAATATCAAAAATGTTATGTATAACAAATATTATGCTTATATGTGAAAGGCGGATTAAAAAAGCCTCTCACATTCATAGTTTTGAACTTTTATTTTCAATTTTACGGAAATTAACAAAAAATATCAAAGTGAACTTTTCGACTGCCTGGAATGAATGCTAATTATATTTAAATAATTGTAAAAAAAAATTAAGAAAATTTCATAAGTTTGAAAGCTGAAAGAACATATAGATTCAATATAAGATAAAATATATTATGTAATCGAATAATGAAGTTTAAAAAAGACGGATTTTTATTGCATTCTTAAATAGTATTCGTTATTTTAAAATCATATTGAAGTTTTTAGAATAAACCCTCCCGTTCCGTCCCGGATTAGTATAACTAAAAATTACCGTTCCGGTTTTAACTTGAAAACCTTACTTAAAGAGGACGATTTCGAAACGAAAGGTCACAATGTCATTTTTTTTTCAACGAAAGTAAGGTATATTGTTATTTTTAAGTTAGATTCATCAGGTTTTTATATATAATTCCTAAAGTAGCTTACATTCGATTGATGTAAAAAGATATGCCTGAACCTTTACACTGGCAAGGTGTAAATAATAATAAAATAGTGAATACAAAAGTAAAATAAAATAAAAAAGAAAAGTTATTACAACTCTGACAATAAATTTACTAAAATTCACTAAAGTTCTGTAAGAAGGCTGTATGCAGTATAAAAAAACTAATTCCTTAATTTGTAATAATTGTAATTCAAGAAACAGTGTGTGTGAATATGGTAAATTAAACAAAAAATACCTACCAAAGCAAGATTCATGATTGTAGCAAGAGTAGATACAGATTTTTACATATTACTTTATAATATTCAGTATTATTTTTAAACCTAATAATTAAACGGCATAAATTGTAACTATCATTTCGTGAAATCTTTTTATAATTAAAAATGAAATAGTGGACCTTTTTGCCCCCTGGTTTCTGTCCCTTGTTATCCGGCCTAAGAGTTAGAAAGGACTAGATGACAAATTACAAAAAATAGCAAAAAAAAACATATTTGGATTTTGATGAATTATCTGTTTAGGTGCTTGTTTGGTATATATTATTTGTTGTGATGTAAGTAGTATGGTATGGTTGTGATGTAAGTAGGTTTGGTTTTTATAGTATAATTACTAAAAGTCTTGAATTGAACTTTCGTGCCCTGCCTGAATAGAAATTTCTCTAAGTAAATGTATTCTATTATAATCTATTCTTAAATCTATTTGAGAAATTAGTTAATATAAATCGAATAAAATAGATATATATATCATCTTCCAAATAAATAAGTTTTTGTTCAAGCTCTCTGAATCCATGATACGGATTATTTACTGGTAATTTGATACGAAAACTAACTATTTTATTTATTAAAATAACCGAACAATGTCAATATAGGTAAATATATATATATCTTCTATATATATAAAAATAAGTCGGGTTTTCCTTCCTGACGAAATAACTCCAGAACGCACGAACCGATTTCGACAATTTTGCATTTGTTGAAAAGGTCTCAGGCTCAGCAAGGTTTATAGCTAAGAAAATTAGTTGTGCATGGCATCATGCCTTAATGCAAGCTGCTGGAACTTCACGCACCGTAATTAAAAATTCGTGTAATGACATTAGTGAGAATTATCAGAATTATGCTTGGTTAAGTCAACGAGCAATTCTTGCCGCAAAGAATAATGATGTACACGCTCTGAATTTCACCATTCAATCAAAAATTGCTGGCGATTTGGTGACATACCAATGATTCTGACTGGTCTTCCGTTTGACTTCAAACGATTGCAATATCCAGTTCGCCTTGCGTTTGCAATAACAAGTCGCAAAGCCAATCGCTTAGTGTTTGCGGGATAAATTTCTAATAGATTATTTAGAAAATCATTGTTTTTCACATGGGCAGTTAAACGTTGCCTGTTCACAAGTTGGAAAACCATCCGCTTTGTTTGTGTTAACGTCAGACCAAAAAACAAAAAAATGTGGTTTACCAAAGATCACTTCTATGAAACGGATAATTTGCGGATTCACTTTCATTTACTTAGAGAAGTTCAACTAAAAAACACTTCATTTTTGTAATCAAAATAAATTCGTTACTGTTGTATAATAAAATCAAATTTTTCTTTTTAAAATATAAAACAAACAAAAAATTTCTTCATCTTTCTCACGAAACCATTTGGTGGCGAAACGGAGTTCGTCGGGTTTGCTAGTATATATATATATATATATATATATATATATATTTAATGAAAATTTCGATTTAAAGACACTTCTTTTAAATACTACTTCTTTTAGTAGTCTAAATATTAATAATGTCACTATTCTTCTCATATAATGGGGCATATTTATTAAAAATAATATTAAACATTTTGTTTTATATTAATCAACCCTATTTCTGCATATTTCAACATACCCAAAACAGCCAAAGCATATGCCCAGCCCATATCGTTATGCTCCCAGTTGGGCATCCAGTCCCTGCCATCGCCGCGAATTCCAAAAATTATCACGGCTATTAAACCAGATATACCTGAGGATTAGAGAATTTAATCATATATAATAATATTTTGTGCAATCAGTTTTTACCTAGAATTATAAATAATTATTAAGCAAGTTAAATTATTGGTATAAAATGAATAAAAATGGTTATCGATTGTTTTTTGTGATATAAAAATTCCTAGTACTTCTAAAAACTGCAAAGGACCAATGAGTGTCATAATAATACTATAGGGTGGAGCGGGTTTTATAAGTCCGCAAGTAGAAAGTTCCACCACCGACATCTCAAATATCAGTAAAGTTAAGATTTTTTAACGATAATATTTGAAAGTAGAGGGTAAAAGATGTATAACCAGCCTTCGCCTCAATTCCTACGATGTTGCTATTAGGAAATAAACATCAATGTTTTAAAATCTATAACAAAAGCATTTTCTTTCGTTATTAGTTTTTGTGGTTGTGAGAACTGTTGCTTAGTTTACGAAACCTGAATATATATTTTTAAGAATACGTTATTTAATTGATTTATGAGAAATATGGTTAATTTTAAGTCAGATTCAACATTTTTTTATATAAATTCTATAAAAGCTAACACTTGAGCGGGTTATAGAGGACCGATTTAACCTTTGGCAAAGGTGTTAAAAATAACAAATAGAAAAGTAAGTTGAGTGGACCCATAAAAGTTATATTCTGCATTGCTTGAATAATGCAGCTAATATTTTGTTAAATCCGTTTAAAATTGAAATAAGATATTGAATCTGTTGGGGTATGGTGTAAAAAGGACCAGGTTACAAATTTTTGAAAAACAGTATAAGGGTTTGTACAATGATGAATTAGCTGGAAGTTTTACTGAACATAGTAAGATCGTTGTTGTGTTGTAACTGGTTTCGGGCTCACAATATAATTACTCAAAGTCAAATTGAGCTTGATCAAATTGATTTATATCGATCGGGGATTCTGAAAACCATCAGGATCATTGGGGGATAGTTGATTTAAAACAATTAACATTAGTCTATTTATATATTATTATTATATTTATTAGTCAAACATATATATTCATTTTTTTTTATTACGCGTTCTATGAGCTTATTAAGCACTGGATATTACCAACAACGACATTGATATTGGTGAATATTCCATTGACTGCCCTTACTGTTGAGATCTAGTACATTAATACAGAACGATATATAGTTTTGTTAACCACTTTTATTTTTTACTACTCAACAGACGAGAGCGACACAAATTGTATAAATAGTGTATTTCATAATGAATGAAAGCATCCATTAACTTTTTTTTAATATATTAAAAATTGTGGATTTGAGGCATATATCTCACCATATGTATGTTACATAAGTATTCAATTTTGGTGTATGATTTGTTTGTAATTTAAAACTAACACAGAAAAATTGATAGCGCTGGTAAGAGAATTTCTGCAGAATTTAACTTGTCCTTTAAGATTTATAGGTTTAGTATCATTATCATTATCAATATCGATCTGCATTCACAAATATTTTTAAACGATGAGAGAATAACTAACAATTTACTGCAAAGTTATAGGTCTCGCATGACACATAAGAAATAATATAATAAATGTTTCCTGTTCTGATATAAAAATGATTAAACTACATATTTTCTGAAATATCAAGTATGTATCCACTAAAATTGTGTTTCAATATATGTTAGATATTATAATATAAATATATTCCTTTATAATAGGGCATATGTACCTTACCTAATAATAAATATGTAACTTGGGGTTTTTCTCAATTAAAATCATCAAATAGATATGGTGAGATATATGCCGGCGAAGCAAATTCAATAAATGCGACATAAGGCAATGAATCACACTTGACCTTTAAATTGAGCATCTCCAAAAGGGGTCTTATTAGTTCAATTATCGCGTTTGTCATCGTTAATCATGTTACGTTCAAGCGATGCTGGTTCACGTTTAATATAATTAACACGTTTTGTTCTCTTTTTATTTGATGCGTATTACAATTAAAGAAATTATTTTACAGCCAAACTGTGACAAATGTTTGAGATATCCGTGCCATCTTATGTGTTCGTAATAATCGTATATATAGGATAGGTCCGGGCACAAAAAAGTCCAATTTGACTTTGAGCAACTATATTATAAAAACCAAACGAATTATATCACAACAAATAACACGTATCAAACGAATAACTATCTGACTATGTTCAGTATTCTGTAACTCTCAACTAGTTCATCATTGTAGAAATTGTTTTTTTTTTCCTGTTTTTAAAAAATGTGTAACTTCGTCCTCCTTACCTCATAGACTGGGTAAATTGGGACGGCCAGGTAGAAAACAGGTTCAATGTTTTATTAACTTCCCGTAGGGTAAGTTATTGTAATGGGCCGAAAATCGGAATTGAAAATTTTTACATTTCTCGACGTTTTGAAGGTTTCTGAACGTTTTGGCATACCTCAGAAAAAATGGATGTGTGTGTGTGTGTGTGTGTGTGTGTGTGTATGTATGGATACAAATTTTCGTCCACGTTTTCGGGCGTACGGATCAACCGATTTGAATGGTTCAAAAAACATTCGATTCCTATTGATAGGGAAAAGAGCTGATTAGTTTTTGGCAAAGGCAGGTCCAGCCGTTTCGGAGATACGGACCAAAGAGTGCAGAAAATAGAAATCGAATTTTTGAGAGAATGGAGTATCCGATTGCAATGATCTAACAAACATTCAATTAGTAATGATTGGGAGAAGTGTTTATTAGTTTTTGGCAAAGGTAGGCCCAGCCATTTTGAAGATACGGAGCTAAATATGTAAAAAATGGCAATTTTTGAGAGAACTAAGCGTCCGATTTAAATGATTCAAAGAACTTTCTGCTTGTCTTAACAAAATAATTGATTTTTGAAAAAAAAATTTTGTCCCATTTTTTTTTTTTTTTTTTTTGTAGTTTTTTGTATATCGAAATATTTCAGATTTTAATTTTAATTCTGACTATAGTTCTAATATACTTTACAAATAATTTCAACTCTGCAATTCAGTTTATATAATTCTTATAAATATTAGACAATGTTACAATATTTATAATAATCTAATTGAAAACATTCAGTATTCCTCGAACATTTCGTTACGGTACGGGAAGTTTCAGCAATTTGCCTTAAGGCACGATGCCATAATTGCCTCAAGACAGAATTCCACTTACAGCTAGTTTAAATTTTAATGAGAATTTACAAAATAATAAGTGCGAAATTTATATTTTACGAAATATGCTTTTTTTAACTTCCCGTAGGGTAAGTTATAGTAATCGTCCAAAAATCGAAATCAAAAATGTTTACATTTCTCGACGTTTTGAAGGTTTCTGAACATTTTGGCATACCTCAGAAAAAATGGATGTGTGTGTGTGTGTGTGTGTGTTTTGTATGTCCACGTTTTCGGGCGCACGGATCAACCGATTTGAATGGTTTAAAAAACATTCGATTCCTATTGATAGGGAGATGTGCTGATTAGTTTTTGGCAAAGGCAGGTCCAGCCGTTACGGAGATATGGTATGATAAAAAATGGCTGTTTTTGAGAGAACTAAGCGTCTGATTTAAATGATTCAAAGAACTTTCTGCTTTTTTCAACAAAATAATTTATTTTGGAAAAAAAATTTTTTTGTTTCTAATTTTTTTTTCAAAAATTTTTTTTTGTAATTTTGAAAATTGATTGAAAATTCAAAAAATCACCCAAGCTAAGCACAGTCTAAGCGCCACTCTGGTACAAATGTTTACCCAAGTGCGTTTAGACTGTTTGTGTACTGGAGCACTTTTCCAATTTTGTGAAAATTATTGAAAAATGTGAAAATGCCGCCAAGCTGAGCACAGTATAAGTGAAAATGTCGCACAGAATTATTTGCAAATGCGTTTAGACTGTGACTATGCGGGAGCACTTTTTCAATTTTGTGTAAATTTGGCAACTATTTTTTTTTTGGAATTTGATTCGAAATGAAATGATGATTGTTAATGTTCTGGAGATGATAAATTGATTTATTTATAATTAACTTTCCATAGGGTAAGTAATCGCAAAAAAATCTAAAATGAAAATTTTTATATATCTTCGCGTTTCAGAGGTTTCTGAATATGTTGGCATACCTTGGAGAAAATTGATGTATGTGTGTGTGTGTGTGTGTGTGTGTGTGTGCGTGCATGAGTGTGTGTTCGGATACAAATTTTCGTCGACGATTTCGGGAACACGGATGAAGCAATTTGAATAATTCAAAAAACATTCTAGCCGTTCCGAAGATATGGGGCAAAAAGGGCCAAAAACGGTAACTCAGTTTTTAAGAGAACGGAGCGTCCGATTTGTATAGTTCAAAAAACATTTTACTTGTATTAACAAGATGAAGATTTGATCAAATTTTTATGAAGATAGGTCTAGCGGTTTCGGAGATCTAGTAAAAAAACTAAAAAAATAACATTTGGCGGTCAACAATAATCATTAGACATTAGACATATTCATATCAAATTATCAGATATTTTATTGAGATTTTAACAATAAGTATAAGTTTTGTTTACATTCCTATGGGTTCCGTACCATTGTTTTTCTGTTAGACAGCGACGCGGCGCTTACGCGCTTTATATTTTGTCTCTATGCAGTTAAAGCAGTACGATTGCTTTGAAAAAAAGTTCAGATTTTCCAAAATATATCAAAATGAAGATAACATTTTTTCCAAAAAAAAATTTTTATAAAAAAAATTGTTTAAAAATTTTTTTTTAAAAAAAAATTTTTTTTTCAAAAAAAAGTAATTTTTTGTCCAATTTTAAATTTCTAAAAAATCTTATTTTTTCGAAGTAAAATTTTTTCAAAAATGTTAATCGTTTTTGAAAAAATAATAATTTTTGGCACGGGAAGTTCCAGCAATTTGCCTTAAGGCACGATGCCTTAATTGCCTTAAGACAGAATTCCACTTACAGCTAGTTATTTGCTTTTTTTACAGAGATAAAGGTAAATATCCATGATCATGATCTTCTATCCTTTCTGCTGTCCTATTAACCTCATCTAGATATTAGCTTTTATAAAGGTGATATAAAAAACCTGTTGAATCTAACTTACAATTTACTATACATTTTATAAAATAATTAAATAACGTATATTTAAAAAGTTTATTAAGGTTTCGTAAACTACACCACAGTGCTTAGAACGAAAAAAAGTAATAACAAAAGAAAATACTTTTGTTATTGATATTCAAACATTGCCGTTTATATTCCGTTAGCAACATCATAAAAATCAAGGTGATGTCTGGTTATACATCTTCTACCCTCTACTTTCACATATTGTGGCCAAAAAATTCTTGACTTGTATCCAGCGACTAGCTGTTTGAAGACCAATCTGTGAGATGAGATTTTCTTGTTCACACATTCCATCTCAATCCATTATTAGTTAATGTGAAATGATATCCATCAACTCTAATGCAGCATTGTATTTAATGGAGTGTTTCAATCATTACATTATTATTTTTCACAGGTGACGTGAAATGATATCCATCAACTCTAACGCAGCCTTGTATTTAACGGAGTGTTTCAATCATTACATTATTATTTTTCACAATATCAAATATATAACTAGTTGTAAATACCATTTTGCTAAAAATGTACGAACTTCCTGACAAGTATACATAAACAACTTAATCACTAAGAACTGAGAGCTATTTTTATAAAATATTGAACAGTTCATTTGGAAAATAACATTTATAAAATAAACAAAACATTTATAAAACAAATAAAGAAAAAGTTCAACACTCACAAATAAATTGAACGGTCACTTTTATATATTTTACATGAAAAGTTAGAATCAAAACTTGATCAAGCGGAGTTAGAATGTAGAAACATATTTCATATTTCAAAGAATTATATACATAAAATGAATTGCAAAGTTAAAACTGTTCATCTGAAGTGTAAGCTTGCAAAAATCAGTCCAGCCGTTTCGGAGATATGAAGGAAAGAGTGCAGAAAATGAAAATTGAGTTTTTGAGAGAACAGAGCCTCCGATTTGAATGATTAAAAAAACAAATCAATTTGTAATTGTAAGAAGACGGAGTGATTAGTTTTTGACAAAGACATTCTAGCCGTTTCATTACGGAACGGGAAGTTCCAGCAATTTGCCCTAAGGCACGATGCTATACACCACTAGTTTAAATATGATTTGCTTTCCTACGGTAAATCATCCGAAAACTATTAAAGCTCCTAATTGATCCATCGCTTATTTTCATAATAAGCAAGTTTGACAAAAGCTGATTTGTTATTTCTTCCGCAAAAATTAGTTTGTAACAAATTTTATGCAAGAATGCGATAGATATTATTTTTAAATCTATTTACATATGTCTCTATATTTTAACTGTAATTATTCTTTAATTGAGTTTTGGTCATATTACTTGGAAATAAAACTGTGTATTGCATTGCATCTCAACCAAAGTAATATTAGATAAATTATCATGGACTAATCTTGTTTGTCATCAAAAATAAATTTAAGTAATGAGAGAAACATTTAGTAAAAAATGTTCCACTGTATTGAAGGTTCACTTCTATTTAGTCATAAATTTCATTCTTTAGAATTCCTTATCATCATTTGGAAATGTGACTTTAGTTTTATATTTTATGATCTTACTAAGTTAAAATAACTTTGCTCATTTAGTACCTGCTATAATTAGATCTGTTCCTACGGTCAGTAAAAGCAGCAAATATCTATCATGATGCCTGCTGCATATGCAAAACAAGGCAACTAACGCTACTGCGATTAGAAGCAATGTCATACATACTGTAAAGAAGAATTGAGTCGCTACAAAAAATCCGGGCAATAGGAAATCACCTGAAATATAAGAAATGAATTTGATTAAAAATGAATCAAGAAATGACTATTATAATTCTAGCTAAATGATTTTAAAAAATATTATATTTCGATTTCGGGAGCACTGACAGCAGATTTATATATTGAAAAAATATTTGATTCGTACTGACTGCTAGACGTACTGATTAGTTTTTGGGGAAGGCACAACTATCTGCATGTAGCCACTAGCCAGGGTCAAGTAGATAGGTAAAGAAGAAAACTGGTATACCAGTAGACAGGTAAACAGGTTTACAATGAGACATGTAGAAAAGTAACTAGGTATACAACTAAATTGGTGTGCAAGTACTCAGGTTCGAAAGTAGACAGGTACACAAGTAAACAGATGAACGGCCATTCAAATAAACAGGTAGACATGTAAACACGCCGACGGGTTGACAGATAGACAGGTGCAAAAGTAGGCAAGTAAAGAAGTAAACAGATATACAAGCTAAATAGTAAATAGGTCGTGAAGCAGACAGGTAGACACTAATGGACCGATTCTGCCGCATAACAGACCAATATTATGGCAAAGCTATAATATGAAGATCGTTTCATACTGAATATTGACAAAATCATGTGGTTGCTGTGCAGTTAGGCGTATTTCTCAGGTTGTCATATACAAAACCTAACCTAGAAACCGCACAAATGTCAAAAAACGATGTTAGATAAGAGTTTCTGATACAGCTCCGTAACATACGAGTGACGTTGCAGTTTATGTGTCAAACGCCCGAATGCACAGCAAATTCCTGACATTTTGACAGTAAGCAGTGTAATTCAGTAGCATAATGTATGAAAGTTGAAGCGTTACATGGCCTTGCCATAACATTGGTCTGTTGTGAGCAGAATCGGCTCATAAGACAGTTATTACATATAACTCCGTTTATTAACACTTCTCCGTTTTTGGCCATTTATTAATATGTTTTTTATTAGGAAGCAACTAATTGGTGGCCATTTTCTTTCAAATAGTGATGATATATCTTTACACATTGCAATAAAGCCGGGTAGAATTATTTTCTATGATCTAACTAAGTTTTCAAATAAAAATCAGTACAGCTTTATATCACGTTGCAGATTTCAACCTAAAGCTCTATGGTTGTAAAGCCGGATGCTCTAGAAAATATTTATAGTATATCTAAATAGCTATTTTAAATTAAATTTTGTTATAAATCTTAAAACTTTACCTATTATGTAAAATTCTTCTTCGAAGACCCACCAACATCCTGTAAACCTAGTGTCGTACCAATGATGTATATCTTCAAAGTCTTTAAAGCAAACCTCCCATAAACCTGCAGAAAATAAAAGCTTAAATAAATGGAATAATATGTTATTAACAGCTCTAAAAACTACACACCTGTAATATGAGAGCAGTAACATTGCACGTTCGTATTGTAATACTATTGAAAAATGTCACATGTAAATTGAGAAAAAATATTTATTCATAATACATATTGCAAAAATACTGTATACATGACGAATAAATCAATTGTAAAAAATGAGATATTTGTAATGAGCATAATTACTGTGTACTAATATGAAAAATATATGTATATAGGTAATAATATATCTCAAATGTAAACTGTAAAATCTAAACTGCATATCAGAGAATAAAAGTAAACTAAATAAGATAAATTAGGTAAAATTCCATAAAATTGTTTCCATGTGTCAAAACTTATCAAAAAATCAAATATTATTTTAACAACACACATAAGATAACTTATTTTGCATTGTTTATCTAATCGTAAGTATTGAATTATCTGTGTTATTTATACACAGGCGCAATGGAATTATTTATTAATATAATTATAAAATTCTTTGAATATTTATAAAAATCATTTAGCTTATTTATAAAATAATATTTAAAGATCATTAATTTAAAAAAAAAAGAAATATAAAAATGTGTCATATACAGGGTTTCCCATAACTCAATGTCAAACCGAAACAGGGTGACAGAATTGATTGTAACTATCAAGATTTTTTTTTTAAATCTATGCAATTTCGAAAATACGAGCTTTCAAGTACAGCTTAGAGTAGAGCTTTGATCGAACTTTGATATTTTTTCAGTGTTTAATTTTAATTATTTTTGTTCATTCAAACTTTGCAACTGTAATCATAAATTACATTTTTCGGACTACAGTAGAAAATAATGACAACATTGTCACACGATTTCTTGAATAAAAACTATTTGTTAAACAATGAAATTAAAATATTCAAAACTGGCCAAATTTGAAAGCTCGTTTTTTTTTTAATGTACTAAAGTTCCAGTAAAAGTGGGCGCATTTAATCAGGATTGTCAAGATATGGTGCAATTTTTTAGTAGCATACTAAAAAAAAACAAGTAAGGCAGTGGTTTCAACCTATTTGTACCGCGCCCTCCCATTCTTTAAAAATAATGCTGCGCCTCCCTTAAATATTCTAACAATCTAATTTCGTAAAATAGTCAACTGATATAATGTATTTGTCAGGCTACAAATTAATATAACATATTATGAAAAAATAATTTAGGCTTGCAACGAATAGTGTATTCGGCAAAATGACGAATACCGAATATTCAGCATGCTTCAGAGACCGAATACCGAATATTCGGCAACTATTCGGCACGTTTTTAGCTCCTAAACTCGTTCGTATTAATGTATTTGCATAGTAATTACTATTCAAAGTTGTTATATTACTAACGCACTTCATGTTTATTCACATTTTATGCCTAAGTTTGCAACGACTATTCAGTTACTCTTTGTTATTTGGAATATTTGGCATGATTTATACTATTCGGCCGAATACCGAATACTTGAGTAACATATGTGATAGAGAAATAAATTAAATAAACATAAAATTATTTCTTATATATTATTATAGAGTTAAAATATAGTTTGTATTTTTTCGATAAAGAGCCTATATTTGATCTTTTTTTAGAAATGCTTATACGTAATATAATAAATGGCATTATTAAATATATTTACAACACATTTTTTTAACTGTTGGATTATAACAAACATATAAACATTTAACAATTACGTATCCTTTGTATATTCAGAGGCGGGTTGTATTCATCTCATTTTTAATCTCACAATAACGAAATCATTTCTTCATATCATATTATGTAATCTAAATACTTCCAAATGCAAATTCATCGCAAGCTCTTTATCGCATAAAAGTAGGCTTGCAACGACTAGTATATTCGGCAAAATGCCGAATACCAAATATTCGGCATGCTCTAAAGACTGAATACCGAATATTCGGCTACTATTCGGTAGGTTTTTGGCGCCTAAACTCGTTTGTATTAATGTAATTCGGTTACTCTTTATTATTTGGAATATTTGGTACCATTTATACTATTCGGCCGAATGCCGAATACTTGAATACTAAATGTGATAGGAAAATAAATGGTAAAATCATGAAAAAAACGACTCTTTACATTTATATAAATGTAATTCTAATTATTTCTTTCCTAAACATTTTATATTTTCTTTTATAAACTCATTATTTCTTAGATATTAGAAAGGCTGATCATTATAAAATAAATAAAAAACTGGTCAAAAATATTGTATGTATATTTTGCGATAAGGAGTCGATAATAGCTCTTTGTTTGGAAACGCTTAGATTGAAAATAATAAATGATTTTATTGTATAGATACAACACATGCGTGTAACCATTGAATGATTTATCGTAATTAACATAAACATGTAACAATAAATTTTCTTTTGAATTTTCAGGAAAGAGCACTTTACGTGTTCATTTATAATCTCACAATCGATAAAGTTTAAATTATTATATATACACAATAACGAAAACATTTCTTCATGTAAAGTAAACACTTCCAAATTCAGATCCATCGGGAGCACTCTGAGCTCTTTATCGGATAAAACACCAACACTACTGTCGCTGAGCGGCGGCGGCGCCTTAGATTTTAACTATTCGGTATTCGGTCAAATATTAAAAAATACGCCGAACATGCCGAATGCCGAATAGTTGCCGAATATTCAATACAAGCCTACATAAAAGATAAAACACACACACAATATTTTCGCCGAGCGGCGGCGGCGGCTTCTTTCATTTTCACTATTCGATATTCGGCCGAATATTAAAAAAGGTGCCGAATATTCGGTGCAAGCCTAAAATATATACATAAATAATAATTATTCATAGATTCATTTTATCATTTCAACGTTTTGGTTTATTTTTTGGAAACAGCTGTACGACCCACTTGTAACATCCTCGCGTCCCCTGAAAAATCGCGCCCCACAGGTTGGAAACCATGAAAGGAATAAAATTTTGATAACCCCATATTTTCACCGCACACGTTATGATATGCTTATTAGGACATTTTAATGCTACAAAATTTATAATAATTAACTTCCCGTAGGGTAAGTTATAGTAAACGCAAAAAAATCGAAAATGAAAATTTTTATATATCTTTACGTTTCAGAGGTTTCTGAACATTGTAGCATACCTTAGAAAAAAATGGATGTATGTGTGTGTATGTGTTTTAGTGTGTGTGTGCGGATAGAAATTTTCGTCGACGATTTCGAGAACACGGTTTAAGCGATTCCAATTATTCAAAAAACATCCCATTGCTGTTGATAAGAAGAGTGCTGATTAGTTTTTGGCATAATTAGGTCTAGCCGTTTCTAAGATACGGGGCAAAAAGAACCAGAAACGGTTACTCAGTTTTTAAGAGCACGGAGCGTCCGATTTGAATAATTCAAAAAACATTTTACTTGTATTGACAAGATGAAGTATTTATCAAATGTTCATGAAGGCAGGTCTAGCGGTTTAGGAGATCTGGTGAAAAAAGTAAAATAAAAAGCCATTTGGCGGTCAAAAATGATCATTAGACATATGCACATCAAATTATCAGATATTTTATACAGATTTTAACAATAAGTATAAATTTTGTTTATATTCCTATGGGTTTCGTACCAATGTTTATCCGCTAGACGGCGACGCGGCGCTAACGCGCTTTGATATTTCGTTTCTATGCAGTTAAAGCAGTACGATTGCTTTGAAAAAAAGTTCAGAATTTCCAAAATATGTCAAAATAAAGAAAACATTTTTTTTCCAAAAAAAAAAAATTATTTTGGAAAAGTAAATTTTTGTCAAATTTATATTTTCTCAAAAATCTAATTTTTTCGAAGTAAAATTTTTTCAAAAATGTTAATCTTTTTAAAAAAATAATAATTTTTGGTTAACGGAAGTTCCAGCAATTTGCCTTAAAGTACGATGGCATGCACAGCACTAATTTTATATATGATAAACAGTCATATTAATTATTATTAATTGGTAATATATTGCTGAATAATATAAAAATATTGAATATTATTTTTAATATAAAAAATGTAAACAAACGCGCGTACGAGCCCACACCTTTTACCTGCAACACAACACAACAAAACCAACACATGGACACGATCACTAACGGTGACTCACGGTAACACTAACTCACCTATCTTCTGAAATTTCGGATTTCTTATTTTTTTATCAGCCTGCAACCAGTATGGTGATACGAAAGCTATTAGCACAAATAGAAAACCCACTGCCGTGAAACCCACTGCAAATTTTCCAGTTTTTGTCTTTGGCATTTTATAAAGAAAGCGAAACTATTTTATTTTAACACTATTATTTTGATCGTTCGTAACCGTGCCACGGTGCAGACAGGACTGAAGTCGGCCGGGCGTTGTCACGGAATAGTGCATGAAACACGACTACATTTTTCGATCATTCGATGTAAAACATCTCTAACCGAGATGATTTAAAATTTAATGTAAATTTCTACGCGCAAATACATTACATTGATATAATATTAATAAATATGTAACTGGTGGTGCATGCCATCGTGTTATAAGGAAAACTGTAAACTGTCTACCGTAATTTCAAATTTTTAAAAGTCTCAACAATTTTAGAAAATTTGAAAATAAGGGAAGAACTTAGAACAGTCTAACGGTTAAACATTATAAATCTTTTTGGCATTTCATAGAAAAATTAGAAGCATGTCTGTGCTTGTATGTGTATGTATGTGTATGTATGTGTATATTATGTATGTGTATATATGTATGTTTTGAATAATTCAAAAACATTTTACTTGTATTGACAAAATGAGAAAAATTGCATTTTTGGGAAGACAGGTTTAGCTGTCGGGGATCCTATAAAAAAGTAACTAATGGCTTATGCATCGTGCCTTAAGGCAAATTGCTGGAACTTTTCGTACTGTAACGAAATGTTCGAAGAATATTAAACGTTTTCAAATAGTTTATTATAAAAAATACTGTAACATTGCCTTATACTTATAAGTTACTTATAATTCTTATACTTATAAGAATTATATAAACTGAATTGAAATGTTAAAATTATTTATTTAAACTTTAAATAAATAATTTTAACTTTTCAATACTTTAAATTTTAAAGTATATAAGTGAGCTTTAGAACTTTAGCAAGAATTAAAATTAAAATCTGAATTATGTTCGATATACAAAAATTTTTTTTAAAACAAATGTTTCGTCAACACAAGCAGAAAGTTTTTTTAATTATTCAAATCGGATGCTTAGTCCTCTCAAAAACTGTAATTTGTTGTACATTTAGCTTCGTATCTTCGAAACCTCTGCACCTACCTATGCCAAAAACTTACCACCACTTCCCCGAGAGCATTACGAATTGAATGTTTTTTAGATCATTTAAACCGGATCGTATGCTCCGTTCTCTCAAAATCTCGATTTATTTTTTCTGCAATCTTTGCTCTGTATCTCCGTAATGGCTGGGCCTGCCTTTGATAAAAACTAATTAAAATCAGCACATCTCCCTATCCTATCGATAGGGAATCGAATGTTTTTTGAACCATTCAAATCGGTTGAAAATGCGGACATACAAACACACACACGAACACATTCATTTTTTCTCAGGTATGGCAAAGTGTTCAGAAACCTTCAAATATTGTTTTGGGGGTCAAAAATGATCCTTAGACATATGCACATCAAATTATTATATATTTTATAGAGATTTTAAAAGTAAGTACAAATTTTATTTACATTTCTATAGGTTCCTAATGTTCATGCGTTAGACTGCAACGCAGCGCCTACGCGTTTCGATATTTTGTCTCTAAAATAGCTACGCAACGCAAACGCTATGAAAAAATTTCGAACTATTCAAAAATGTATTTTTTTAAGTTTTTAAAACTTTTTAAAGCTTTTTATAAGCAAATAATTTTCGGTACGGGAAGTTCCAGCAATTTGCCTTAAGACACGATGCCAAGCGTAGTCATGTTGATAATTTTGTATGTTATATTTATCAATCAGTGAGTTCCAGAACTTTGCCTTTAAGGGATTAAGTTAATTTTCTTTACTTTTCAAAGCTTGGATTATAAAGTGTGAAATTAATTGTTGAAGTTTTGTTAAAACTGAAATACGAGGGTGGGCTGAAAAATTTCCGATATCAACACGAAAAAGGTGCTACTCGTCAATAAAAACTGTTAAATGAAGTTGTGCATCTTTTAGAAGTTACTCGCCAAATTTTTGGTCATTTTGGGCGCTCCGTTTTCAATCGATAGCCGTTTGAGTAAGTACATGTAAGTGTTTTCGTGAAAATAGAAAAAATTGAATATTGAGCTGTTATTAAATATTTGTTTTTGAAAGGCTGTACGGATAGGCAAATAAAAGACATCTTGTGTTATGTGTGGTACCTCTGCACCATCATTTTCCACAATAAAATTTTTGGAGTTGAGTTTAAACGTGGCCGTAAAAGCTTGGTAAACGATGATCGTTCATGACGTCCAAAAACTTCAACTTCTGAATATAACATTGCTAAAGTTCACAAAATGAAGTTAGACAAACGCCGAATCAAAGTGTGGAAGATAGCAGAAATTATAAAGATGTCTAAAAAATGTGTTTGTCAAATATTAAAAAGTAAGTTACACATGAGAAAGCCGTCCGCGCATTAGCTGGCGCATTTGCTCAGGATAGACCAGAGACATGTTCGAATAAACATTTTCAACGCTCTTAAGGCTGTAGATAAATCTTGGATTTACCATTATACGCCTAAAACAAAACTACAGGCAAAACAGTGGACTACAATGGGGGAAACAGCTACAAAAAGAACAAAAACAGTTATTTCGGCTGGGAGTGTAATGTCTTCTGTATTTTGGGATAGTGATGGAGTTATTTTAATCAATTATCTTCAAAAAGGGAAAACCAATAGGAAAGCATACTACGCATCATTACTTAACGAGCAAAAGGCGAAATGACCACATTTGCAGGAAATGAAAAGCCTGTTTTACCAAAACAATGTGTTGTCTTTGCCATGACAAAAATCCACCAGTTACGGTTAGAACTTATTGGATCATCCACCTTACTCACCAGATCTGGCCCCAAGCTACTTCTTGTTATTTTCTCATCTAAAAACAGCCATCGGAGGACATAGATTTTTGTCAAATGAGGATAATAGACTTTGTGAACGATATTTGCACAGAAATTTTCCAAGTACTACTTGGGTGAGTTACAGTGATGACATAATTACTGGGAGAAGTGTGTAGAGTTATAAAGAGTTAATGTACAAATATGAATAAAAAAATAAGAAAAAAAATTTTGTATCATTGTTAGGTCGGAAACTTTTCAGCTCGTATTGTTTATTCTCAATCCCTCATTACGTACACGCTACGAAGAAAACAGCTCCCTGCTTGACTTTCTTAGTACTTAACTAATTTTGATGACTGTATTTATTATAAATCAATGTAGATGAAAATAATATTAGTTAAAATACTAGACAGTAACATTCTTTTACGAAGAATAAATATTTTTAGACTTCATATAAAATATTCATTTCTTTTCCATTTATCTAGTAAAATCTTTTAATTAATAATTATTTTGAATGTCGTGTTGTATTCTTATCTCGTGCATATCGGCTATTTCAAATAAATTTTAATATGTGGTATATGATTAGTGTTCTATGAGCCTACGGATATGAGGAAAGCGAGTAGAATTCTTGAATTTCCGTTACCGGAACCACTGGCATTCTGCACTCCCAATATGGCCGAACTGCGGGCAATGGCTGCTGCAATAATGGGAAATAGCCTGGTCGAAAATGTAAGTGGGAAAATGAATCAAATAGTATATATATATATATATATATATTTTTGAATAGTCTTGAATTTGATGTTGATATATATGTTTAATTTGAGTTTAATATTTTTAATATTTTTATTGATGTTACGCCCGAATATTAAACTCAAATTAAACATATATATATATATATATATATATATATATATATATATATATATATGATTTAGTAGTTAATTTTGATGTTGAAATATATGAGTGAGTTCTTGAGGACTACCTTTCCTATCTTTTATATTTGGTTTGTTGTTAAGTGTTGCTGTTTGTTAATTTTTCTCTTATTGTATAGTTACTTTACCAATCCACACATATTATAATTACCTAGATATGCTAATTTTCATACTGTTTTTAGATCCACTGATGATGACATTAAATTGAATGTCGAAACGTTTGGAAATAAAGATTATTTTATAAATCTTTGGCTTTTCTTTGTTTGATGTATCGCCCTCAAGAACTCACTCATATATATATATATATATATATATATATATATATATATATATCTTGCAAAGTTCTTCTCTGAACTGCTTTTTAATATTCATGATGATCTTCAATCAAACTAATTTTGTTGGTAGTAAAAACTGTGAAAATGTCTGTCTAATTGCTGTACAATCAGGCGTTTTACACATAAAACCGTGTGTTATAAATGCGCATCACAAAGATCCAGTTATCTAATATTCTTTCTTTTTTGTTTGCTTATATGTAAAATACTGATTTCACATATATTGTATAATATAATTTAAATAATATAAATATATATTATAAGGTAGTTTAGAAAGTAATTTCATTCTACCACATAAGATTTAATTGTATTTTTTGATCACACTTATACCCTAAAATTATTATATGATTTGAAAGCTTTTGTATTAAGGCTTGTATATAAAATATTAATCAATTAGTATTAGTTTTTGGGTTGTGCTTCTTTAAATATGGAAAGAATAAGTAGCATTTTGACATAAGTTACTGTTTTACTGCATAAAAAGTTGAAAATTTATGTATAGAAAGATGACAGTACCAAAACTGGTTTGTTAAATTTCGATTCGAAAATTGATTTTGAGGATGCGCGTTCATGAAGAACGAATAAGGCGAGAAAGGCATCATTTTATGCAAACCGGCGAATAACAACATATTGATTTTAAATTTATCCAATTTAACTGTTCATGACCACTTGAAAGGTCAGATTTTCCTAGAAGCTCATAAGTTTTCCAGGTTCCCATAGAGAGAAACCTTTGTCGCCATATTGTCGTCTGCGATTCTCTTCTGAAACATTATGAAGGTGACCAGTTTCGAGGCGAATTATCACTAGGACAAATGGGATGAATACAAAGCCGATATTTATCAGGGACAACTGATGCTATATATTTAGTGAGATAGTTGGTTGTTTTTCACATTTTTCAACGCAGCATAATGGTTTATTCGGATACCTACTTTCATCAGCAGAATTAATCAACAGTCAAGGTGTAATATGACATCAAGACGACGCGCGACCTCACATAAGTTTGGTCAATCGCAAAAAGCTTTTACAGCTTAAATAGGACACAATCTGACAGCCACCATATTTCCGTGGGTTGGCATCATCGGACTTTTATTTGTTGTAGTCACTGAAAAAAAAGTAGACGGTAAAACATTTAACTCAAATGAGAAGGTCAAAAAGCACCATAATCAGTTGTTTGCCAATAACGATAAAAAAATTTATGATCCCAGAAATATAACAAAAGATGTTCGACTGAAACGGCCAATATATAATTTATCGTACGAAAATAACTAGTCAAAATGTCTAGAAAAAACAAAATTACTTTCTCAACAACCCAATATAATATATAACTTTGTTCTTTTATACGATGTTGGTTTATTTAAAAATAACTATTTTGTTTTAAATATTATTACTAACTGTTATTTGCAGGTGGCAGACAAAAACTTATTGACAGAACTTAAATCATTGTGTTCTACTCTAATCTTCGAGAACATTGTGGATGTTCTTATAGTGACTTTAGGGGATAAAGGAGTTGCAATCGCCAGATTGTGTGACAATTCTGAAAGGTTATTTGACGACAGCGGTGTCTATATAAAACCAGGACACAAAACTGATAAAAAAATATCTGTTCGATTATATCCACCTGTAAGACTCGATTTATATAGAATTCTGAATGTTATTTGATATAGAATACATGTTTGTTAAAACTCTTGAATCAAATTCGCAAAAACTAAACACAATATTTAAAAAATCATTATATTATCTACTTTATATTAAATAATGAATAACAGTTGGGAAGTAATGAACTAAAATAAATACAAAAATTGTTTCTGATTTTATATAACTACATTCACAAATAGTAGTAGAAGAATTAATTTGTCCATAATTTTAATTGTATTATTATATTAATTATTATCTAAAGTAAATATTAATTCTATGTATTTATTCTTGCATTAATCTAGGCGCAATTACCTGCCAACTCTCTCTTGGCCAACACTTCTGGAGCAGGTGATTGTTTCGCAGCAGGATTCGCGGTGGCTGCTATGCTTGGTGTTACTTTAAATGGAGCAGTTGCAGCAGGAAACACTACAGCAATACGTGCTCTTCTTTCTAATATTCCCGTTCCTGATAAACTATTTTTGTTGACTAAACAGAATTGGACAAGTGAAGCAACATATAAAGAATTGTGATGATATGAAAATTATGGCAAAACTTTTGTTTGTTAAACTTCTTATGATATTCCAATTACCAATTTTCTAATAAATACATGTAAATTACAACTATGTGCGATTTTATTATTGGTATTACCTTCAATGCACCTGTATTTTTATCATTTATCATATCATATTTATAATATTTATGTCTCATATTTGCTTATGTGTACCAATTGATTTTTAAAATCCGGTTTATATTTGTATCCAAAGCTACAAGTTATGATATACATTTTTTAATAAGATTACGTCAACAGTTGGTTCGGGCAAGACTTGGCCGAGGACAAAATATAATATTTAACAAAACCAAGTTATTTTAATTTTTATTAATCAACTAGCTGACCTGGCAAACGTTGTTTTACCATATAAGGTATTTGTAAACCATTTTTAGATAATCCAAAAAATTACTAATTTAATGTAAGTGTAAAAACAATAAAATCTCAAATTCTTTTTGTCTAATATAATATAGTTCATATTATCAATATTTGTTCGACCATATTTTGCTAATACAATCAAAGTGGAAGTTTTACCCATTCGCGACCAATATACTAGACTATAATCAATATAGTCATTACAAATTTCAATTAATTTTTAATGACTTATATAGTCATTGCAATTTCCAATGAGTTCTTTTAGAGTAAAACCTTTGAAATAAATATTCCAAAAAGAGTATTTTCATATTAACATTTTAAAAATGTTGATTATTTGAGCTCGTAATAATACTTGCGAGCTGTTTAATAATGATTTTGTGTATAAATAAAACTACTTACTACAATTAAATAATATTTACATAAAACATCCTATTAAATTCAGTTGCACATAATCTGTCCAAATCATTTGGAATTTGACGTATGAGCCGCCCTTCATTGTTTCATTTTGAATTAGGCTTCTACAAAAAATTTTAAATTATAAATGTTAAGGTTCCACGCGGTTTTGAAATAATTTCTTTCCCACAATCTTTGGATTTGTACAAACATTCAAAGTCAGTTAGACTTTGGTCAAATCGGTTCAGTCGTTTTTGAGTTTTAGCGAACCTAACATAATATCGAACTTAATTTTTATATATAGGAAGTTAATAATTTTGGGCGTATTTTTGATCGAGAGGTACAGAAGCTTCAAAGTGAAGAAAAATCTATCTCTTCATACTGTAACATAATGTCTGTTTGATGGAGTGAGAGTAATTAACTATCCGCGCCAGGAGTGATACAGAAGAATTCAAACTAATTGCTCAATATCTGAGATTAGTTATCTAACGAAACACAGATTTCTATTACAGATATTTCCTCTTCCTCTATATTTCCTTTAAACTACTTGAAAAGCAGTATCAAATTATTTTTTTATGAATATGATAAAGAAATTGAAAAATAATAAATCTCCAGACATTGACATACTTAGTTAGTGATGTCCAGAATGCTAAAAGAAATGCACAAGGATAGCATTTATCTTTTAAACATATATATTTAAATTAATACTTACAATTAGATTAATTTACTGGCCAATATTTTGAAAAATATCCTTGCAATTGGTAAAAATAATCCATGCAAACAGAAAAATTCTTAAAATGGTTACCTCTAATAGGCCAATAAGCTTTTCAATGCACTGCAAAAATAACTACTTGTCTAGTATCTTCAATAAAAATTAAACGAGAATATTTATAACTGTGGTGACATGTTCAGATCTATGATGTTAACAGGAACATAATAAATTGTATTTTTATTCTTGAGAAATACTGTATCTTTTTTTGTATAGCGAAGGAAATGCATTTATGCATTCCAGACTGAACCAGAAAAAACCTCCGCTTTGCCCTTGCCTCTGGTCCCCACGGAAACCACTGCCAGGCATTACTTTGTCGGGGAAGGATCTAGAATGTTATAATTCTTACCTTGATTTTATGCTTTCAATTGTAAGAAGTCCTATTTGCCCTTTCTCTTTCCGATTCGGCGGTCAAGTAGCACATCTCTCGCCATCTGTCTATGGCGTTCCAAGCAGCTTCAGTTGTCAGCATCACTTTAATAACAGTATCTGGAGTAATTATTCGGCTAAAAAACTCTTCCACATAGTCCCGTAGAGCACCAAATCGCGGGCACACGAAGAACATGTACTCAGCATCTTCGATTTCACTCAAACAATATGGGCAATCCGGTGAGCTATCGTGCTTGAAGCGGTGTAGATAGACTCGAAAACATCCGTACCCAGATAGCATTAGTAGTGTAATATATCACTTGTCCATGCTTGCGATTTAGCCAGACTTTGATGTTTGGAATGAGGCGTTGCGTCCATCAGCCCTTCACTGCGACATCTCATAGTTGCTGCCGGTCAATGCTGTTCTTCTATCTTCAACTTTTCAGAACTCAGTTGCTGACGTCTTCGATGGTAAATTATTCTTTTCTCTGCTAAGACTAAGAGAGGCAGAGTTCCTGAAATGACGCACACTGCTTTCTTCGATATTATGCAAAATGCGCAAGCAACCCTCAAAGCACTCAGACGATATATATGTCCTGCCATTCTCCTCGATTTTTGATTTTTGAGGAATACTGTATGTAGGTTTACTTTATTGCTTGAAAATTCTCACTGAGATTCGATATTATCTTACTAAAACTGACCTGATGGTACATAACCAAATCTGTATTTATGCTAAGAGAAGTTAAAGGAATTTAATCTGACGGCATTAAAAATAATACCTAATAGTAATACCATAATAGTATAGCATTCCAACAAATAATTATAATGTATTTCTGATTGGTTACAATTTATATATCGTGTTATCATCAATGAGAAATACTGGATTATTGTAATTGCTCGTAAAAGATATTTAAATCTCATTGGGATTACCATAATTTAATAATCCGTAGTAATTGTAAGTCTAGACTAGACTTTAAGTTAGTTGAGGCAATAATGGGGATATATCTTTATATGGCAATTTTACTAGAAAATAAATTACTTTCAGATACGATAGAAATAGCAAATGCTAACAGTCAATGCCAATGCTAACAGCCTATTGGGTGCTCGACGGATTTTGTCGAAGTCAAATGTCGAAAAATGTAATATTTGATTGATGATGTAAATGGCTTTTTACTTGAAAAACCAGTTTAAATTATATATTTTGCTTTCGTGCATTTTTCTATATTTCATACTGCATAATCATGGTTGTAGTTTATTTGCATTTTAGCACATTTTGAAATAGCTTTTTGGGTTCTCGTTCACATTCGGCTACCGATAAAATTATACAGGATAGTAGTAGTATTAATGATTAGGATAAAGTCATAAATCATAAGTCTAGTGATAACTCGCAAATCAGGTCATAAATTTGGTAGTTAATAGGTTTCTGTATTAGATAGATAATAATAATCTTCATCGATCAATAAAAGTATAAACTAGCTGTAAGTGGAGTTCTGTCTTAAGGCAATTAAAGCATGGTGCCTTAAGGCAAATTGCTGGAACTTCCCGTACCAAAAATTTATTAACGATTAATTTTTACATTTTTAAAAAATTTTACTTCGAAAAAATAAGATTTTTAAGAAACTATAAATTGGACAAAAAATTACTTTTTTTGAAAAAAAAATTTTTTTTTTTTTTATTTTTTTTTTTAAATGTTTTCTTTATTTTGACATATTTTGAAAGATCAAACTTTTTTTCAAAGCAATCGTACTGCTTTAACTGCATAGAGACAAAATATAAAGCGCATAAGCGCCGCGTCGCTGTCTAACGGATAAACATTGGTACGGAACCTATAGGAATGTAAACAAAATTTATACTTATTGTTAAAATCTCTATAAAATATCTGATAATTTGATGTGCATATGTCTAATGATCATTTTTGACCGCCAAATGGCATTTTTTAACTTCCCGTAGGGCAAGTTATAGTAATCGCAAAAAAATCAAAAATGAAAATTTTTATATATCTTTACGTTTCAGAGGTTTCTGAACATTTTGGCATACCTTAGAAAAAATGGATGTATGTGTGTGTGTGTGTGTGTATGTATGTATGTATGTATGTATGTGTGTGTATGTATGTGCGGATACAAATTTTCGTCGACGATTTCGGGAACACGGATCAACCAATTTGAATAATTCAAAAAACATTCGATTCGTATTGATAAGGAGACGTGCTGATTAGTTTTTGGCGAAGGCAGGTCTAGCCGTTCCGAAGATACGGGGCAAAAAGTGCCGAAAACAGTAACTCAGTTTTTAAGAGAACGGAGCGTCCGATTTGAATAATTCAAAAAACATTTCACTTTTATTGAAAAGATGAAGAATTGATAAAATTTTGATGAAGGTAGGTCTAGCGGTTTCGGAGATATGGAGGAAAAAGTAAAAAAATGAGCCATTTGGCGGCCAAAAATGATCATTAGACAATAAGTATACATTTTCTTAACATTCCTATGGGTTCCGTACCAATGCTTATGCGTTAGACAGCGAAGCGGGGCTTACGCGCTTTATATTTTGTCTCTATGCAGTTAAAGCAGTACGATTGCTTTGAAAAGAAAGTTCAGATCTTCCACAATATGTCAAAATAAAGAAAAAAAATTTTTTTTCAAAAAAAAAAATTAAAAAAATGTTTTTTTTTTTTAAAAAAAAAATTTTCAAAAAAAGTAATTTTTTGTCCAATTTATAGTTTCTCAAAAATCTTATTTTTTCAAAGTAAATTTTGTTTCAAAAATGTTAATCGTTTTTAAAAAAAATAATTTTTGGTACGGGAAGTTCCAGCAATTTGCCTTAAGGCACGATGCCTTAATTGCCTTAAGACAGAATTCCACTTACAGCTAGTTTTTACTTTTTTTGTTAGATCTCCGAAACCGCTGGACCTACCTTCATGAAAATTTGACCAATTCTTTATCTTGTCAATACAAGTAAAATGTTTTTTGAATTATTAAAATCGGACGCTCCGTTCTCTTAAAATCTGAGGTACCGTTTTTGGCACTTTTTGCCCCATGTCTTCGGAACGGCTAGACCTGTCCCCACCAAAAACTAATCAGCACGTCTCCTTATCAATACGAATCGAATGTTTTTTGAATTATTCAAATCGCTTCATTTGTGTTCCCGAAATCGTCGACGAAAATTTGTATCCGCACACACATACATACACGCACACACACACACACATACATCCATTTTTTCTAAGGTATGCCAAAATATTCAGAAACCTCCGATACGTAAAGATATATAAAAATTTTCATTTTCGATTTTTTTGCGATTACTATAACTTACCCTACGGGAAGTTAAAAATATTATTTGTAAAAATAGTCAAATCCACTACAAATTTTTGAGAAAGAAATGTTTATGAAAATTAAATTTTTAAACAATGCAATCGAATGCACAAAAATATACACCAGACTCAATAATTTGCAGTATTTTGTAAACAACGAAAAGGACAATAGAACTGAAGCATGCCGAACAATAGATCTGAAAGTACATGTACATACAATATTATATATATATATATATATATATATATATATAATTTCTGCATAAATAGCATCAACTTTTCAGACTTGATATCCTTTCAAATATATTATAAATATCAACATAATTTGCATGAAGAATAGATTCATATCAATCTATTGAATAATCGCATAAGAATGCAATGATGATGATTTCCAAAATATTCAATTGAAATTCTATAATATAATGACACATAAGCATTCATCGTTTAAAAATTCTTAATATGTACGTATTTCATCACTTCTACACACTTATCAATAATAATAACTTTATTGCATTTTACAATGCATAGAATAGAAATATATAGAGAGTAGAGCGGGGCTTAAATGTCCGCGGGTAAAAAGTCCACCACCGCTATTTCAAGAACAAGTAAAGTATTTTAACAATATTTGAAAGTAGAAAAAAGATGTTTAACCAGCCGTGAAGGCTCTTTTGACGTTCTGGAGATAAACGGCAATGTTTGAAAATCCATGACAAAATTATTTTCTTTCCTTGTTATTTGTTTTTGCTGTGAGCTGTGTGTGTTGCTTATTTTACGAGACCTTAGTATAATTTTTGATAGTTTTTTTATATGACCTCTATAAAAGCTTACAGCTGGGTGAGGTAAAAAGGACTAACTGAACTTTATACTTGTTTATCTATGAACTGAACCTTTACCCCCACAGGTGTAAAAAATAATAAATAGCAAATTAAAAGTAAATTAAGTTAAACAAAGTTAAAAAAGCAATTTTACAAGAGATAAATTAAATAAATAGTTATTCCAACCAACTTTGGTGATGAATATTTCTGAATACCAGATCAAGTTCATTTACAGTGTTATCTTAAAAAAATGTTTCCGTAAACATTAGTTGAATACTGTAGCTATTATTTAGTGAAATTAAAATAAACATTAGACCCTATAAAATTAAAATAACACATTGGACCAGCTTGCCTCTTGGATGTCCCAATTAATCCGCCTATGGGGTAAAAGGGGTCATCCGCCTGGGAGTTTTACTGAGTCACATAGTTGTTTGCTTGATATATGTTATTTATTGTGATATAATTGGTTTGGTTATCACAATATATTGCTCAAAGTAAAATTGGTTCTTGTGCTCTACCCTACCTTACATAAAGCAAATTGTTTGAAGAATACAAACAAAATTAGGCAAAGGCATTTAACTCTTGTATTAAACCATTTTATTTTGCTATTTTTGGCAATTGCCTCTTTAATTACTAACTTTGCAGATTAATTCAAATAATAATACCTTGGAGTTAGTGGTATTTGTAATTCAGATGAAATAGATTTTATGTAACCCTTTATTTAAAAAACGTCATTTTTCAAAAATTTGAAAGAGTTTACAAGCATTTCATATCACAATAATTTAAAAATGCTATTTACACAAATCAGGATGTATGCTTTGAAACGGCTTACAACGTCTAGTTTTACTCTATTTGTAGAGCATATCAATAAACTATTAAACACACGATATGATTAGTACGTAGTTTACGACAGTATAAGTCAAGCTTTTTATTTTGATAATCATATTGTATATTAATTTGCAAAATTTATTAATACGATGTTGAAAGCAGAGCATTGGAATACCTGGGATCATATTTACTTGACCGAAAACTGGAAGCAATAATAAATGGACATATCATAGATCTAGATAATACGAAGCAACTTTTGGAGTTTCACAAGGACTACATTTAGAACCTTTGGTGCTTGCTATAAACGATTTACATATGTGGAAAACAGTGCAATCATCCAAGATGTTTCAACTCAGTTTTGTTTTCTTTTAGAGTGAGAATTTATTATAGAGTCTATATTACTGATCTTTCTGATTTAAATAACTTTTTTAGATATTCATCAAGAATATTTAGTATATTGAAAACGATTACTATTATTATTATTGCTACTTCGATAGAGTGCATTTAGAAAATGAAGATAATCTATATGCTTAATTAAACATTTATGCTTATGGTATTGAAAGCATCACAGATAATTTCATCGTCTATTATATGTATTAGGTTAATACTATTTTATACATTTAGACATACATGTATATGTATATATTATATTATAAATATGCTATTATAATGCGTGTCGCCAATATTTTATTACGTAACTGTACTTGACAATAAGTCAATGAAAAATAAATATTATATAAAAAGCATGAAGATACTTATAGCAAAACCAATTATAGTTTTTACGATGTTCACAGTCGTATAATAGTGAACGTAAAAAAAAATTGGTAGGGGGAAGTCCCCTATTGGCGGACACCTAAGGTTATTTATAAATAAATAAAAAAATATTTTACGAAATGTTTATTAAATTATGACTTATATTAGATAACAAAGTTAGAAATCAAACTAAATTAACTGCAATATTTGCTAAAAAATAATTAATACTATCAATCAAACTTTGGTATCAAAAAATATGATTAAACCTAGTACCGAACATTTCAAAATAACCTGAATTGATCACATATGTAGCCATTTCTATACTTTGGAATGTTTTCACGTGTGTTTTTGACGAATATTCTTAGATATTGCAAAAAAAATCACTATTTATCCACCCTTTTGGCTAAAACACACCCATGCTCTCAGCTGGAGCATTCATCATAAGATTTGCATTCTTTGACAAGGAAATACGAAGAATGGGGGTATGTAGTGACCGTTAGCACTTATACAGAACAAAATTAAATAATTGGATTAAATTACGTAAATACTCACCAGAAATATCAATATGTTTACTGTCCAGCACTAAGAGACGACTTAGTGTCCGGTGCTAAGAGGCAGACATTTTCGTTTATTTGGTGGCACTTACTAAAACTGGTTAAAAGATCTAATAATATTCTACCATTTTACGGATAACAATCAAGTACAACTTTTATCTTTGCATACCACTCAAATGTAAATGCATAAATATGCTAGAATTATTTCCATTGATATTTAGGTGACGCCGTGATTTTACTCCTAAAACAGCAAAGGGTTGCTCTCGCCGTGGCCGTGTGCGTCACAGGCTAAGCTTGGCGCGTGATCCTCTACCTGTGTGCCTCTTATGCCCCATTCACTTGTATTTTGAAATGAAATCACTTACACTCGCGTAAATAATACGTGTTAAACAGAGTGTCCGGTGCTTGGTGCCGTCCGGCGTTACGGGACTTTCCCCTAAATATTTTTTCTTCAATTTGTTTGTCTATACAAACAATTATCGATATGTTTATCAGTTAATTTATCGATATGCATTTTTTTATATGAAAAACTAAAAAATTGCAATATTTTAATAAACAAATTTTGGCATAGCTAATTAGAAGCTGGTATAAATAGCTTTACTTTATATGTACATGTATAGCATATATTTGTAACTATATATATTTTTGAAAGTTCTCAATTCAATGACTGGATTAAAAAGCTGGTAAATAATGGATCAAGTTGCTATAAACTGTTAAATTTCAACAAGTGATTTTATTGTGTTTTATCAGCTTCGCCTGATTTTCAGTTGATTTTTATTCGAAACCTTCATATTACAATTATATTTTATATAAATTGTATTTAGTTTAGTATTAGTTAAGTTATTAGTTATATTAGTTACTATGTAGAAAATCTAAATACTATTGAAAATATTTGTATAATACCTACATCTTCTTGTAATTATTTTTTATATCATATAGAAACATTTTTCAGTAAAATTATTATTAATTATCATAATATTTTCTTCAGCATTTACTCAAGCAGTAATTATTATTAGTATTGTAAATCATTATCAACATCATTTGTCTGGAAATTAAACCTCACCAACTTTATTAATAACTGATACGATAATATATCTACATAAATAAAACTCATAAAAGTACATGTAATTTATTATATTAGTGTGAAACATAATGTCATAAATCTGATTCAGATTATTCAATGCTTGATATCAATTTTTGTTTGAAAATTTTTGTTATGAAAAACAGGTCTGGGCAAAAGACAAATTAATATACATACTATATTTTTCTATAGAAGATTGTAACAGATAAACTACACCAGCCTTCGCCAAAAATTAATCAGCACCTCTTCGTAAATCAATAGAATCGAATATTTTTTGAATGATTTGAATCGGTTGATCGGTGTTCCTGAAATTGTCGACGAATATTTGTATCCGCACACACACATACACACAAACACACATACATTCATTTATATTGGATGTATGCCAAATGTTCAGAAAAGCCAAAATATTCTTAAGTATGCCAAAATATTCAGGAACCTTTGAAACGTAAAGATATATACAAATTTTCATTTTCGACTTTTTGTGAAGTTTGAAGTAGTTGACGCTGGAGTATTTGGGAATACTCGATACTTTTTATAAATATTGTGGGGCAACTTTATTATGTGAGATGATATTGAAATTACTGAGTCTGCATTTTACTTACTTATTTCGAGCTTCTCTGGAACACATAATCCAGTTTTTGGCTTTCTGCAGAAAAATTATTATACTGCATTCATCAATGCAGTGCAGTAATATAATTTATATCATTTGCAGAAGTAATGTGGAACTTTGATTTTATTAACTTCCTGTAGGATGAGCTATAGTAATGGGCCGATAATCGAAAATGAAAATTTTTGCATATCTTCGCGTTTCAGAGGTTTCTGAAAAATGGATGTATGTCTGTGTGTTTTATGTGTCCGCATTTTTTCTTTCACGTTTTACGGGCGCACGGATCAACCGATTTGAATGGTTCAAAAAACATTCGATTCTTATTAATAGGAAGATGTATTGATTAGTTTTTGGCAAAGGCAGGTCTAGCCGTTACGAAGATACGAAGCAAAGAGTGCAGGAAAAAGAAATCCAGTCTTTTAGAGAGAAAATATTCAATTTTATAATGATTGGGAGAAGTCGTGATTAGTTTTTGACAAATACAGGTCTAGTCATTACAAAAATACAGAGCTAAATGTATAAAAAATGACATTTTTTGAAAAAACTAAGCAAAATTTGGATGATTCAAAAAACTTTCTGCTTGTGTTGACAAAACAATTACTTTTGGAAAAAAAATTATTTCAATTTTATTTTCAAAAAAAAAATTGTTTGTATATATCGAAAATAATAATTTTAATTCTGGCTAAAGTTCTAAAGCTCATTTATATTCTTGAAATAAATAATTTCAACTTTGTAATTCATTAGTAAAATTGCCGTACAATAGCTCAATAAATGCAAACTAGTGCAAAAGATAAGTATAATTTGATTCTTGATTATTAGCACAGGTACGTTCTATAAAAAAAATTCTAGGATCACCCGAACAATATATTTCATATTTCTTAAAGAAAGATTCAGTAATAAAATAAGCACAAAAGTTTAATAAAGATAATTTTGCATGTGTTAAATATATAAATATCATTTTGCTAAAAGCAAGTAATCGCAAAGATATATTTTGTAAAGAATAATGCACAGAACTGAAGGTAGTACAGAAAACTGCTCAGAGGATGAGGATATCTTGCAAAAAAAGAATGGCGTTGGATAGCACTTACTTATTAGTTATGACGAAAAAAAATCATATAATTCATATATTTCTTCAAAAAACTTAATTAAAATATAATAATATTTATTAGAAAATCATGATATGTAGCATGCTTTTTTGAATTCTTGGAACGTAACCCCTCTTTTTGTACTAGTTCTTTGTCCCTTATAACACGGATTCGTATAACACGCTAGTTTTCTGAAACGTAACTACCGTGTAGTACGGGGATTACCTGCATAAGAGTAAGCATAGTTCACAACAAAAAGTTGATTCTAGAAAACCAACGTGTCGGTCGTAAATATAAAATTTTCTTGATTGCATTTTTATCTAAATATATTTACCGCTTTAGTTGCGAATCGTATCTTCTTATCACAAACTGATTGCGCACAAAAAAATATTTACCTGATTGCATCGTATTTGACCATCACAGTTTTTTAAAACAGATTTTGATTTTTAAAATCAAACAAGTGATGCTATAGAATTGTGTTATCAGTTTATCATTGTATTGCATTATGACTGTGAGGTGCGCAATCAAGACTTTCGTTCGCGTCAATACAGAGATAGTAGAAGAGCCAGTGAACTATTTGACTAACCTGTTTTCACAAAGCCAGAAATTTTTTTAATGATATTTTATTATCGGCCCATTAAGAAAGTACCATTCTGGCAGTCATTCCGCGGTTGCGTCATCATCCCTTCAATTTGTGAAAATGTAAAAAAAACTGTTTTTATAACTTGCTCGCACAAGGCTCAAATTTTGAGGGTGTCTTCTTTTAACTGTTCAGAAAGCATATGTAAAAAGCCAGCCCATTCTGACGGTTGCAAGGGTCTGCCAGACCTGTACATAATAGTCACGACGCGCAAGGGTGTGGGCGCATTGCCATACATAATTGACTAATACCCTTGTATTTGAATAATTAATACGCCATTTTAAAGGTCATTTTGAAAACATCCGTTATACCAAACTTCAACTTTATATCTCACCTTATGGCCGAGATATCATTGAAAATATGCCAAAGTGGCCCCTTTTTCAAACTCAATTTTTGGCGTAACCATAAAAGATATCGAAAAAAAAATTACGTGATTCTACTCATATTGGCTTAAATCACATAATGTATAGTAATATATGCTAAATAATCCTTTATTATTAGCTAAAAAGGATAAAATAATTTTTCAATTAATGTTTTCGGATAGTGTGTTTTGTTTAATTACTTTATTATTAGTGTTATTTAAAAGCTTATTGTTTTCTCTTTTAGTACTGCAAATATGGTTTAAATCAAATTTGTGGAACACATTGAAAAATTGAAGAAACCAGAACCAGTACACCCGCGCGTAACGCATCGCACATCCGACCGAACGAATTCTATGCGGGCTACTATTAGCGTTACGCGCGGGTGTACTGGTTCTGGTTTCTTCAATTTTTCAATGTGTTCCACAAATTTGATTTAAACCATATTTGCAGTACTAAAAGAGAAAACAATAAGCTTTTAAATAACACTAATAATAAAGTAATTAAACAAAACACACTATCCGAAAACATTAATTGAAAAATTATTTTATCCTTTTAGCTAATAATAAAGGATTATTTAGCATATATTACTATACATTATGTGATTTAAGCCAATATGAGTAGAATCACGTAATTTTTTTTTCGATATCTTTTATGGTTACGCCAAAAATTGAGTTTGAAAAAGGGGCCACTTTGGCATATTTTCAATGATATCTCGGCCATAAGGTGAGATACAAAGTTGAAGTTTGGTATAACGGATGTTTTCAAAATGACCTTTAAAATGGCGTATTAATTATTCAAATACAAGGGTATTAGTCAATTATGTATGGCAATGCGCCCACACCCTTGCGCGTCGTGACTATTATGTACAGGTCTGGCAGACCCTTGCAACCGTCAGAATGGGCTGGCTTTTTACATATGCTTTCTGAACAGTTAAAAGAAGACACCCTCAAAATTTGAGCCTTGTGCGAGCAAGTTATAAAAACAGTTTTTTTTACATTTTCACAAATTGAAGGGATGATGACGCAACCGCGGAATGACTGCCAGAATGGTATTTTCTTAATGGGGCGATAATAAAATATCATTAAAAAAATTTCTGGCTTTGTGAAAACAGGTTAGTCAAATAGTTCACTGGCTCTTAGACTAAGACGTTATATCAATACGAATGTTACCTTACATTACATTCGACACGTGTGAATCATTTTAGTCTTCTGCGGGACACGAAACAATCGACTTCATCAGTTTTGTCATTTTCTAATTTTAATTATTATTTCTTTGTCAAACTTTTTAGTTAATTTATTATTTGACATAAATTGTTATCATTTAATAATAATGATGTGCACATATATAAAACGGAATGCTCTGTCTAGGTCCGTCAATATTATTAGTTGAATAAGATAGATGGATATGTGAACTTAATTTGTAATTCAGTGAATAAAAAAAACATGTCAGGTGTGCTGAATCAAGGATTCGAAGAGGTAGTATAAAGAAAATTTATTATAAATGGGTATATTATTCATACCCTTTTGCTTGTCTAACTGTTTACTTATACAACTGCTACTTGTCTACCTGTTGCCTACTTAACTACTTTACTAGCATTCTACCTGTCAACAAGTCCACCTGCCAACCTGTCTAGCTGTTTATCTACAGCTATACCTATTTTCCCATTGGTTTACTGGTCCACTTGCAAACCTGATCATTTGTTTACATGTCATCTTGTAAATATAACTGTGTATCAAAATTTCTGCATGTATATGAATCAATAACTTGTGCTCATGGCATCATACCTCAATACAAATTGCTGGAATACCAAAAACCGTAGCAAAAACAAATTTTTTTAAAAAACTTTAAAATTTTCTCAAAACATTAAATAACTAGTTGGTTTGGTATTTAGCCTTGAGGCAAGTTACATGAACTTCCCGATATGTGTAAATTATCGACTTAAAAAAAAAAAAATGTGTAAATAATATACTTCATCAATCCTACTTTAAAAAAAACGATAATAATTTTAGCAAAGTTTGACGAATTTTTAAAATTAAACTACTTGTCGTAAGGCCCGTAATATTACAGTAAGTTCTATAAGACCATGATGTATATCGCCAAAAAAAGTTACATGAAAATCGGCTTAATTTTTTTTTTCAACAGTTCATTACAAGAAAACGGCTCGGTAGATTTTCACCTAAAATTAATCAGTACCATTCCCAACTAATACCTTTTGAACACTTTTGATTTTTTAAAATCGGTTCGGTAGGATGAGCTTAAATGTGGACGAAAAGTTTGACATTTTTTTCAACAGTTAATTACAAGAAAACGGCTCGGTAAATTTTCACCTAAAATTAATCAGTACCATTCCCAACTAATATCTTTCGAACAGTTTTTGATTTTTTAAAGTCGGTTCGGTAGGATGAGCTTAAATGTGGACGAAAAGTTTAACACTTTTTTTAAATTGCAAAGAAACGGCTTGGCAGATCGTCGCACAAAACTGACAAACGATAGTCCTCACCGAAATACATCAAATGGCTTTCAAATTTCTAAATTGGTGCAGGCGTTTTTGAGAAAACGTCGATCGAAAGTCTAATTTGACAAATGCCAAAAAAACGATACCAATTCTTGCAAACTTTGACGAATTTTAAAGCTGAACCAGTTGTCGTAGGGCCGTAATATTTTAGTATGATCTAGAAGACTATGGTATCTACCGTCAAAAAAATAATCATAAAAATCGTCGGATTTTTTTTTTTTTAAACTTTATTACAAGAAAACGGCCGGCCGATCTCTACCAAAAACTAATCAGCACGATTCCCAACTAATATCTTTCGAACGGCTTTTGAATTTTCAAAATCGATTCAGAATTGCGGGCTAAAACGTAGACGAAAATTTTTTCACATTTCTGCGATTTATAAAGAAAACGGCTTGCCCGATCGTCGCACAAAACTGACAAACAATAGTTCTCGTCGAGATACATAGAAAAGCTTTTAAATTTTTAAAATCGGCCCAGCAGTTTTCGAGAAAACGTCGATTTACGGCAAAAAATCTGTTCACACACACACACAGAATGGCTTGAAACGTCGAGAAAACATAAAATTAGAGAATCGGATTTTTGATGAAAACATAAACTTCTCCTTCGGGAAGTTAAAAAACAATTAAAAATTGACATTTTGAAAAAAATGACTTTTTTATATTTGTTTTTTTTGAGAATTTTGAAATTTTTTTTAAAGCATAGCGCTGCATAGTTATTTTAGAGTAGACATATTGAAGCGCGTAAGCGCCGACTCGTAGTGTAACGTGTAAACATTGGTACGGAACCCATGTAAATGTACACAACATTTGTACTTTATAATCTCTATACAGTAGCTGATAATATGATGTGCATATGTTTAATGATCATTTTTGACAGATAGCATTATTCACCAGTTATTATTTTCGTCAATACAAGTAAAATGTTTTTTGAATCATTCAAATCGGACGCACCGTTATCTCAAAAACTGAAATACCATTTTCTAAATATTTCAAATCGAACGCTCTGTTATCTTAAAAACTGCATGACGATTTTTTGACACCCTTTGCGCTCCGTACCTCCGAAACAAATGGGTCTACTTTTCAAAATCTAACCAATACAGCTTGCAGTCAGTACAGACCAAAAGTTTTTTGAATCATTCAAGGAAATTTGTTTGAACTATATAAGTGAGCTTTAAAAAATAAAATGTTGGTAAAAATAAAAAAACTGGTTGGTATAAAATAAAATTAGTACTCATTATAAAAATCACTATAAAATATCTGATAATTTGATATGCATATGTCTATGATAATTTTTGACCGCAAAATATCATTTCTTCCATCTCCAAAACCTTTGGACCAGCCTTCCCAAAACGTCAATCAATTTTTATTCGGTCAATACAAGTAAAATATTTGGAGAAATTGAAAAACTTTTTGCCCCGTATCTTTGAAACCGAGAGACTTACCTTTGCTAAAAACTAATCAGCACGTCTTCCCATCAATAAGATTCAAACATTTTGCAAATTATTTAAAATTGGTTGATCAGCGCTTTCAAATACATCGGCAAAAAATTGTATCTGCACATACATACACACAAACTCGAGATAAACAAGACTATGACCCCAAACCTGCTGATTACAATCTCGAGAAAAAGCGCAGACAAAAGCCAAAGACGGCAAAAGATAATCGCAAACATCCATAAGAATGACGCTAAAATGATTTCAAAAGGGCCCTAGGAAATAATTGAAATCAGAGACATTGATGACAAGACACCAATCGGCATTCAAACAGCTCTCAAAAAAGTAGCTGCAAAAGCCTGTAAAACACCAGCGGAAGCAATCATGATCCGTGAAGCCTACGTATGTGCCACGGGGCAGAAATTACTTGGCAAAGTCGTCAAAATTCGAGCTGGCTGGGTGAACTGCC
Organism: Ctenocephalides felis; assembly: GCF_003426905.1. Lineage (NCBI taxonomy): Eukaryota > Metazoa > Arthropoda > Insecta > Siphonaptera > Pulicidae > Ctenocephalides > Ctenocephalides felis. The sequence goes on along the minus strand of NW_020537646.1, from coordinate 41,775,148 downwards.
ATACAAGAGCTTCTAATAGGCGAATCCAGTGCTTCAAATTTTGGCTTTTTGGGCATAACAATTTCAGTGCGGAAGTAAAGTAAACCGTTCGAACCTTTTCATTTGGTGCGGACAAGAAGGGCACAAAATCACCTACACGAAAAACGACACAAGCTTGATTGTAGGCCTCAATTTAGTCAGAAATAGCCTCGGCAGAGGTAACTGTAACTAAAAGGAGATGGACATCTACACTGCCAGCAACCATCATACGATACTACAGAAATATAGATTCAACAAACCTTAGTCGACCTATCAAGCAAGCTAACTGCACTTGTTAATAAATTTTGGCAGTAACCCGATCAACACTGGATGCGCTGACCTGATAAAAAGAGTGACCCAGGCCTGTGACGCTAATTTGCCTCGAAAAGACTCAGTGGCATAAATTTAAGACCCTCTATGTACTGGTGTAACGATGACATCAGTATCTTTCGTAAAGCAAAGAGAAATAGAGTATAAAAAAAACAATATTGATTGAAGTAAATTGTGTAACTAATCGCGAAATACAAAAGGTGTCGTCGTGAATAATAAGCCCATCAAAATGAGCAACAAAGATGCTGGAAAGAGCTCGAATGTGATGTGGACAAACCATGTAGGGTAGGCTTATGAGGTGGTTATGACTGTCCCACGAAAGCAACAAATGCTTTTAGACACCTTCAATTCCTTCGCAAAGTAGTAATAGCGCAGTTTCCACAGCGACGCGGTTTCAGTTATCAGTTTTCTTCAAGCAAGCTGGATGACATTTTACCAGACTGTGAAGAGAATTTAATGAAAGTCTGTAACCGTCTAAGAAAAAATAAAGCGCCGGGATTGAACGGAATTTCTAATATAGCTTAGTGATAAAGAAAGCGCTATCACATCAACAATGCATGCCTAAAATAAGAAAACTTTTCCAACGGCTTGTTCTTTTGCCTAACAATAAGAGAAATAAGTCACTAGAAAGACTGTCTTCTTAGATATTCGAAAGTATTTTATCAATGAATTAAAGCAATTGTCATTCATGGCAGACAACCAGTATGGATTCCGGAAGGGATGATCAACCCTGGTCGCGATAAATCTAGTTGTTGATACGGCCAAGGAAGCAATCACAGGAACAAAGATTAAAGGGTTTGGAATATTGCCTGGTGGCCACACTAGACCTCAAAAACGCCTCCAACTGCACCAACTGGTACTGCATTATGCAAGCTCTTCAAGAAAAGAACGTACCAGGTTTTATTTGAAAAATAGTGTCATGCTACTTCACGGGGTAGAGTCCTGAATTCAATAAATATAATATCATTGGACTACTTTTAGCATATATGTGAAGTTAATATTTTGATGCATTTTTCAAGATTCGTGAGATATGTTTCAATATCTTCATACAGAGTGGATAATTTTAAGTGAAAGCATCGCTTTCTCAAAATTAGATTAAAGCGGTAATTGTCTTGAAACAAGTTGCATGAATTTTCCGATATACGAGTATGTGCAATATTCATAATCTCAACAATAATTTGATTTGTAGATAATTTACCAGTCTACCAGTTCACTTGTTAACTGATCTACC
>NW_020537646.1:41722444-41772569 GCF_003426905.1 Ctenocephalides felis | reverse complement strand
TATTTGACTTTTATGCGTTTTAGAGGTTAGGTGTTATGTGTAAAACGTTTGATCGCAAAAAAACACATAGCTTTTTTACATTTCATGTCTACCAACTTATACGATTATGGACCCGTAACATGACATTACCAAAAATCCGAAAATTGGATTCTACAACATAAATATTAGTGAAAAATTGATAGAGTAACCAACAATATAATTTTTTAGTATTCAAAAATGTATATCAAATTGATTATTTATTTGTATCAGTTTGTTTTATTTTTTTGCTATCATTTTACCATTTTGATAAAAAAGAGATAAAATTAACGCAACCACACAACCAAATAGCAATATGGGTAGAGCGGGCCTTAAAGGTCCACGGGTAAAAAGTACCACCCCTAAAAAATATCAAAAACAAGTATAGTTTTAGAACTTTTTACTAGCAACATTTAAAAGTAGAGGGAAAAATGTGTTAATTACTTGCTATCAGAAGATAAACAAGCTTGTTTGAAAATATACCAAAAGTACTTCCTTTCATTGTTAGTTTATTTTCGGTTGTGAGCACTGTTGTTTAATTTGCGATACCTTGATAAATATTTTAAATATAAGTTATTTAATCCGTTTTATATAGAGATGTTTAATTTTAAGTGAGTTTCAACAAATGTTAAAATGTAACCTCTATATAGCTTAGATGTAGATGGCATAAGAAAACAACTGAACCGTTATTTTGACAAAGGTGTAAAGAATAAAGAATAAAAAATGTAAAAAAGTAAATTCAGTTAAAAAGGAAATTTAAAAATAATATGAAAAAAATGGTTACTCCATCTTTACTGATAAATATTTCCGATAAAATATCAGATCAAGGTTATATACAGTGCCATCTTTGTAAAAAATGTGCCCATGAAATTTTTTATTTTGCATTCATTGAATATTGTAGCTAATATTTTTTTGTAAAACTCATTTAAAATTAATATTAAGGCATCGGATCTGTTTGCCCTCTGACTCTACAATTTAAAAAAAAAAAAAACATTTCGTGTCCTGTATTGTGCTGTAATTAATTTGGTTTAGAGAGCATAATTAGTTAAAGTCAAATTGGACCTTTGTGCCCCGCCCTAAACTAATAATAATATCATATCATATAGTTAGACCTGTGATGATGCATATATCGATTTTTGTAATAAAAACACATAACACATTGTGTGATTCAAATAATAACTTTATCTGAGAAACTTTAATTTTTTTATAAAGATTTCTTTAGATGCTAAAAAAGAATAAATTTATACCTTTAAAAGATTGAAGATATAAATTAAATAATACTATTCAATAAATTCATGAATTAAAGTAAATCATACTACAAAATGTGGAGACAACTTTATGTAATTAAACATAATAAATATATATATATATATATATATATATATTTAATAATAAATAATTTATACTGTTGTAGACTCGATGATATGGCGGAATGACTAAACTACACAGCACACTTGGAGCTACACTGATGCGAATATCGCATCTAGCAAGCTATAGTAGATTATTGTTTTCACGAGCGTAAAAATTGTCTCTCGGTTTTTAGTCAACGATCAATATTCGGGCTAATAAATTTATATCAAAATTTATATAATATCAGTTTCGTTGTAAATTGAGTTATAGATAAACTCACTTATCATCGAGTCTACAACAGTTAATTGCGATTTCATTTTAAAATATAATTAATTAATAATAAATGGCCCACTAGCGCCATATATATGTGTGTGTGCATGTATGTATATTTATTTATTTATTGATAATAAAATTAAAAAAAAATAAAATTTTAAATTTCACAAGCCCAAAATGTTTTTACATACTGATATTATTAAAGTAAATCGTTTTCCCAATGTTTAAATTTTGAGCAATAATAATACATATATTTTGAATGTTTGATATGAACCTCCGATTCCGAATCCAGGTACGAGTCATTTATTGAGTGAGCGAATAAGCGCTAACAATAAGTCCAAACGTCCACATTCCCCTCCACCGTTTAATATAGAGACGAATTTAACAGAAACAACCCGCTCTCGAAATCGAAACAAAAGCCAACAGAAACTATGTGAAGACGAATTGAATTTTGTCAGTGGTAGAACCGGATCGCCCGTAGAATTTTTTGGAATCTACGTAAGAAAAACAAACAAGAATGTAAATGATAGAAGTCGGGATAAACAAATAAAAAACCGGTATAAGTTGGTTACGCAATTATATCCGAATGCAGCATTTGATGGACACAAATGCACGCGCCGAAGAGAAAACCACGCGAAGAACGGCGGCACGCTCACCAACGCGAGGCTTTAGTCTTTCAACAGCGCCCGGAGTAAGTAGACATTGTCTGTACAAGTTGAAAATAATAATATACATTTGTATTTATACATTCGTGCACCATATGATGTGTTCAAACACACCTGTGCAAGCCAACTACTAATTAATAACAAACATATATCAAAGTGTCGTGAAAGTGGTACAACCGATCGTTCTTGTTGTGTAAAACAAATTATGTTATTCTAAATTGTGTAAAATAGGCCATGTAAGAGTTCTTGCGCATCTTGAATTTGAATACCGCGGATTTTCTTACGGTGAGTTATAATGTGTACTAAATTAGTGACTCCATCAATTTTTATCGAAAATAACACATATTGTACTCTTTCATTTCATGTGTATCACAATGTTTTCCTTGTTTCGTTATGGTGTGATGATTTCAAATACAGTTGATAGTGTGACATCAATTCCCAAACATAAATATATAATATCATAATTACTTAAATTCAAAATACATGTGATAATTTAAATGATATTAAATTATAAAAAAAATATTTTGTTCTAAAATAAATTCCATGCTGATTATTTTCTTTCTATCACATACTTTCTACACTACACAAAATAAATTTTAAAAAATTGTATAGTTTTTACTAAAATGTTTTTATTTTTATTATACTTAAACTTTATATTATCAATTTACCTTTCGTTTCTGAAATTTCCAATTAACTGATCCAAAGTTTTATTTTCCAAACAATAAAAACCCCACCCAATATGTTAATAATCATAAGTTAACATAAAAAAATTACATTCAATTTTACTCTATTATTTAAAAAAAGAGTCTATCATTACATTAGTAGTTTTCCCCGTCCAGTTGGATTTCAAAGGGTCAGTTTTATAGATTTTTCTTTATCGTGCTGCTATGAAATTCCACGTTTTGCCGCGGACTGTAAAGGTGTGTCAGCCGCACATGAATCGAGAGTCATTGGCGGTCAAACGAGAATCAACTCGGCCACAGACGCTGCTAAACAACATTTTATTCTAATCTCTCAAATATAGATAGACATTTATAAACTATTATTTGCAATTTAAAAAAAATGGCACATTTTCTATTAAATTTTTAATAAATTTAGTACCTAATTATTGGCATTCAAATTAAAGTATTGCGCTTCATAGTAAGACTCAGTCAGTGAGCTAAAGACAGAACTGATAATACGGAAAATACGACTTCTATATTTAGAATATGGTAGATCGAGACATAAAGGTCCAATTTGACTTTTAGTAACTATACCGTTTAAACTAAATAAACTATATCACAACAAATAACACGTATCAAATAAACAACTATCGAACCATGTTCAGTAAAAATCCCAGCTAATTCACTATTATAGAAGTATGTTTTTTACCGTTTTCTAAAATTTGTCATCTGCCTCTTCTTACCCCATAGTCTGGGTAAAAAGAGAATGCCATTAGACATACGGATACAATGTCTTATTTTTAATTTCAAAGAGATTTTACGAAGTTAAAATATTTAACTAATGCAAAATAAAAGTTTCATTGGCAATGCTTATAAATATTACACTGTTTATAATCATGATCTATAAAAAGTCAGAAATATTCATCAGTAGAGTTAGAATAAATATTAATTTAATTTATCTCTAGTAAAATTGCTTGTTCCAACTTTATCCTATTTTCATATTGTTTAGACCTTTTCCAGTGTAAAGGTTCTGGTGATCCTTTTTACCTCAACTAGATCTAAGCTATTCTAAAATTTTATAAAAATACAAGTTTGTAATAACAATACATCTTATAAGACAATTAAATAGCGTAGACTTGAAAATAATATGCAGGTATCATAAATTAAATACAAGTGCTCAAACCCAGAAAACTACCAACGAAAAAAATTTTATTATGAATATTGATACAAGGCCGTTTATCTCCTGACAAACGACGTAATAAGAATTAAGATGCTGGCTGGTTATACATCCTTTACCTTCTACTTTAAAATAGTATCGAAAAAAATACTATACTTTACTTGTTTTGTTTGTTTTTGAGAAAATGTTGATGAATTTTTTTATCCCCAGACATTGGCATTCAAAATATTCATACATAAATAACAATTGAAAATTATGTTCTTTTTATATATTTGAGTAATAAATATTTTAAGATGTTCTCATAAAACACAGTTTTTAAATTCATAATAAAAATTCGATTCTAATCTATATCATTCTCCAACGTGTGACCATCAACAATTGAGATTTTCAATATTAGTTTTAATTTCTAGTCCAAACAAGGTCAAATGGAGTCAATATTACTCAACATTCTGGTCTATTTTTTAATTAAATTACTTTAAAAGACATTTGATTTAAAATGAGTCATTTTACATTTTACATAAAGTTTACATTCCGATCTCTCATTCAAAGAAAATGATGTAATTTGATCAAGAATATGTGATTGTAATTATCAACTCTATTTCATTTGATCTTTAATTTTTTAACTGTTATATTTTTCTTAACTAAAATTGCATTTACTTAATTTTTTGTTTTTTTTTAGTTTGAACTAGTGAATAGAATGAATATTTTTTTAAAAAAAGTTCATATGCCAGGGGCAAATATCTCCAATGTCTTATTTTTAGTTTTAAAAGAATTTTACGAAATAATAGTTACATTATTCAACCAATGCAAAATATAAATTTCATGGGTGCATTTTTTACTGAGAAAATACTGTATATAACCTTGATATAGTATTTTTTTTAAAAATAACAATCAGCGTAGTTGGAATAACTATTTATTTAATTTATCTCTTGTAAAATTGCTTTTTTCCATTAATTTACATTTTTATTTACACATGGTAGGGGTTCAGTCACCAGGGTAGGGGTTCAGTTCATGCAAAATATTATAGAGATTATATAAAAACATATCTTAAATCTAACTTGAAAATAGCAATGCATCTTTTAAAACATATGAATAACGTAAACCTAAAAATTATATTAGGGTCCGGTAAACTAAAAAACAGTGCTCAGAATCATAAAAACTAACAACGAAAAAAATACTTTTATTTTGGATTTTCTAACATTATAGCGATGTCATAAAAATCAAGGTATATATATATATATATATATATATATATATATATATAATATCATATATTATGAATATATATATATATATACGTATATATATATATATATATATATATATATATATATTATATATACATATTCATACCATCGTACATGATTAAAAATATGAATCATGATTTGTATAATATTTCAATTAACTGATACATTACTGTAATTAGTTTATGAGTAATCAGGTTTAAACGTTCTTTGATAAACAATTAAAAATAACTTAAATTTAATAACATTATTGAAATAATTATTAACTGTGTCAATAAAATAACTTCTTATTAAAAATCCTTAGAATTCAAGCAAGTTTGTAATTCAGTAAAACCTCATCTTCAATCGATTGCGAATAAATTATGTATCGTCTTTGATACTACCACAAATATAAAGAGCTGTGAATACTGTGTTTATATCTTTGACAAAATAATGAATATATAAAAACATAAATAATAGTGCATATTTAATGCATAATGTCTATTAAGATATGATTTAACTTAATTATATAAAAAAATAATTTAATGCTTGGGTTGACAATACATGAAAAAATACCTGAGTGAATAGGATTTTAATTGACTAAAAAAATTGTGAAGGCTAATACACTGTATGAAATAAAAATTACTTTTAACAACGCAACATATGCGTGCATAACTTAATAAATGCATACCTAATTTTAGTGAAATTGTAAAACTTTATTAACATCCCTCTCGGTTTAATCTGATTTTATTTTGATCTTTATATCTATTTACTTAAGTAATAAATAACAAAGGCACACAAAACAGTTTATTTGAAATTGTTATCTGTATGATTTATTATGTAAATTATGACCTGTAAATATTTCGTATTAATTTTGGTAATAAATAACGCAAATATAACTTATCAATCTTATAAACCCATTTGTTGTCATATTATAGCCCATCATATAGTTGCTTATGATTTGTATTAAATTCGTGAAATCAAAATATATTATGTCTATCAGATTAGAAAAAAACTTTTGTTAGTTTTATAGAGACAAGATTAAAGCGCAAAACGAAGTGATTACGAGCTAGTGGTGCCTTAGGGCAAATTGCTGGAACTTTTCTTTCCGTAATCATATATTCGAGAAATTTCAAATGTTTTCGAATGGACTGTACATACTGCACCTTTCATTATTCGTATTTTATAGATAAAATATCAGATGTTATAAATGGGACGACGTCGTTTACATATGTTCTCATTAAAACAAAACATAACTAGTGGTGTGTATGGCATCGTGCCTTAAAGCAAATTGCTGCAACTTCCCGTATCAAGAATTATTATTTTTTTAAGAACGATTAACATTTTTGAAAAAATTTTAATTCGAAAAAATTAGATTTTTGAAAAACTATAAATTTGACAAAAAATACTTTTTTTCAAAAAAAAAATTATTTTGACATATTTTGGAAATTCTGAACTTTTTTTCAGAGCAATCGTACTGCATAGAGATGAAATGTCAAAGCGCGTAAGCGCCACGTCGCCGTCTAGCGGATAAACATTGGTACGGAACCCATAGGAATGTAAACAAAATTTTCACTTATTGTTAAAATCTCTATAAAAAAATATCCGATAATTTGATCTGCATATGTCTAATGATCATGTTTGACCGCCAAATGGCATTTTTTTTTACTTTTTAGATCTCCGAAACCGATAACCCTGCCTTCATGAAAATTCTTTATCTTGTCAATACAAATAAAATGTTTTTTGAATTATTCAAATCGGACGCTCCGTTCTTTTGCATCATATCTTTGGAACGGCTACACCTGCCTTCTCCAAAAACTAATCAGCATGTCTCCTTATCAATACGAATCGAATGTTTATTGAATTATTCAAATCGCTTCATCCGTGTTCCCGAAATCGTCGACGAAAATTTGTATCCGCACACACATACACGGACACACACATACACACATATACACACATACACACACGCACACATACATTCATTTTAAGGTGCCAAATTATTCAGAAGGTTTTGAAACGTAAAGATATATAAAAATTTTCATTTTCGATTTTTTTGCGATTACTATAACTTGCCTTACGGGAAGTTAATCAATTTCTGAGAATATAAAATTATTTATTTCAAGTATATAAGTGATATTTAAAATTTTATTATAATTAAAATTAAAACCCGAATCATTTTCGATATTATTTTTTTTTTTTTGAATGAAAAAAATATATTTTTGAAATTTTGAAATAACTTCCTGCTTGCTTTTTTAAAATCTGTAATTTTTAGCACTTTTTGCTCTATTTCTTCTATACGGGTGTGCCTTTGCCAAAAACTAACCAGCACATATCCGTGTCAATAGGAATCTAAATGTTCAGAATCTTTGAAACGTAAATATATAAAAAAAAATATTTTCGATTTTTTTGCGATTACCATAACTCACTATGCGGGAATATTTATTATATAGTTTATATATTATTATTATATATTCACGACATGAAAAAATTCACAATGTTGAATCTGGATTTGATTTTCTATTTGTTTATTTCTTTATGATAATTTTCACGCTTGACGATGCAAACTTATTATGATACATATAAAATGAAGATATAATCTATCATAAAACGTAATAGGTGTATTTTTATTGAACCATTAGCTTTCATTGGCATTTGATATCTGTTTCAATAGCACAACTAAAAATGAAATTAATTAATAATTCAATTTAAAAAATAAATCATGAGATCGAAATCATTTTTTTTGTTAACAAATTAAAAATTATATTTCTGTATACCAACTGCGATGGCTTGACAACTTTTTCAAAAGTAAAAATCAATTGTCTATGAAGAAATGATTATATTTAATTAATTTGCAGTATTGCGTAAAACTATCTGCGTTGATAAATTCCTTGCTCGTGCAATTGTAAAAATTATAAAAATATACGTTTTTAGGATAATATACTTTTAGGCAAATATTGTATTATTTGTAATATATTATTTTTATAAAAAAATATGCTTCAACAAATTTGACGCTCCATATCCAATTGAAAAATAAGATATGGAGCGAATTGAAGTTCCAATTAAAGCGACTTGATTAATATATATATATATATATATATATATATATATATATAAACTAATATACAGTCATGTTCAATCAAACCATGTTTAATCAGTGTCTGCATTAAAATGTTATCTGACTGCACACCGTTCATCATAACAATTTTTTCTGTCAAGTATTTTCTCACGTTCAAGGAACTATAGAATGTCACAAAATATTTACATAATGAAATTATAGTTTGTAGATATTTATCTTTTTAATTTATTACAAAACTAGTCAAATTTTCAACGTTTAATTGCGAAGAAACGACTTGGTCGATCTTTACTAAAAACTAATCAGCGCAATTCTCAACCAATATCTTTGAACAGTTTGTGAATTTTTAAAATCGATTCAAAATTGTGAGCTAAAACGTGGGCAAAAAAAATAACTTTTTTGCTAATTACAAAAAAAACGGCTCGGTCGATCGTTGCGCAAAACTAATCATTGCTAGTCTCTATCGAGATACATCGAATGGTTTTTTTAAATTTTTGAAATCGAACGTTTTTGAGAGAACGATACTGTTCCCAAATTTGGTCTCATTCGATTCAAAATGACTTTAAACGTCAAAAAACATCAAATTAGAAAATTGTATTTATTTTCTAAAACAAGTTTCTTTTTCGGGAAGTTAAATAATACTGTCTTAGTAGTCAATTATTGAAAAATCTCTAATAAAATATTGATTTATTAATAACTTCGCATATAATTTATGAATTTTTTAATGAAATAAATATAAATCAAATTCACATGTGTTCAACGACGTTATAGTAAAATTCACTATTTATAAAATTAATGTATTATTTTGATATTAAAATAAATGCATTATGATTTATTCATTGAACAATAAATTTACATGTGATTCTCATTTGAAAGGTGTTGCTAAATTGCTGGTCAGCGAAGTTTTTTCCTCAGAAATGACGTCGTCTTTCTTATTAAATCCGATTAGTCATTCATACAGACGACATGGCTAATGTTCAACGCCACTTGTTTTTTGGAATTCATATATAAATAATATAGGTAAATTGTATGCATAGAAGCTATTTTGACGTCATATATTATTTCGTCTTGTTTGTTCTCCTATAAGAATAATATTTTTGAATTTATAAACTCACACTTGTATGTTCATTGCATTCCATTCAACGACACGAAAAATTTTGTTATTACAGCCAATAATGAATGGTTAATGAGTTACCTTTAAATTAATCATAAGATGTGATAATTCACTTTTTATATTCTAGTAAATTCACATTTTGTAAAAATCATATTTTTCGAATCTATGCTCCTTTTATATTGTAATTATGATCATAAACAATTTTGTACAAAGAAAATACACCAATCTTGAAATTTTTCCCACAATTTCTTCTTCGGAATTTTCTATTTCTTTAAATAATTTGAAAATTTTGTTCTAATCTTAAGTTATTCGACGTTATGAAATATAAAAAGCAAACATTTTTTTTTAAATCAATTTGATCCTAAACAAGTAGAACAGAACCTCTTGTCTGCTACAGACCGAAAAAAGCTAGAAATCTTCTTGAAGGAATTAAATTCATATCCATTATTTTATTTTTCATGTAGGAATTTACACTGGCAACTTTCATTTTTACTATTTAGTTGTCATTTTTACTATTTACACTAAGGGCAGTTATAAATTATGAGGTAAAATAAAATAAGGAAAAATACAAAAAATGGAATAAAATTTGATGTAAAAGTAAGTCATTTTTCATTTCAATTGCGCACTAGTTATTTGGTATAATAATGCTTCAGTGCATATGTAATATAAATGATTTACTGCGCATATGTATAAGCTATACTTGCAAATATTTGATTTGATTAAGATTTACTATTAATATAATTAATGTTACAATTAATATATCAATATATTCATTAAATCATTCTCAAACTAAGTAACAAGAAAAATTAAAAACAAAATGCTCCAACTTGAATTACTGTCATCGTGAATGGAACACCTTCTGCTTTTTTCAATCTAAAACGACTTATTAAAAAAAAATTTTAAAGCACCAAAGTATGTTTCAAATGGGTTGATACACAAAGATGCTGACATTAGCTCAGTCAAGAAAGGTATCAATAGTCATTCACTCGAGTACAAAAGCCATCTCGGGGACCACCCAAACATGCTCTCCAGAAAACTCCGCCACAACACTACCGCGGCCAGAATGAAAAAAAAGTTATCATCAAATTCAATATATATGATCTTCGACTAATCACTGGCAATGGTCCAATTGATGTTATATTATATTTTACCAAATGTTACCGTTCTAGGACAAAAATGCTTTTTTGTATTGAGGTTGATATTTATAGAACAAGTGAACATGTAATTACACAACAAGATACAAGAGAAATAAACAGGAGTTTTACCATATAGGATTTTTTTTTATTGAAATAGACAATCAGAATACATAGTTTCTATAAGTCTATTTGGCGTTTAGAGGATTCCTCTGTAAAGTAGAGACTCCTCAGTTCATAGATCCTCAGTTATTTTGCCAAGGATTTGCACTTGTAGGCCCTTTAGCCATTTCTTATTCAGTCTTCTTGTTTGGTTCATGTTATTGATGATTTGCTTCTCTGCGTTTCAACGTTCATCGATTTTATTGTAATAAGAATAAATCCGTGAATATTAATTTCGTTTACTGTTTTAATTTCCAGCTCCTTGTGTATGGTCCCATTAGTAACATCCCAAAGTGCATCTACCATCGCTATTAATATTTTGTTCTGGCTGTATAATTTTTATGTTTGTTATACTAGCACATCGTCATAATTATACTCTGTAGCCCCATATTGGTGCTAGTACTGTTTTATATATCAATGTTTTGTTTGAGAATGACATTTTTGATAACATAACTTGAGCCAGTACAACTGTTAAATTTTTTCATGGTTTGTTTCCTCTTTTGTTTAATATGGATACTCCACGTTAGTTTTGTCTAGATGTAGTTCTAAATAATGCTGGTACTTGCGGAAACTCAAATTGTGTTCGTGATAGGGTAGAGCGGGGCTTAAAGGCCCGTTGGCAAAAAGGTTCACCACCGATATCTCAAAAACAAGTATAACCAATTATCACCTTGATTCTTACGGTGCCACCATTGGGAGATAATCAGCAATGTTTGAAGATAAAATCAACTGAACCTCAAACGTGGCAAAAATGTAAACAATAAAAAAATAGTGAATAGAAACGTAAATTAAGTTAAAAAAAACAATTTTACAAAAAATAAATTAAATAAATAGGTATTCCGAACTCTGATAATCAATGTTTCTGATAAAATATCTGATCAAGGTTATGTACCTATGAAATTTGTATTTTGCATATTTTGGTTGAATAATGTAGCTTTTATTTCGTAAAATCCATTTAAAATCGTTGTTTGCCCTCTGGCCGTCTCGTCTAACTGCACCTATGCAAAAAGACCAGGTGACAAATTTTTGAAAAAGCTAAGCAAAAACACATTTCTACAATAATGAATAAGCTGGGAGTTTTATTGGTCATAGTCAAATAGTGTTTGTTTGATATGTGTTACTTATTCTAATTGGTTTGGTTTTTACAATATAATTTCTTAAACTCAAATTGGTCCTTTGTGCTCCGCCTTACCTTATTGATAATTGAAATTAAGACACTTGTAAGTAAATCGGTCAAAACAAAATGTAATATTTATTTTTCTCAAAAGAAAGGAAACTAAATATAATAAAAATACAAACACGTACATATGAAAACTAAAACTATAACAATTCAAAAATACTTTTTTTAAAAAATGTCTCGGCGTAGCCAATCTTGACTTTCGACTTTGGTGGAGAACAAAATAGTGTACGCGCATTCCAGAATAAATTTGGCGATCTGATTCAATTTTTCTTGATACGTCAGCTCCTGGTTGACCGGCGCGCTTTCGAAAGCGTACCTGGTTAATTCGAACAAAGATTGATATCAATTAACGATGTCTAGACATCATGGAAGTTCTATGCAAATATCCATATTAAAAACTCATTACTAGGTAAACTTAGTTCTATATATAATGTTTAAATCAAAAATTATATCGGTACGAATATTAATATTAGGGTAGGGTATGATTGTATAATGATCCAGGGTACGGTAATGACAGTTGCCATAACTGTTAAACTTATTTTGATATAGAGTCCAAAGTGAGAAAGATGAAGTATAATTATTCGAACAAGTTCCCATTGTTATTTAAATATGTTGATCAATATTGTTTGCTGATGACATTCCTTAATTGTTTATTGGTTTTCTCAACCACCTTAAATATTGTAGTTATATATGTTATTTGTAACTTTGTCATCATCTAATATAATTACACTCTTTTAACTGAATTAAAAATATTTCGTAGGGTTAATTATTCGAAATATACCTCGCAAGTACTGCGACAATATCCCAAAGGTTTTCGGATTGCTGTGCGGTAAGATAGGACAAAAATATTCCCAGCATCGTAACAATAACAGCCGAATTAAGATTTTGACATTTCTTCGGCATCAATCGAATCCAAGTCCGCCTAAAAACCAAAAATTATTTTACCGTCATTATTAATGCGTTTGACCGAACTAAAGGATCATTACTTACATAATGAAAGTTCTGTTACTTCCGATCAAATGACCCAAATGAATAAATTAATAACTATGATTCGATTTATCAAAGAATCGTGGTTTGCCTTCTTGATTATTATAAAGGCATTTAGTGAAAAATTTCTGCGAAAAACAAAGATAAAAATAACCGTTTATTATTATTTTGTAGAGATTCTTTAGTTTGGAACACAATTGAAGAAGAATGAATAATGGCAAAATATTTTCAGTATTATGTTATAAAAACATTTTGTTCAAATAATATTTCATACTTATCTTTGAATAGATCGGAATTGCAATTTCATGGATTTTAAACCTTTTAGTTATATTTCCAATCAATTACGATCAAGAACGATTAAATACATCTTTGTTAAAGTTGATACGCCTATTATTTCATAATTAGTATTTACCAAAAATATAGGGAAGCTAGGTGCTATTTTTAATAGAGGTAACTAGTAACAGGCGTCTCAATAGAATTTTAAATGATATAGAAATATTTTTTGTCTCCATTGTCACAGCTACTACGCAATATACAGAACTGTGCAGATCCGAATACGGATCTGCACATACACCTGGTGTTAGTTGAAACATAGTCTTGGGGCTAGTTGTACCGTACAAGATATATATAGGGGAAAGTCCCGTAACGCCGGACGGCACCTAACGCCGGACACTTTATTTAACACGTACTATTTAAGCGAGTATAAATTTTTTTATTTCAAAATACAAGTGAAAGGGGCGCGGGGGCACACAGGTGCAGGATCGCGCGCCAAGACTCACCTGTGACGCCCACGGCCTAAAGCAACCCTTTGTTGTTTAGGCGCAAAATCACGGCGTCACGTAAATATCAATGAAAGTAATTCTAGTGTATTTATGCATTTATATTTGAGTGACATTCAAAGATAGAAGTAATACTTGATTGTTATCCGTAAAATGGTAAAATATTATTAGATATTTATAGTACGTACAATTTTAGTACGTACTACCAAATGAACGAAAATGTCTGTCCCTTAGCACCGGACACTAAGTCGTCCCTTAGCGCCAGACAGTAAACATTGATATTTCTTGTGAGAATTGACGTAATTTATTCTAATTATTTAATTTTGTTCTGTATGAGTGCTAACAGTTACTACATACCCCCATTTTTCGTGTTTCCTAGTCAAAAAATTAAAATCTTATGATGAATGCTCCAGCTGACAACATCGGTGTGACCCAGCTAAAAGGGTGAATAATTAGTGATTTTTTTTGCAATACCCAAGAATAATCGTCAAACACACATGTGCATATGTGTTCAATGCTGGTTATATTGAAATGTCCGGTACTAGGTGTCACTTTGTAAAATCATATTTTTTGTTACCAAAGTTTAATTTGTTTAATTACTTTTTAGCAAAGATTGCGTTTTTGTTAATTTAGTTTGATTTCTAACTTTTGTTATCTAACATAAGTCATGACTCAATAAACATTTCGTAAAATATTTTTTCAATTCATTTTCTAGATTCAAATCAAGAAGATTGAATGGAAAATTTAGTTTCTAAAATGTAATTACGCGTAAATTGTGTTACAAGAGCCACTACATCTTTTATTTGAATTATATTATTAATTGTAGTTTATATTGATTTATGTGAAAAAATTATATCACAGGGGTCATCATATATTTTATTTGTATTTATTGTAGTTAACGTAAATGTATGAAAAAAAAACTTAAAAACAAGTCATTTTTTTCAAAAATGCGTGAAGCATAAATTATAAGAGAAATTATTGTCGTTTGTTTATCATAACTACTAGCCCCGGTAGATGTTGCAACTAGCCCCAAACACAACAGCACACTTTTATTAGAAACTGATCGTGAATTTATGAACCATAAATGTGGAATTATTTTTGCTCTATTCGGTAGAGAAATAGTTTTAGCAACTATCGATTATTATTTTGTAAAAATATAATAAGTAGATCTCAAGAGATATTAATTAAAGTAAAAACTGTTACAATAAGCTCCTAGCTCCCCCATTCAAACCAAATTAAAATATGAGGTTTCGACTTAACCAAATAATATTTTTGAATTGAGCCGATTTAATAAATCAAATTGTAATAAATTACATATAACTAAATGTTATTGGTGTAATAAATAAACTTCATATTACTAAGTGTGAGCCAATCATAGAAGTTAATTGTAAGTGCAAAGGAAAAGAAAAATAAAAATAATATATTGGCTGCTGAAAAGTAGATAAAACTTTCTTTATATTATGCTAAAACTGCTTTCGTACTTGATATTTTGGATAAACGGCAGAGATAAAACTTTTTGTGTCACCAAACACATAAGTTTCCAGCTTGTAAATGCAATGCTTGTTGATTCGTAATTGATATTTTCAGTTGAAGTAGTGCTGTCCACCGTGTCTATTATTTTTGATATTTTTCGTCCATTTTTCTCTAAATCCTTTCGTTCTTTGCGGCAATCGCATTGCACGCCTTTATTAAAAACTAACTCCGGATATGTGCGAGAGCAATTACTGCATCTGAATTGAATATATTGTAAATTTTATATTTACATAAATAGAATAATATTGAAAATATATGATGATTAATTATTTAATGACATTGGATTATCATTTGTACATGATAACAGAGCTACTAAATAAATATCAAGAAGAGTTTTATGTAAATAATCGTTAAGGAACTGCAAAAAAGAGCTTCGAATATAATAATTTAATTTAATATAAATAAAATAATTTTAACATAAAAATAGTTTGCCCTGTATAATAATAATATCCGCAAGAGAAACTAAAGGGCAAAACTCTACATCTACACAAACAGAAATTTCAGGTTTGCTTTTGTATTTATAGTATACGCATTTGAATGATTTTATTTATATAACTTTTAAATAATATCACGGATATTTTATTATATTATATATTATTATGGTTTAATTATTAATTCAGAATTGTGTTGAATTTCTTACCTCTTTTGCCACGCAGGCGAATATGGAGACAGAGGTGGTGGTGGTTCTTTGAAATCCTTAACATTCGGAAGTTCTTTCAAAATGTCAGTGCATTGCAGCTGTTCTATTTTAATATATTCGTAATATTTTGGATCTATATCCAAATTGTAGATTTTTGAAATTTTAGCCATACAATTCTTTTTCAAGGTTTTTTGTCTTAGTGATTCTTTGATTTGATTTCTTTTATTTCTATGTCGAGAAACACTTGCATTTCTCAGGGCTTTGCATTCGATTGGCAAATTATGTCTTGAAACACATTTTTGGGGAACATGAGTGCAAGATTCATTTGGAGATGTTTCTCTGACAGTTTGCGAGGGTGTTTTGGAATTTTCACATAAATTATCAAACGAATTAACAAATGCACGGCTTTGCAATTTTGACAGGGACTGGGTTCGAACATTATGCTGTAAGAGATTTATGTTATCGCAAGTTTTGTTCACACTATATTTGGAAGTGGTAGTAGATGCTTCACATTTGATTGAAACTCCTGGCATGGAAAATTCTAAAGGTTTATGAATAACTTGAGATCTGCAAGCCTTTTTGTCCTCTGATTTCTTCAAAGCATTTTCTTGCAGAGCGTTCAATTCTTCATTTGTATTTTTTGCAATTTTTTCGTTACTTTTTAATTCAGGGACACTATGATTTTGCCTCAAATAATGTTTATTCATATTATCGCCAGCACCTCGAACAGTAGGTTTACTATCAGAGCTTAATGCAGAGCTTGATTCTTCCGGAATAGGTGATGGTACCGGTAGAGCATGGTTTAGTTTTAATTTTCTATGAATTGATGGCGACCGAAGCTTTGACTGCATGGCCGTTGTGGGCAATGGTAGAATTTCTGGTCCCGTGTAAGGATCAGCAGGAATACGACGACACCTGCCTTTGTTCTCTTCGGAATGTGATCGCACCCTCTTATGCCTTTCAATAAAGGCAGTATCTTTTTGCTTTATAAGAATACATTGAAATAAAATAATATTAATAATTATTAGGTTAATAATTTATTAACTTCTAGCCTATTTAATAGAAATTACTGTCAAAACTTAGTTGTTTACTTATGCAATTTTAAATATGATTTTAAATCATCTTCAAGAATTTTAATCTGGATATGGTTGCTCGTCCTGATAATAAATATGGGTAGTTTCTAAATATCTCAAGTATTTTTATCAGTTAAAAACGTTACTTGAAATTTTCTCTATATTAAAGACGTTCTATATTAAAGTCGTTATATTAAAGACGTTCTTACTTGAAATTTTCTCTATATTAAAAACTTTCTTTATTAAAGTCGTTATATTAAAAACGTTCTTACTTGAAATTTTCTCTATATTAAAGACATAGTTACTATAATTTCATGTAACGAATAATTCTTTAAAACTACTAGACTTTGAACAACAAAAAAATAGAATATATTTGGAAAAACATTGATTATTATCTTCCCGTAGGGTAAGTTATTGTAATGGGCCGAAAATCGGAATTGAAAATTTTTACATTTCTCGACGTTTTGAAGGTTTCTGAACGTTTTGGCATACTTCAGAAAAAAAGGATGTGTGTGTGTGTGTATGTATGTATGGATACAAATTTCCAGTCACGTTTTCGGGCGCACGGATCAACCGATTTGAATGGTTCAAAAAACATTCGATTCCTATTGATAGGGAAAAGAGCTGATTAGTTTTTGGCGAAGGCAGGTCCAGCCGTTTCGGAGATACGGAGCAAAGAGTGCATAAAATAGAAATCGACTTTTTGAGAGAATGGAGTATCCGATTTGAATGATCTAAAAAACTTTTAATTAGTAATGATTGGGAGAAGTGTTTATTAGTTTTTGGCAAAGGCAGGTTTCGAAGATACGAAGCTAAATATGTAAAAAATGGCAGTTTTTAAGAGAACTAAGCGTCCGATTTAAGTGATTCAAAGAACTTTCTGCTTGTCTTAAGAAAATAATTGATTTTGTAAAAAAAATTTTTTTTTTTTAGTTTTTTTGTATATCGAAAATAATTACAATAATGTTACAATATTTATAATAATCTATTTGAAAACATTCAGTATTCCTCGAACATTTTGTTACGGTACGGGTGGTTCCAGCAATTTGCCTTAAGGCACCATACACCCCACTAGTTATTTTTTTGAATTGTTATATACTGGATAATGTTTAAATGTAGTGTAAAATTTGATAAATGAGTAAATCGCTCATAGGATATTGAATTTTCCGCATTTCGATTACAACTATCTCATATGCTCGCACTACTTTTACCAAAAATATCTTAATGTTATCAGTATGTATAGTCTCTAACAAATTGTATATAAAAAGGCGCCATTCATTATGTTATTTGTTATTGTCCAATAAGTAGTTCTAAAACTCTAGAAAAATGCTTGGTTCTGATTTTATTTGGTCAGATAATTCCTAAGTTGAGATTTAGTGCCATAAATTTACATAGTACTTATTGATTTTCTTTCTGGGTAAGCGGGCACAAACGATAATTGCTGTATATAGTGGCATAATACAGAAAATCTTCTAACCCAAGTCAAAAATTGTATAAAGAATAAATAAATAATATATAAATATAATTACACAAAGGCACATACGCACACACACACACACACACACATATATATATATATATATATATATATATGTGAGAGATACAGATACCTTAATGTTTTTTACTACTATTACAAATCAAGTACAGACACCTTAATGCTTCTGTTTGAGAGAGTACAGATAACTTAATCAAATTATATCTTAACAATCCTTTAATACAATTAGCAAATCAATTAAAAAAAGAAAATAGAGAATATTTACTAGTTGCAGTTTCCTCCGAGCTTCGACAAGATATGCCAGACCAGCCTCATGACTAGATTTTACCTCTTCTGAATCATCCACTATTTTCGAAGAAAATTCATTACTGTAATCAGTAGTTCGTCTAGATGCATGATTTGCTGACTTATGCCTTTTTTCTGCTATTCTAGAAGTGTCAATTTTCCATACGAAAGTTGTATTTTTAGGATTAGGTTGCGGTTTTTCTTCCACAATCTTCCTTTCCCTCCAGTCAAAGTAGTTATCAGGACGAAAAGACACAGATTGTCGTTTTCTAATAATGCATATGTTTATACATTTTTAAAGCATATATTAGTTATAATTACATTTCTAATAGTATTTTTTGACATACATTACGAATGCGAATATCAATTTTATTTACAATATTCTCATCAATCCCATTTATTAATATTTGACGGATTATTTAAATTTGGATATATTTATTGCTCTAAAGACTAGTTTAGATTTCCTATATCTCTCGAACAATTTTTAAAAATGTGACAACTGAGTTGTTTTAATAAAATTTTAATCACACTCTTACAGCCATAGTATTGACTTCTAGAGTTATTTATTTTAATGTTTAAACGGTATCTCTAATAAAAATACATATTTCAAACTTTACAAATAAAAAATTAGATAAACAGAGTAAATATTCCAGAACTTTTTATAACTGACTGATTGACTTGATTTTATCTAACTCACGCGAGCAAAACTTATTTTGTTCGAAATCATTCAATTAAAAGATTCAAAACAACAACCTCAATGGTGTTTCATGTCTGACATGCAGTTTGTCAATTTCTTCTTCCGTATACCAGCGTCCATTTGTAAGGGAGTATGTTGCTGTAGTTTTTTTGGGAACACCTTTTGGAGGGGTTCGCTCTCCAGAATTATCATCACTCATTTTCACTAAATTTTAGAATATTCATTGAACAATGGACGTACTGGTATTACGCGGTGATTTAGAAACTAATAATACATCATTGTGACGAATAATAACTCGCGGAAAGATTTTAGTCAAACAAAAATGATTTTGAATTTTGGACCGATTCCTTGGCAAAGCTTTTGTTTTGAAATATTATTTTAAACATATCTACTAAACTTTGACAAAAACAACGTCAACTACTAGATTTCAATAAAAACATATCATTTACTATGATATGTATTTTAGCTACTATTACATTTAGGTTTTTAACAATTTAGTAATATTAATAAAGTTGATGAAATAAACTGGCGTTGAAACCATAGACCTTACACTACATATGCTAGTCGAGTGCAAAATAAGTGTATAAAGATTAAAGTGGCTAGTGACGTCAATTGCTAAACGAGAGGTTCCGACAATCGTGGAACACTCCCGAAAATTGAATCTTGTGCTTAAAATTCTTAAATTGATGTGATGAAAAAAACCAGTCCACGCAGTGGTTTCTGGAACACTCCCGAATGAATAAACGTAACAAGCTTAGATCTTATAACATATAAACCGATTTTAACAGTATATGTATTGATATCAAAATTTTTATAAAATTATCAGTCTACACAATTGCCATTATATTATTAAAATAAAACATGGGACATTGTCAGCAAAGCAAGTGACCTCACAGTCTCTTTCTATCTTTATATACTTAATAAAATGGGAAACATATGAGGACTAGCAGTCCATATAGTGTAAGGTCTATGGTTTAAATGCAAACGGGGCTGGTTTTTATGGTAAGACAAAATGGTATATATGGCAAAATGTCACAGTGGCCTTATTTAAAAATTGGCTAGTTTTAGTAACGTTACTGCGACTGTATAACATGTCAGATGTTGAGCGTCTTTATTACAGCTTTGTCAAATAATCAGTTCAAACGCGTGTCTCGCCTTCAAAAGTTTATTTTGTTGCTTTTGTCATGTATTTTTTTAGGCCTTATTCATTGTTATTTGTAATTATTTCTATTAAAATCAATATACTTGTACTAGCACTAAGCTAGTAAGTTCGATCAATTTTATTGCAATTATCAGGTGTTTGTTGGAATTTTAATTATTCGTTAGTGCTTGTTCATTTTCGCACAAAATGACACAAAAAAAACAATGAACAAAATGACATAGGTACGGTTGTGCCATGGTAAACTAAGCTGAACTATACTGATATTGGGTGATCCAAGAGGAGAAAGATGTAGAATGCTTATTTCAACAAGTACCCATTATTGTATTAAGTCAGCGCCTTACTACTGAGGAGTCAAAAGAAAGTTTTTCGATCAATATCTTTAAGTAATAACTGTTACTTGCATAGATACAGATTTCACCAAAAATGGGCGTTGGGCACGGATTTTACAAATTATACGGGTACGGTTGTAAAATATTTTTTATGTCTTGCTTGCTTGAAAGGCTGAATATGCAAAAAAAGTCTAATTGAATTAAGTCAAAATACGAAAGAAAAAGAGGAAGAAAAAAAACAATACAAGAAAAGAAAGATTCTGCCTGGTTTGTGGCAGATCATATTTGTGCTAAGGAACATGCGGTTGAATGTTGAATGATGAAACGGTTCCATGTAAAATGCAAGGTGATAGTCACTATTACGTTTGTCACCATTGTAACCATGATTCTGATTAGATCCCAGTATATTGATACATAATTACCATAATATTTTGAATGATTAGTAAACTGAAAAATATAAATTAACATTTTTGACCGATTTTAATAATAAAATTTTTAATAACACTTATTTAAGACTTTATATAATTATAAGCAGGAAGGTAACCGCCTAGTTTAGTTTATTTCTTGCTAACTTTGTTTAAAAAATATGCTTTGTTATAATATATTCATAAGTTTTGTGATTGTTTAAATGATCATGTTGTGTTGTGTTACATATTTCTGACCATAAAAGTCGTTATAAACTATTTTGCTACTTTATTGTTTATCGCTATTGTTTTTTAACCACTCCACCAGTAAAAAAAATAAAATTATTAAAAGAAAAAATTATTAAAGCTGTACTGCTTTAATATTTCATAATATCTATGAAAATACAAAGAATTATTATGTTAAACAACGCCTAAATAAATATTGTTTTCACAATTTCACTTGTCATGTAATTGTTTTTGAAGTATTTCATGTAACTAAAATTAACATACAATTATTGATTGCTTGTTTTTTTAGTTTTATTCTTTGAACAGCTGTATAGTATCTGTCTTGCATATAAAAGTAATTTTCATTTTAATAACCTCAAAAATATATAGTAACCACCAATAATACAAAGTACTTCAATAAACTTACGTGTCTTATACGGCACAGATTTTCATTTGCTTCATTATTTGCACTATAATTATTTATAGGAGACGGGATAAAATATTCTTCAGATCCAGACATTTTTTATTAATTCAAGATTTGTACTAATATTTAACGTTAAAATGTAATAACATGAAACACCGATAATGAACAATATGCTTCACGATTTCGGTGACATACGCACGTATAAAGTCACGCATACAAAGAAGCCTCATACAAATACGACGCAGGTATAAAGTCACACATACCAAGAAGCCTCACACAGATATGACCGAAATACATCGAGAGCGAATGACGAATCATTGGCACTCGATCTTGGCGTAACTCACTTCCGTTGCATTTGTACGGATTTACACCCATGTCGCGCCTAAAGAAGTTCTACTTCAAAATAGATTATGCCGGTATTGTGACAAATACTCTCTTTTCTCATTGATGTAATTATCTGATTATGAGACTAAAATAACTACAATAACTCCTAAGAACATGCTAATTCAATACTTTTGTTGACGTAGTAATATATCTTTTTTTATTTATCGAAAACTTTAATAACAAAGAACTCATTAAACAAAATAGATTCGTCCTTAGAGATAAAATAGAAAAATATATATTTAATATTCTAATTCTTTTAAAATATTCCCATAAGGTAATTTCTGCATCGTGCACATGCGATTGCTCAAGCGTTAAGAGCTGTGCGTGCTTATGGTCTGTTATCGTTGCTTGGTTTGAAAAACATAAGTTTCCCATGTGCAAAGAGAGCTAAAGGACATTTTAATAATATGCATAATCACCATTATTCACAAAATGATTAAAGAAACATAAGAAAATGAGTTGCATTGCAGTTCTCGTAATTTATTCTTATAACAGGTCACGTAAATCAATTCAAGTTCGCACCATCTTAATTCATTTTTAGTTCTCCATATAATACGCAATACTTTGTTTTACTGCATATTTTCTTTCTATAATTTAAATAAGCAGCCATGTTTGAAAATGTAGAACAAAAGTTTTTTCTTTTATTGTTAACTTCCCGTAGAGTAAGTTGTAGAAATCACAAAATCATCGGAATGAAATATTTTATATATCTTTACGTTTCAAAGTTTTCTGAACTTTTCGGCATATCTTACAAAAATGGATGTATGTGTGTGTATATGTGCTTGTGGGTGTGCCTGTGTGTGCGGATGTACTATTTTCCGACGACGATTTCGAGAACACGGATCAACCGATTTGAATAGTTAAAAAACATTAGATTCGTATTAATAAAGAGACGTGATGATTAGTTTTTAGCAAAGGCAGGACTAGCCGTTTCACAGATACGGGGCAAAAGTGTCAAAAACGGTAACTAAGCTTTTCTAATATTAGGTTGTCAAATATCTCCCTTCCGCTTTTTTGCTCTTGGTTTATGATACAAAAAAGCGGAAGGGAGATATTTGACAACCTTATAATTCGAAAAACATTTTACTTGAATTGACAAAATGAAGAACTGATTAAAAAATTTGGGAAGTCAGGTCTAGCTGTTTCGGAGATCGAGTAAAAAAAACTGAAAAAAAATCTATTTGGCGGTCAATGATGATCATTAGAAATATGTGCATCAAATTATCAGATATTCTATGGCGATTTTAATACTATAAATAAGTATAAATTCTATTTACTTTTTTATGGGTTCCGTAACTTTATTGTTTGTCTGTAAGAGAGCGACATGGCGCTTACGCGCTTCGATATTTCATCTCTATAAAGCCTCGCAATTGCTTTGAGAAAAAGTTTTAAATTTTCAAAATGTTTGAAAATATAAAAAAAAATCTTTTTTTTTTCAAAAAAGTAAATTTTTTCAAAAATTTCAATATTCTCAAATATCAAATTTTTTTAAAGTTTGAGAAAATAATCTTTTTTAAACATTTAATTTTTGGTACGCGAAGTTCTAGCAATTTGCCTTAATGTACGATGCCACACACCACTAGTTACTGTTCTTGGTAAAAGTTAATTTATAAGTATACTTTAATAAATTGTTTAATAAGATGTATAGGTATTTTTAAGGAAGATCAACAGTTTTTTATGTAACCTCTATAAGTTATATAAAAAAAATTAAGTTAAGAAAAAACATTTTTTTTTCAGAGATAAATTAAATAAATAGTTATTCCAACTCTGCAGATAGATATTTGTGACGAAAAAACATATCAAGGTTATTTACAGTGTTATCTTTATAAAAAAGGTGCTAACGAAATTTATATTTTGCATTGGTTGAATAAAGTAGCTATTCTTTTGTAAAATCCCTTTGAAATCAAAATTAACACTATGTATTTCTTTGCCCCTTGCCGTCCCATTTTACCCCGTCTATGGAGTAAAAAGAAACAGGAGACAAATTTTTGAAAAACAGCAAAAAACACACTTTTGCAATGATGAATTAGCTGGGAGTTTTACTGCACATAGTCATGTAGTTGTGTTTGTTTGAAATCTGTAATTTGTTGTGATATAATCGGTTTGGTTTTCACAATATAATTGCTCAAAATCACGAAGTATATATTATTAATAAAATCATATACGCATTTGCAATTAAAAGAGATCATAGAAAATTGATTTCAAAATTAAACTATTATTAAACTATTAAAAAATATGCTGCAACGACTAGATACTATATTCATTGGCATTTTAATAAAAGTCTGTCCAGCTCTGCTTTTACCATGTGTTATAAACTTTTCTACCTAATGCGCCATTGTATGCCGTAATTGTTTTACAGTTGACAAGGTCTCTTGTAGGTGGGATATGGGTCATGCATAAAGTGACTAATAACTATATTCAATACAAAAATTCGGCAAATGATAAAATTATGAACACGAACGTCCGCTTGTTTCCGAGGCATCGGGTTCGATACCCACTTCGAGCAGCCTTTTGTCAGGCAGCAGTGACAACGATTTTCACTTGGAAGTATAGATAGCAATATGTTTCCAAGTGAAAAAAGTCCGGCAATGCTGCACCAATAAAAATACTCGCCCTATTACAGAAATTGTAATAATAATATATCATACAGAGTTGTGACAACTGATTAGGGACTATTAGGTTTTGATTGCTGTTCAAATAAAATAAACGAATGCCCGAATATGCCATAGTAATAAACTCAATTTATTTAGTGTACAAATAGAACTATTTTGTGCAAAATCAGGAGACCTTAGGTTTACTTTTCTGGGATTTTTATGAAATTTCGTATGGTTATAGCGTTGATAGTCAAACCGAGCCTTAAAATATTATAGGCTTATGAGAAGTGATTTAATTATAACTAGAGGTGGATGGCATCGTGCCTTAAGGCAAATTGCTGGAACTTCCTGTATCAAAAATTAAAATGAGATTTTTTGAGAATTTTCAATTTTTTAGAAAACGCTAATGATCGAAAATGTTTATATATCTTTACATTTCAGGGGTTTTTGAACCTTTTGGCATATTTTAGAAAAAAATAGATGTATGCGTGTGTGTGTGCGGATACAAATTTTCTTCGACAGTTTTGCGAATACGCAAATGCGAAAGCTTCTGCAATTTTGGAACTTTTAGATTGTTTTTTGTTGCTTTTGATTTTTTTTTCAAAGCGCGCTCCGTAGCTCTTTTAGAGACGAAAGTATCGAAGCGCGTAAGCGAAGCGTCATAGTCTATCTGTTAAACATTATAAATCTTGGTACTGAATCCATAGAAATATAAACAAAATTTGGATTAATTAATAAGATCCTTAAAAAAAACTGATAATTTTATGTGCATATATCTAATGTGCTTTTTTGACAGCCAAATGCCATGTTTTATTGAATCTCTGAAACCGCCGGTTCTGTCTTCCCAAAAATTTAATAAATTAATCAGTCCGTCAATACAAGTGAAATGCTTTTTGAATAATTTAATTCGTACGCTCCAATCTCTCAGAAACTGAATTGTCATTTTTGGCATTCTTTGCTCCGTATCTTCGAAACGGCTGTGCCTGTCTCTGTCAAAAACTAATCAGCACGTTCCTGTACCAATAGAAATCGAATGCTTTTTCAATTATTCAAATTGGTTAATTTGTGCTATCGAAATCATCGACGAAAATTTGTATTCACACAAGCACAACATAGCATGTTTTCTAAGACATTCCCGAAATGTTCAGAAGCTTTTGAAACGTCATATATATGCAGAAATTTTCATTTTTGATTTTTTTGTGATTACTTTAACTTACCCTACAGGAAGCTCTATCAAAATTATTAAGTGTAAGCTATTGAGATTTTAGTTACAATTAAATCAAAAAGATAATATTTCTGATAATTTAATTACTTCTTAAATTTAGAATCTGTATTAATTGTGTCAATTGTGAAAATGATTGTGAAGAATGTACATGTTTTAGCAATTAATGGTTCCGTCACGTACGCGTCCAAACACATGTATTTATTTCTTGACAGTCGGGCAGAATTCCGATACATTGATTTGCATGGTTGTTATCTGTACAATAACTTGTGCATGGCTTTGTTTTCAGTTGCTTATCTATTGCGAAACCTATCACAAGTTGCACGGAAATGCGACATAACCTGATGCGTGTTATGCTTAATAAATAAAAATATAAATTCAATATATTGTTAAGTTAATACAAAGACTGTTTTTCAGTTCAGACTATTTCACTAATTTTCTATTTCATTTCCTTTATTATTCGAATAAAAACTATTTCTCCAATACGTTTGAATTTCTTCAAAGATTATAATTTTCACTTGAATTAATAAAATATTAGAGCATAATTTATATTTCTGAAGCCAAGAATGGCATTTAAATAGTATTTAATATGTTACTTTATTACTGTAGCATGAGAGACTAAATTTATGAAATATCTCCTATAATATAAATTATTAATATTTATATATTTGACGAAAATTAAAATCAGGGGCCAATTCTGCCGTAAAATAGACCAATGTTATGGCAAGTCTTTGTTACGTACCACTTCTCATACAAAACGGTACTAAATACTGTCGATTTTTTTTTGAAAATTTTAAACTTTTTTTTTCAAAGCAATCCTGCTGCGTGACTGTTTTAGAGAAGAAATATTAAAGCGCGTAAGCACCGTGTCGAACTCTAGCGGATAAACATTGGCACGGAACCTATAAAAAATTCATACTCATTATTAAAATCTCTATAAAATATCTGATAATTTGATGTGTATATGTAAAATGATTATTTTTGACAGCCAAATAGCATTTTTTTACTTTTTTCACTCGATCTCTGAAACCTCTAGATCTGCCTTCGCAAAAATTTAAAAGTTACTTCATTTTGTCGATACACATAGAATGTTTTTTGAATTATTCAAATCGGACGTTCCGTTCTCTCGAAAACTGAGTTTTCTGAATTACCATAATTGCCCCGGATCTTGGAAACAGTTAGACTGTACTCAATCAATACGAATCGAATGTTTTTTTAATTATTTAAATCGGTTGATCCGTATTCGCAAAATTGTCGACGAAAAATTACGATACGGGAGGTTTCAGCAATTTTCCTTAAGACACGGTGCCACGCACTATTAATTTTGATTGTAACTAAATTTAAATAGCTCATACGATAATTTTGAAATTCTATGTTTATAGCCCCATCCGATATAGAATATTTTTAACTTTCCGTAGGGCAAGTTATAGTAATCGCAAAAAAATCGAAAATGAAAATTTTTATATATCTTTACGTTTCAGAGGTTTCTGAACATTTTGGCATACCTTAGAAAAAATGGATGTATGTGTGTGTGTGTGTATGTATGTATGTATGTACGTGTGTGTATGTATGTGCGGATACAAATTTTCGTCGACGATTTCGGGAACACGGATCAACCGATTTGAATAATCCAAAAAACATTCGATTTGTAATGATAAGGAGACGTGCTGATTAGTTTTTGGCAAAGGCAGGTCTAGCCGTTCCAAAGATACGGGGCAAAAAGTGCCGAAAACGGTAACTCAGTTTTTAAGAGAACGGAGTGTCCGATTTGAATAATTTAAAAAACATTTTACTTGTATTGACAAGATGAAGAATTGATCAAATTTTCATGAAGGCAGGTCGAACGGTTTCGGAGATCTAATGAAAAAATAAGTATGAATTTGGTTTATAGTCCTATGGGTTCCGTACCAATGTTTACACGTTAGACGGCGACGCGGCGCTTACGCGCTTTGATATTTCGTCTTTATGCAGTTAAAGCAGTACGATTGCTTTGAAAAAAAGTTTAGATCTTCCAAAATATGTCAAAATAAAGGAAAAAAATTTTTTTCAAAAAAAAAAAAGAAATTTAAAAAAAAAACTTTTTTTAAAAAAGTAATTTTTTATCCAATTTATAGTTTCTCAAAAATCTTATTTTTTCGAAGTAAAATTTTTTCAAAAATGTTAATCGATTTAAAAAAAAAAAAATTTTGGTACGGGAAGTTCCAGCAATTTGCCTTAAGGCACGATGCCTTAATTGCCTTAAGACAGAATTCCACTTACAGCTAGTTTTATAATATCTTAGTCTTTTAATTGAAACAACATGCAAGACGATACGGTTCATTGATAATTCAGTATGGGCACATGGCGGACAAATGGCGGACAAATGGCATTAGATTGGAATCAATTGGGTCGATGATCCGCCCTACACAATTGAATGAATAGTCTTCCTTATGTTTTCAACTTTAGATCAGAACTCCACGATTCATAATTGAATTATTATTTTAATCAGTCATCATTTAAATCAGATTCAAACTATAACGCAATAAAAATTATCATGAGATTAATATGAATAATTAAAACAAACTAAGTGTGCCTTTAAGACAAGTTTTACTAACTTCCTCATATGTGTAAATAATCAACTAAATTCTTATCAATAAAATTGAAATTTTGCCACTACGAAATTTAAAATTTTTTGAAACCCATTATTACAAACTACATTATAAAAAAAAATACAATTAAAACACTTTCAATAGGTTTTATGATAAAATGTTTGTTAACCATGAACTCTATAATCATGATAGGATTCAAATAATTTAATTTCAAATAATTTCAAAAACATTCTAATAGTATTTATATGCTGATTATAGTTTTTGCAAAGGACTAGTCGTTTTGAAGTTAAGGGGCAAAAAGTGCCAAAAATGGTAATTCAGTTTTTGAGAGAACGGAGCGTCCGATTTGAATAATTCAAAAAACATTTTATTTGTATTGACGAACAACTGACGAAGAACTAATTAAATTTTTAGAAAGGCAGATGCAGCCGTTTCGGAAATCCTATAAAGAAAAGTAAAATGAATTGTCATTTGGCGGTCAAAAACGATCATTATAATGATCATGTCATGATCATGTCTATACACATGTGCACATAAAATTTTAAGGCTTTCTTGGAAAACTTAATCTTCGGTACAGAAAGTTCCAGCAATTCGGCTTAAGGCGCAATGCCATGCACTACTAGTTTAGAATTTTATCCGTGATAAAGAATGAATCTGTGCTATATAAATTTATAATTTTGATCTATTTTAATAAATGCGACCATTTTATAATTGAGACAGTTAATTTTGCTCGCGTTGCATTCTATAACAATTTCTCGTAATTGAATTTCTTAAAACAGCAAAATTATCAAATGTTTCAATTATAAACTTCCTATATATCTCATTTCAAAATAATCTTAAATCATTAAAATAATGACTAAATTGTTAGAAATCATATGAATTATCATGGTAACATGAAATGAAATATAATACATGCAATCTTGAATAACCTCAACCACAATGAATCACACTCAATGTAATCAACTCTCGGTAAAAATACCGTGATTTTATTCTAAACGACATCTATAGCATACCATTTTATTATATATGTATTAAGATATTTATATTTATGTTCAACATTTACAAGGAATTTACAAATCTAGTGGTGCAAGACATCGTGGTTTAAATTAAATTATTAGATCGTTTAAATTAGATTAAATATTTGAGGTATAAAAATTAACAAAAATCAATTAGATATTGATGGATGATTAGTAAGAATTGATTTAAATATTTTTAAACTATTATTATAAATACCGGGCAATTCAACACACATATTTTAGAGATCTAATAGCTTATATTTGAGTAAACATATATAAACACAACCTAATCCATATCCTTATCTCATATTTCACACAGTCAGCACAAGCCATATATGTTTTGAATCATTCTAATCGGATGATCCGTTCTCCCCAACATTTTTTCCTCTGTATTTCCCAAACGGCAGGACCTGCTTTTGACAAAAGCTGTTCAGCACGTTTCCCCGGTAATACGAATCGAATTGTTTTTGAATCAAGCGAATCAAATTGCAATGGATTCATGCTCTCGAAATCGTAGAAGAAAAATTGAATCTAAGTATATATATGCACACACATACATACAATCATTTTTTCTAAGGTATCCCAAATGTTCAGGAGGTCTTGAAATGTAAAAGAAAGTCAAATTTTCATTTTAAATTTTTTGCTATGACTATAACTTAACCTACGGGAAGTTAAAAAAGTATTTACCGATTTTTGGGAAACTAAAAACCTCATGTTATAAATTATAAAATTATTCTAAAAGCCTTCATATTGTTTTAAAAATGTATATACCCATAAAATAAATTTATATACAGAAAAGAAATGAATGAGGTGAGAAAGCGCAATGTGAGTTTACTGAAAATTATGTATAAAGTATTTGCGCTCTAAAATGAAAATAAAGATATTATAATACAAATTCTAGCAAACATGAAAATTATAGGAGTTGGCCAATTTCTGTGCCAAGCTTTGCCAATACGTCGACTATTGCGTTATATCGATACCTCAATTTAAAACAAGAGTCTTTATAAACTAAAATATAAATTTATTTATTTTTAGTAGTTATTTAAATCGAAAATGAAATTTTTTATATATCTTTACGTTTCAGAGGTTTCTGAACATTTTGGCATACCTTAAAAAAAATGGATGTATGTGTGTGTGTGTGTGTGTGTGTATGTGTGTGTATGTATGTATGTATGTGTGTGTATGTATGTGCGGATACAAATTTTCGTCAACGATTTCGGGAACACGGATCAACCGATTTGAATAATTCAAAAAACATTCGATCCGTATTGATAAGGAGACGTGCTGATTAGTTTTTGGCAAAGGCAGGTCAAGCCGTTCCGAAGATACGGGGCAAAAAGTTCCGAAAACGGTAACTCAGTTTTTAAGAGAACGGAGCGTCCGATTTTAATAATTCAAAAAACATTTTATTTGTATTGACAAGATGAAGAATCGATGAAGGTAGGTCCAGCGGTTTCGGAGATATAGAGGAAAAAGTAAAAAAATGAGCCATTTGGCGGTCAAAAATGATCATTAGACATATGCACATCAAATTATGAGACATTTTATAGAGATTTTAACAATAAGTATACATTTTGTTAACATTCCTATCGGTTCCGTACCAATGCTTTATATTTTGTCCCTATGTAGTTAAAGCAGTACAATTGCTTTGAAAAAAAAGTTCAGATCTTCCACAATATGTCAAAATAAAGAAAAAAAAAATTTTTTTACAAAAAAAAAAAAATTTTTAAAAAAAAAATTTTTTTAAAAAAAAATTTTTTTTAAAAAAATTTTTTTTTTCAAAAAAAAACTAATTTTTTGTCCATTTTATAGTTTCTCAAAAATCTTATTTTTTCAAAGTAATTTTTTTTCAAAAATGTTAATCGTTTTAAAAAAAAATAATAATTTTTGGTACGGGAAGTTCCAGCAATTTGCCTTAAGGCACGATGCCCTAATTGCCTTAAGACAGAATTCCACTTACAGCTAGTTTTACCCTTTAAAAATGTGGAATCATCAGGTACCATATCGAATTTATCTCCAAAAACACTCAAGAAATTATTGACTTTTTATAATAGACGAACTATACAAATCGAAACGCAATTTGGCTTTGTTTCAGACTCCTCTAGTTTTAAGATATTCGATAAACTCAAATTGAACCTTCCAATATATCATATTATAATTTTTCATTTTTTTATAAGTACATGGACTTCCGCATGAATAAGTGATTCCCAGATTCTATACTTCGGACAGTCTGATGTCAAGCAGTAATGACATTTCCTTTGCCGGGGATCACTATATCAATAAAAATTCATTTATACTTAAAGAAATTGTAATAATCAAATTTTTCACATAGGGATGCTCTACTGTCTATAAAACTACCGTAGTTAGGTCAAGACCATCACAACTCTATAAAAAACCCAAGTTGTAAACTTATATACAAGTATATAAGGAATACTTGATACATTGAATTACTACTAAATTTAAACTTTCAGGGGCGCTGTCAAAATGAAGAACCGAAGTTTGGCAGGGAATTGTGGTGTGGCGATTTTCTGCGTGGCCCTAGTGTCAATAGTAATTGCTTTTGCAACTCCTAGTTGGCTGGTCAGCGATTACCGAATCACCGGGGCAAAGCTTGATAAGTAGGTTTTACATAAATATAAAGTTCTTGATAATTATTTATCACTACAAATACTATAAGTAATAGTAAAAGAGGTCAACTTCAAGCAATTAAAGCGCACTTGCGATAAATCCTTAAACCATATTTTCCAACAAATGACTTAAATCAAACCTTTGGATGTGGCTTTCTTAATGTATTCCACATATATGAAATTTGACATTAATATTGAGTAACATTTCTAACAACAATGCATATAACTACAATAATCAAAGAAAAATATCAATCATCATAAAAAATTCTTGTAAAATTTATTTAATAAATATTTTTATTTATTTGAGCTTTTGCTGTACTAGATTTTATTTTACTCATTGACTAAAAAATCCTTTTATACATAACATTATTTCAGATTAGGACTATGGACACATTGTTTTCGATCACTCTCTGACCCGAGAGACGACTACCAAAGAAGATTTTTCGTAGGTTGCAGATGGGTTTACGACCCTTTTACTACTGGATATGATCAAATAAAAGGATATCTGCTTCCACGTAAGTATATAACATTATGAATATTTATAGAAAGGGCAATGATGAATTTATATCATAATAGAGATATGTGGTCTTCCTTGAAATTGAAACAGATTATGGGAATATTTTCTAGGAGTGGCCACTTCTTGAACTGATTCAATTAATATTCATTGTACTAAGAATGTATAAATGTTTATAACTATAAATAGTGGTTGGTGTAATTATTGTGAAACCTATTAACCTCACCTATTTATTACATATATTTTTCCGATGTATACACACACAAAGGTTAACTCGCTATTGATTATTATATATTCAAATCTTTTATAGAATTAATCACCGTTTTAGCAATACCAGTTTATATTTTAACAAGGAGTTGCCACTAGTTAAGCCAAATTAGGGAGAAGTTTCTGAGTGCCACACTTAAGGTTATTTATAATTAAATCAAAAAGTATTTTACGAAATGTTTTTTAAATTATGACTTATGTTAGATAACAGAGTTAGATATCAAATTAAGTTAACAAAAACGCAACCTTTACTGAAAAATAATTAATTCTATCAATCAAACTTTGGTAAAAAAATATGATTTCAAAATGTGGCACCTAGTGCCGGACATTTTAAAATAACATGAATTGAACACATATGTAGCTATTCCCACACTCTGGAATGTCTGCACATGTGTGTTTGAAGAATATTCTTAGATATTGCAAAAAAATCACTATTTATCCACCCTTTTGGCTTGGATACACCGATGCTCTCAGCTGGAGCATTCATTATAAGATTTTCATTCTTTGACTAGGAAATACGAAAAATGGGGGTATGTAGTGACCATTAGCATTCATACTGAACAAAATTAAATGATTAGAATAAATTACGTCAATTTTTACAAGAAATATCAATATGTTTACTATGGGACGACTTAGTGTCCGGTGCTAAGGAATAGGCATGTTCGTTCATTTGGTGGTTTCTACTAAAATTGTTTAAAGTATACAATATAATATATTTCGACCATTTTACGGATAACAATCAAGTACTACTTTTATCTTTGAATGCCAATCAAATGTAAATGTATAAATATACTAGAATTACTTCAATTGATATTTAGGCGACGCCTTGATTTTGCGCCTAAAACAGCAAACGGTTGCTCCAGCCGTGGCCGTGTGCGTCACACGTACACTGTACCTGTGTGCCCCCCGCGCCCCTTTCACTTATATTTTGAAATGAAAATATTTATACTCCCTTAAATAATACGTGTTTAATAGAGTGTGCGGTGCTAGGTGCCGTCCGGCGTTACGGGACTTCCCCCTATTTGATCGTATACTAGTTCGTATATGGTAGTGTTCTTATATTAAGATCAGAAGAGTTAAGAAGTGTCAATATTGAATAAAAAGCTATTTCATTTACTTCAAAATACTTAAAATTAAGTTGACTCTTACTAAAAGTAATATGAAGGAACGAAAACTTGTTTCTATCTTTGTAACACATTTTTGCCTCAGCTTTTATTTCCAATTATCTTACTAAGAATAGGTAAATATATCAACTTAAATTGCACGAAGTTTAAGAAGTTTCAAATCGGTATTATTATTTAAAAAAAAATAATTTTTTTTATTAACAGCTTTCATGGTAGCTACTCAGTTCTTCTTCACTGTATGTCTACTGACGATGATAGTGACCATGATATTAGTACTCCTGTTCTTCCTTTGCTGTGGACCCGATCAAGATCGATTCGTCCTTCTAATTAAAGTCATAGGCTACCTCCTGCTCGGAGCTGGCTTTTCAGGTGCCCTGGCTGTTATAATATTCGCCTGCCTGGGCAATGCTGATGGTTGGATGCCGGAGCATGCAAATAATTATTTAGGATGGTCCTTCGGTGTGGGCGTTGTCGGTTGTGTAGCTTGCATTTTGGCAGCAGCATTGTTTTTGGCAGAAGCACATGTCCAAAAACGAAAAGTCGAGTCTCTGAAGGACTCTCAGGCCAGATTCGAAATCGAACACGAAACGAAAGCATGAAGGTGATTATGGTATGACATGCGTTCAAATTAAGTAAATAGAACTGCAAAATTATATCCAATAATAGTATTTTATAAAAAAGCAACTCAATTGAATATTACGATATTATATAAACATAATTTAACAATTTTGGTATATATCTTATTTATGCCTGTACGTAGACGCCAATTTCAAATTATAGAGTGGAAAAAATGAAAAAAGTATGAACATTTAAAATAAAAATATTAGTAGGAAATAAGTAACATATTTTTCTCGCACTTCAAAAAGATGTTTTAAAATATAAAAAATTATTAGGATTATTATAATTTTTTTTAAGTTTTTATTGAAAATTAGATTATGATATTTAAAATGTATGAATTCTATTAATATAACATTCCAAATTTGAATATTCCCAAGATATATAAACTACTATAAAAATTGATGAAACGTAATTATTCAAACAAATATTTTGTGCCGTATAAATTATTATTAGTTATATGCAATCATATAATAAGATAATTATTATTATCTTAATTATTATTACTATTAGATATCAGTATAAATTATCATTTAAGTGGTGCCTTGATTAGGAGTGTATATAGTATATGATTTGAAGTGGAAGTAACATATTTCAAAAACTCTACTATGAATATAGCTTGAATTAAATTTTTAACTTTACTATGAAAAAATTTTATATTACATAGAACCTAAAAATCACGTATAATAATTATTTATGGTATTACCATGCTATACAATTAGGTCATTACGTTTAAATACAATAACTTTCCATTAATTTTGCTCTCGAAACAAATGTTCCGAATAAATACCAAATTTAGAGAAGTGTGTTACAGTTATACCACGCATTTTTCTAAATCGTTTAATGTTCCAGAATTTATTAAATCGAAATGTTACATATTAGTGTAAAACTGCTTATTATGAATTAAATAAGAGTGTTTTTGACAAGTCTATAAATTTTAGTTGAATAACAACTAATAAATTAAAATGGCTTTGAAAAAATCAAGAGGTGAATTGTAAAAAGGACAACTTATTTTCAAAACGTTGTTTCAAATATTACCTATTTCACAACTATAAAAATAATTATCTCAACGATCACATCGTATTTCAATAGAAATGTATTTACAACTTCTTCTTGGCCTTTCACAAATTTAAATGGGGTAGGGTGGGGCAGAAATATCGAATGATTTTTAGTAATTATACTGTCTAAAACCAAATTAAAACTATAACAGAAAATATACTATGTGAACAAACAATTCTCTATGTTGAATAAAATTCCCAGTTAACTCCTAATTATAGAAATATGTTTTTTTGCTATTTTTCTAAAATTTGTCTTCCATTTCTTGTTACACCATAGTCTGGATAAAAAGGGACAGTCTTTGGGAAAACAGATACAATAGCTTATTTTAAATTTTTTGCAATGATAACACTGTATATAATTACGATTCCGATTATGATCTGGTATTTTGTCAGAAGTATTCATCAGCAGGAGTTGGAACAACTATTAATTTAATATATCTCTTGTAAAATTGCTTTTTTTAACTATTTTCTTAATATATTTTATTTACTATTATCTTACGTTTACACCTTTGCCAGTGTGAAGGTTTAGTTAGTTCTTTTTACTCCAACCACGTGTAAAATTTTACAAGTATACATTTTATAAAACGTATTAATAACGCATGCTTTCAGTTAACATCAAAAACTAAATAAAAGAGCTCAAGTCGAAACCAACAAGCCTACTAACAAAATATTTTTGTTATGAATATTGATATATGACCGTTCATCTCCTGATAGCGACGTCGTATGAATTATTATAATGATGGCAGATTACACAATTTTTGCCTAATACTTTAAAATAGTATTGTTAAAAAATTCTAAACTTAACATGTTTTCGAAAAGATGTTGGGTCACCATTTTATCCGCGGACCTTTGAACCCCGCTTTACCCTAATACATTATCTTCTTATAATAGCGTGCCCAAAATATGTCCTTTTGAAGGCACCAGGACATCTTTAATACCTCTATCTACTTAAATTATAACCCATCGTAATATTTTTTTTATCTATTTACATAAAAATATTTAGTAATTTGTTGAGAATTGTTATAAAAAATATCCTAACAATTCGCACAAATAATCCGTCTAAAACACGGAACAAATGTTAAAAGAATGTGTTCATATTATATAAAAAATCTATAACTCATAATATTAAATAACGTACAATCACAGTATTTAATTTAAGTATTAATGTTAATAATAAGTTAAGTTAAGTTAAGTTTTAATAACATTTTGAATACAAGTATCATTAGTGTTAAGTAATGATGTAAAATTGCAATTAAAAGTATAAGTGATATATTGTTTATGTGTTTCATAAAAAATATAATAATGATGATACATTAACTAGTATTGTTTAATTAACCAAAAGTACATTAAAAAAATTAGAAAAAAATATTAATCAATAATATTTCGAATAAAATTTGAAATTATATTAATTGGTAACTAATCAATTGTTTTCTAAAATAATAATAATATATTATAGTACTAATTGTATGTTTCTTGTAACGTTGATATTTTAAATAATTTTTGAATGCTTCTATTACTACTTCAGTATACTTTGGGTGAAAATTAGGCGCATTTTTTAATTATAACAAAAATCACTTAATAAATTAGAAATATTTTGAACTACTTAATTGAGTTGAATAGATTAGTACATTTTATAATTAATTTGTTAATATTAAGCAATATTACTAATATTTAAACATGTATGTGCTTAAGTTAAGTAGCTGTTAGGTCATAAGTTTATGAGCCTTGATGTATACATTCCGTCCATTAATTTTAAGAATATTTATTGTTATATACTAACATGAATTGTAGTATATACTATTTATAAGAACTTAATTATAAAATTGAATTTATTTAGAAGTAAGTTTATATAGATATGATGAACCAAACCTAAGCTATTATTAAAAAACAGTTTTAGGTGAAGATATTTAGAATATATTTGAATTGAAAAGTTAGTAAATTCTTATTGACTCTGCCTTATTTATTTTACAAAAATATTCTATTTTTTTAAAACTTGATATATTTAGAAAATTCTAACTATAACGGTATTTCACCGTATTTTAAAGTATTAGAGCTCGTTTCCGATTTTTAATATTTTATATGGCATATCAATTATTATATTTGAAAAATTACATTTGATATTTAGTAATAAATTTTTTTGCAAGATCAGACAAAAAGTATATGAATATTTTACTCAATAACTAGGTAATTTGCCTGAATTATTATATAACTGTGTACATAAACATTTATTATTTTAGTTTATCTAAGAAATTTCAAATATATAGATAATGAAATAGTATTTATATAAATAGATTAAGTTAGTATAAGTTTATACTATAAATTAAAAATAGCAACTAAATAATATAAATCACAACCAAACTAGTGGTCTAAAATGCTGCCTTTTGTAAGATAATACGAAAATCTAAGCCTTAATGTACCAATGATATCTATTTTCAAATTTATGAAAAGTTGTTTTAATAAATATTAATTTTTATTACCTATCAATATAAATAAAATATATTTGCAATATATGTATAGTATATGTAAAATGTATAAATAAAATAAAATATGAAAACCAAAAATAGTTATCAATTATATATGAAATTCATTATTTGTGATTAAAGCCTATTTCAATTATTAGTCTGAGTTTAATAAGTATACTTATTAAACTTATAAGAGATAAATTTCCATTTGATGAAATGAAACGGTTGAACAATATAAACATACTTATAGTTATAACAATCAGTTTAAATTATCAAACAAAATTATTAATAAATTAACATGATTATTAATTTTTTAGTAGTTTTAGAAAGAGATTTTTAGATTAGAATTTCAAATTGGTGAAATAGGACATTTGTGCAATCAATCTTTTCACAATATTGATGTTATAAGTTGATTCTTATTAACTTCCCGTAGGGTAAGTTATATATAACTTACCCTTACTATAGTAATCCCAAAAAATATGAAAATAAAAATATTTGCATATCTTTACTTTTCAAAGGTTTTGCTCAGGATTTTATTGGCATACCATAGAAAAAATTGATGTATGTGTGTGCGTGTGCTCGGATACAAATTTTCGTCGACGATTTCGGGAACACGGATCAACCGCTTTGGATCATTCAAACAAACATTCGATTCCTTTTGATAAGGAGACGTGCTGATTACTTTTTGGCAAAACCGGGTTCAGCCGCTTCAGAGATACGGGGCAAAAAATACCAAAAAAAAGCAATTCAGTTTTTGGGAGAACGAAGCGTCTGATTTGAATGATTCAGAAAACGTTTTATTTGTATTAACGAAATAAAGAACTGATTAAATATTTGGGAAGGTAGATCTAGTGGTGTCGGAGATCCAATGAAAAAAAGAATGCTATTTGTCGGTCAAAAATGATCTTTAGACATCAAATTTTCAAATATGTTATAGAGATTTTAATAAGAGTTAGTAATAGTAATAAGTTCCGTACCAATGTTCATTCGTTAGACTGCGACGCGGCGCTTACGCGCTTTATCTTGCGATTAATAGAATGTTTTTTGTGTTATTTACATACTAAATAAGTAATTTGTTAGCCAAATTCTCCAGGTTATAATTATTGTTTAAAATTCTAATCCACTTAGGTAGCCCTCCATGAAAGTAAGTAGGCATGTGGTATGCAATAAAAGTATACTCTGTTATAAATATTTTTAAGCTACTTTCATTAGCTTAGCTACATTTTCATTACACTCTATTATCTATATTAACTTTCCTTAGGGTAAGTTGAAGTAATCGCAAAAAAATCGAAAATAATTTTTTTAATATATTTCAAAGATTTATGTTTCAAAGGTTTTTGAACAGTTTGGCATACCTTAGAGAAAATGGAAGTATGTGCGTGTGTGTGTGCGGATACAAATTTTCGTCGACGATTTCGGGAACACGTGTTCGGTACCGATCAACCGATTTGTATAATTCAAAAAACATTCGATTCGTATTGATAACGAGATGTGCTAATTAGTTTTTGGTGAAGACAGGACATTTTACTTGTACTGACAAGATCAAGAACTGATTAAATTTTTGGGACGGCAGGACCAGCGGTTATGGACTTTCATTAAAAAATATGGTTGAAAAAATGTCATTTAGCGGTTAAAAGTGTTTATTGGACATATGTACATCAAATTATAATATATTTTATAGGGTTTTTAATAATGTGTGCACATTTTGTGTAAATTTTTTTGGGTTTCGTACCAAGATTTTTTTATTACGGCACGGCAAGTTCCAGCAATTTGCCTTAAGGCACGATGCCATGCATCCCTCTAGTTAAATATACGACCTACCACATCACAAATTTAAATAAAACCTTTATTTATACTTATAATTTATAATGTTGCACGTGGCAGCCCATTCGAATGATTTGAAATTCGCGGCAAAATACATAACTAGCGTAGAGAAGATAATAATAAAAAGCAACAATTTAATAGCATTTGTTTATGTTATATGATTTAAATATTTGCTACAGTTTATAAAAAAGTTTGTAAAACGGTTTTTATATGATCATAAAAATATTCTAAACGTGTTCTGTGCTTTTATGATCTAATTAAGCTTTTGACAGTTTTGACATAGAGAAAAGCCCTCTTGTTGAAAGGTGTGTCATATATTTACATAAAATTTGACGTGCGTGAGTAATGCACATAATATTTTGAATATTGTGTTTACAACATAACAAATTATATCTACAGCGTTATTTAACAAACGATGATTATAGATATATAAAATTGAATTACGAATAATTTTTGGACGAAGATATATTAATTAAAATGGGTATTTTAGCCACGAATAATGAATATCCCAAAGCTTCTAGTAAGTATAGAATTGTTTACATTCTTATTTTGAAAAGAAAACAAACAGTTTATTTATTTAAGAGTATAGAGATTTAATCCTGTTTCATTTGCTTATTCATATTTTTTGCTAATTTAGTAACTTCTTACAGTGTACCTATTGATTAGTTTTAATTAAATTGTATCATATGTGTTATATGCAATCAGTCTCTATATGCAAAAGTCTACTAAGAGCTTAGACTTATGTTTATTATTTATAAATGTAACAAAAGTTTTTTCATAATATTTAATAGTATTTCATAATAGTATAAAAGAATGATTAAAATATGAGAAATTCTTCTGAATAGTAATAGGTTAACTATTATGTTTATCGAAAGTGGGTCACAAATAAATAATTATATTTATGTATATATATATATATATATATATATATATATATATATGCTCATTATACTCTATCTCTAGACTCGGTTGTTATCGGAGGAATACTAACATATGTAGCTGGTATGTTCCTCCTTATGGCCTTTGCAAGCCCTTATTGGATTGAGTCATACGAGGAAACATTCAGCAGTTTCAAACGCATGGGCCTTTGGGAATATTGTTTCAATGAATTTCGTTATCCGTATTATCAATTTGACAAAACTTTTGATGGATGCCACTATATTTTCAGCGAGGTAATCACTGATATGATGCAATAATACAAAAATTTTTATTTATTTACTAAATTATTCATTCTTTTTAGCAATTTTATGTTATTAGAGAATGGTTATTACCAGGATGGTTGATGTCAGTTCAAGCTTTTGTAACACTGTCTTTTATGTTGAGTTTTGGTTGCCAAATATTAATCGCATTACAGCTGATCAGATGGCCCTTAGATACTGTCTTACGTTATGAATGGATTATGTCAGGTTTATCATTTCTTGGAACTGCAACAGCATGTAAGTGAATTTATATTTAAGGTTTTTTATCTATTCAATAAAATAGATAAATTTAATAATACAGTTTTGAAATTCCAAAGACCATTTCACACAGCAGTGCCTGAAATGGTCTATTTTCAATTGGAAAGATATTTTTGATCTACATTTTTAAGTGAAAATTGATATCAATAATATATAGCACATATATTAAATTGGAAATATGAATAAACTGCACTCTTTTTCACAATTAATTAAATAATCTTTATGTTACAAAATATTTTGAGACCAGTTTGTCTCTTCATCAGTGTAATTTATAAATGCTATTAATTTTATATCCATATTTTAATAAGTATATATACAGTAGAATATCGTTTATCTGGCCTTCAGTTGTACAAATTTGCTAATATCCGTATAATTTATATGTATTTATATACCTGCAAATCAACTGGGAAAACTTGCTTAACTCAAATGACAATTATCAAATATTTTACACCAAATTGAACTTATTACCTACTTATTTCATGATTGCCAAATGCAATTTACCATATACATATTGTAAGCAAAACATACATACCCAATTATTTTATTTCATGATTAATGCTGCAGTTTAGTATTATGTATTTAATCTAATCTAGGAAAATATGTATGTACAGACATAATTGTTAATTTCTTATTGATAACTATGTATTTGTTTGAGTCATACGATTGTTGTTGTTTTAAATAAACACATAACATTATCTTCATACATTTTATTATCCAGATTTTCGATTATATGAAAGCCTATCAACACAAATGGTCCGGTTAATCGAGTTTCTACTGTATTATAAATTACATTGACAATGAGAAAAACCTAATCTGAAAACACTTGGAACTTTAAAATAATTTATTAAATAGTGCAAAAAGGAGTACTGTGTGTTCATATTTCCAATTTAATAATATTCTTTCCAATCATAATACTTTTGATTTATGTATACATGTGTATGTTTATGCATATGTGTAATTTAGTCTTTACAATTATTATAATTAATCAATATTAAGAAAACACATAAAGTTTATAACATCACATTAGCTAAGTTTTATATAAATGAACATAAATTTATCTATTTTAGCCTTTATGATGTTTCTGGCCGTTGCTATTTTTGGAGGCAATTGTTATCGAAGAGATTGGTTGATGTATCCCAGTTTCAATGTTCTTTCATGGTCCTATGCTTTTGCTGTGATTTCATTTCTAATTCATGCATTAGCAGCTTTATTT
Source organism: Ctenocephalides felis (assembly GCF_003426905.1). NCBI lineage: Eukaryota > Metazoa > Arthropoda > Insecta > Siphonaptera > Pulicidae > Ctenocephalides > Ctenocephalides felis. Next base: position 41,729,541 of record NW_020537646.1, on the reverse strand, counting down.
TTCTATGCTGAGGCTAAGAAGAGTTATGAAATGAGACGTGAAGCTAAAAATCTTGTTATGCAAATGCATGAACACAAACATGATCAGAGGGAATATTCTTAAATAATCTGTTAATAGCAAAAGGTATTGACAAGAGTAGTAATACGTTTAGTTTATGTATAGACTTGCTTATAATATTTTCACTTAATGGATTAATGTTTACACATGTAATCTTTGTTGATTTCATGTGAAAGCTTAAAAAGTGGCCTGTAAAACTATATATTTTTTAAAGTGTATTTACATAAGAAGACATAAGTTGATAATTGATTAATAATCCAATTATTTGACGTACTGTATTTTTCAGTCTAAGAGATGAAGGACATGCCTTAAATAATATTTATAATGAGCTTATCAAACTAATCTTACTCTGGCAATCAACGTCAAGCAAAAAAAAAAAACATTCCATTCATTTAACTCACGCAACATTTAACCAGCATTAATTTAGAATTTTGAATCTCAATTATTTGTTAATGATATTAGCATTATATTAAAGTTTCATATGTATGGAAAACATGAATTAGAAAATTAATATAGAATCATGCTAAATGATCTTGAGATTATAATCTCTTATTTTTCTATTATAAAAATTTGATTTATATAACTAAGCTCTAAAATTGCCTTAAAATATTTAAAATCTTATTTGGGAAAGGTTATATATTTTTCTAATGAAAATTTTTCACATATTTTTATAGATGTATAGTAAACTTGATTTTAGCAAAATGTTATGGAATGTGTTCATTAAATTTAATGTATAAATTTTATGAATAAATGATCTTAAAAGTGAATGATTTTACCATATCATAGTATCATATAATTCTTGAAATTAAAACTAATCATAAATATATAATATTTTATTTATATTTATTTTTATGATTAATCCATATCATTAATAGATTGTTATTTATGTGTTAAATTTAATAAAAGACTAAAAATCATTCTAATTTTGAGATTGATCTGAAATTGAAATGTGCAATAACTTACCATTCCAAGTTTATAAAAGTTATAAATTACTACAATTCCGTCCTTTTATTAAGTATTTTATTGAGACCTGGTTTCATACTTAAAATTGTACTCAATTTGATTTAGTTTAATAATTTTGTTGTATTATTTTAGTTATATAAATATTTTTAATCTATTAAATTTAATTGTAATAAATGTAATACGTTATAACCAAATAAACTTAATATAAATTGCTATTTGCTTATTGTTAACTCATTTAAGATTTAAGTTAATTTTTAGTAACTACTTATTACAAAAACTTTTACAACTATTATTTTAATAATCATAGCCAATCATGAAGGTAATTGATTATGTTTTTTTCTAAGTTCCCCTTTTAAAAAAAAATTCTAGATACCTTTCTGATATTTCGTTATAACTTCATAGCACTTATATATTAAATCTCATGATAAGTAGTTCGTTTGGAATAACTTTGTTCATATCGACCTTCTTCTTATTGCAACAAAAACGATTTAGGTGAAACTGCGCCTAGAAACTACGATTTAAGTGAACTGCGCCTTACTACATAAAAAGATTAAATTTCAATTATTCCATATAATATATTTTACTAATCCATAAAATACGACAATCGTTTACAACTCGAAGACCGCATTGAAAATCAAATTTTACACGTGGCGGCTACACCAAAAATCTTCAATTTTGATTGATTACGTCTGGTTACAAGAACCACCTTGCTGATAGAGCATATTTGTAACTACAAAGATGCGGGATCTCTACAGTCGTGGAGATAACTATAGTATAATTTTACGAGTTTAATAATTATTCATTATATTATAAAATTCAATTATTTTGTATATTGTACTATAATTTTAGGAAATAAAGTTTTTTTAATTTTATCCTCGATAACCGAGTATAAAATTCTTTGTCAACTTGATGATTGGTAAATGGACTGTTGCATTCAGGGCAACGCCGAGGGGGCGCCATTACACATAGTTTTTATATAATTTCAATGACAAACTGTAAAAACTGTTAAAAAAGAGGAAAGGGAGCACCAAGAAAAGAAAAGGCATGCGGTCGCTGAGGACCCTTGGACCACTCCTGGTTGCATTAAATATGCCAATCAGTAATTCTGAAAAAACGTTCTAAAAAGATTTTATCCACGAGTGTTTATCAAAGCTTGACCATACATCTTGGCAATTCGATAGGTAAGGTGGCAACTTGAGAATCTTTATAATCAAATTATTTAATTAAATTTGTTTAAATACAATACTATGAAAATTGCTAACAAATTTAACAAAAACTAGTAGTGTATGGCATCGCGCCTTGAGGCAAATTGCTGGAACTATCCGTACCGAAAATAAAAGAAAATTTTAAATTTTTCTGAAAATTGTATTGAAACTTGAATATCGGGTGAACATAAAATTAGTTAAACGGATATTTAGCGAAAAACTTTTATTTCGGTAGTTTAAAAATGTGAATTAATTTGGAAGTTAAAAAATATGAATTAATTGCGTTCGCCGAAGACAAATTTTGGCTCGAGCTTTACACGCATTGAAAATAATATGAAAAACATTCACTGACATACCTGGTTTTCCAAATCTATGAGCTGTTTTGATCACATACTCCATTGTGCTTAAAGGAATGTTACTGTCCAAGATGACTAACTGTGCATTCTCAAAAACTTTTTCATGCTGCTTAATCTGTGTAGAAAGAAAACAGGTGTTATGTTTAATTGATTTAAAATTATTTAAATCATTTATATATTTAAATTAATTTAATGGAAAGGTCTATGCATTTAGTTTAAAAAATATTATTGTTATTTTTTAAATTCTATATTTTTTATATAGTGTTTTCATATAGCATTTTTTATATAGTATTTTTATAGAGTTTATACTTCTTGTAGGGTAAGAAATTGAAAATTTTTGCATTTCTTCACGTTTTGAAGGTTTCTGAATATTTTCGCATATCTCAGAAAAATGGATGTGTATATGTGTGTATGCATATGTGTGTTTTGTGTTCGCATTTTTTCGTGCACGTTTTTGGGCGTACAGACCAACCGATTTGAATGGTTCAAGTAACATTCGATTCCTATTGATAGAGAGATGTGCTGATTAGTTTTATCGCAGGTCCCTCAGCACTTCGGTAGCAAATGTGTCTAAGACGTTTTACGCAGCCTCAGTTGCCAACAACACTTATACTATCTGGAAAAAATTCTTTGGCTTGATATCTCTTCTACACCGCCCGTATTGCAATAAATGGTACACAAAAAATTCGTGTTCAGCATCTTCGATTTCGCCCAAACAATATGGGCAATTCGGCGATCTATCGTGCTGAAGTGTTGTAGATAGATTATTACCTTCTCTAATGATTAACTTCTCTATGCTTGCGATTTAGCCAGACTGTGATATTAGGAATGTGACAATGCATCCACCTGCCCTTCACTGAGACATCCCACTGTTGCTGCCATTGGTCAATGCTGTTCTGCTGTTCTGCCGTTTTCCTATTCTCAAATTTTTAGGACTCAGTTTTTAATTTCTTCGTTGGTAAATTGTCTGCCTTTACTCTGCTAGACTATGAGAGGCAAAGTCCCTGAAATGACGCAAACTACATTCTTCGATATCGCGCAAAATACGCAAGATATAGATCCTGCCATTCTCCGTGGTTTTTTGAGTCTTGAGAGCATCAGCCCATATGGAGAAAACAATATCAGCACGAAGAAGAGTAACCACTGATTGTAGTAATTCCGCTTTGTTTTCGGCCTTCAATAATAGGTTCAAGTTCACAAGTTCGTTCTATCTTCTGACGCATGAGCACTAACGTGTTCCATCTGTTGATTGAAATTTAATAGAGAATCGAGCATTATTTTTAGGTAACAAATGTTTTCCCAACAACCGAACCAAAAGCAATTTCTGCAGTTTTTCCCCCGTATCTTCTAAACATCTGGAATTCTCTTTGCCACAAACTAATCAGCACGTTTTCCTGCCAATAAGAATCGAATACTTTTTGAAACATTCAAATCGGTTGATCCGTGATCCCGAAAACATGTCCGACCTTGGGAAACGGACAGACACCACCAAAGCTGTTATTTGGTCCTGTGACAAATTTTGTTTCCAGAACGTCGTTAACAATAGCAACGTTGAATTTGTAGCAGCATCGTTAGATGGCATACATTTATACAGCTGTTACGTTCCACCTAGTCTTACTATGCCAGATTTTGTTGATTTCTTAGATCGTCTAGTAGAGGATACGAAACAATATCACTCCGTAGCGATAGCCGGTGACTTCAACGCTTGGGCGGTAGACTGGGGAAGTAGGAAAACTAATGCAAGTGAGGTAAAGCACTTTTAGAGGCCTTTACTGCACTTGATGTGGTTTTACTAAATAGCGGTGATAACCCAATCTTTGTCAAGGAAAATGCAAGTTCAATAATACACCTTACTTTTGTTAGCAATAGCATAATCAGAGAAAATTGCAATTGGAATGTATTAGATATCTGTACTGCTAATGACCACAATTCAATCATTTGAGAAATATCAACGAATAGAAGGCATGTGAAGTTATCTCAAGCCATTGGATAAATAATAAAATCTTTTCATGAATAAGCCATGAGAGTAGCCTTAAATTGCAAAACCTATTACTTCAGAGTACGCTGAGGAACATACTAAATAGCTGATGCAGAGAGTAACAGAAGCCTATGATGTCAGTATGATTGTTAAGCATGACATAAATCAAATACAATTTGTGCACTGGCGAAATGAAGAAGAAACCAGCTCTCTTCGTAAAGAGTGTCATAGAAAAGAAGGGTCTCTCAGCGAGGTTATAGTCTCATAAATTCTACACAGCTGAAAGTGGAATAGAAACAGGCACGTCAGCTACTAAATAATGCTATCAAAGATAGTAAAGTTAGGTGCTGGAAAGAAATTCTGGATGAAGTCGAGAAAAAACCCATGGGGAAGGTCTTATAAAATTGCATTTCTCGCCTCAAAAGCCAGCAATGGCTTTAATGCTAAAATTCATTCCCCCCACTACGAAAAATTGACAGAAATTATTCTAATCATCATAGAATACAGCTGATAGAGAAATATTATTTATAGAATTACTGATTAATCACAAATAATATATTACACAGTTAACATTTATTTTTATGAAAATGCTTTAACACAAATATATAAGAATTAGGTTTATTTTTTTTTCAGTTGACAACTTGATTAACTCCACAAGTCATATCAAATCTTTAACTTGAATTATAATTATTTACACACTATTTACTGTAATTAACCTTATATACCGTCACATGTAAGCTATATATGTATTTATACGTTCTACATTATATTTTCCAACTTATATTATTACAGCAATCGCTTTTCTCCACTTTGAGTTAGTCACTGTGTGCACTGAACGGCTCATATATACCCATCCAATATGCCCATTCAGTATACAATGTCTCTTTACAGCTGACAATTGTAAATTCCCCAAATTTATTAGATGTCCTTAAAAGAGGATAAAACTAGCGGGGTGGGTGGCATCGTGCCTCAAGGCAAATTGCTGGAACTTCCCGTACCGTAACGAAATGTTCGAGGAATACTGAATGTTTTCAAATAGATTCTTATAAATATTGTAACATTGTCTAATATTTATAAGAATTATATAAACTGAGTTGCAAAGTTGAAATTATTTGTAAAGTATATTAGAACTGTAGTCAGAATTAAAAATAAAATCTGAATTATTTTCGATATACAAAAATTAAAAAAAAAAATAAAAAAAAATTTTAAAAAAAGTTGAAACAATTTTTTTTTTTCCAAAATCAATTATTTTGTTAAGACAAGCATAAAGTTCTTGGAATCAATTAAATCGGACGCTTAGTTCTCTCAAAAACTGCCATTTTTTGTACATTTAGCTTCGTATCTTCAAAATGGCCGGGCCTGCCTTTGCGAAAAATTAACAACCACTTCTCCCAATCATTACTAATTGAATGTTTTTTAGATAATTCAAATCGGATGCTCCGTTCTTTCAAAAACTCGATTTCTATGTTCTACACTCTTTGCTCTTTATCTCCGTAACTGCTGGACCTGCTTTTGCCAAAAACTAATCAGCACATCTCCTTATCAATAGGATCGAATGTTTTTGAACCATTCAAATCGGTTGATTCGTACGCCCGAAAACGTGGACGAAAAATTGTATCCATACATGCATACACACACACACATATCCATTTTTTCTGAAGTATGCCAGAATGTTCAGAAACCTTCAAAACGTCGAGAAATGTAAAACTTTTCAATTCCGATTTTCGGCCCATTACAATAACTTACGGGAAGTTAAAAAGTGTTCAGAAACCTCTGGAACGTAAAGATATGCAAAACTTTTCATTTTTGATTTTTGGACTTACCCCACGCGGAGGTAATTATACAAATTAATTAAAATTTGGAATAAGAAGTTGCAATTTTAGAACATACAAACACACGTGTCTGTGCACTATTAATAATATAATTACTGATAATTTAATTGTGCTTGAGATATATCAATTTGAAATAGCAATGTTTAGAATTAATTGTAAGAGAAAACGTTATTTTCTAAATAAACAATTGAAAATTACATCTAAATATCTAAATCTTAATTTCGGCTGAGTCAATTACTATGCAACTTGTCTTAAGGCAAAATGCCATTTTCAACTAGTTAATTTACAACTACTTTCAACTAGTTATTTCAACTAGTTTATTATACAGATCAAAACTATATTGTCTTTTTCTTGCCACATAATAAAAATCCGGAATTCTCTATATATTAATAACACATATTGTTTTGCAATTTCAATGAATGTTAGTATTATTACCATAATAGACGTTCATGTGAAAGCATTCGAAATATAAACTTGCAACTTTCCATAACTAACGATTTGCAGGTCTATGCGGATATCGACAACTATGGACAGCTCTAGTAAATAGTAAATAGTCGACCATAAGTGGGGAAGAGATAAAGATCATCACAACACAGAGTACAATAGTTCTGCATTGAATTTTGAGCATTGTTGTTAATATATTCAGTAGTGTCCTTTATAAATATCTCGTATTAAAATTATATTTGATAATAACTAAGTACCTTCC
>NW_020537646.1:41685899-41721444 GCF_003426905.1 Ctenocephalides felis | reverse complement strand
TTATTACTATTAGATATTAGTATAAATTATCATTTAAGTGGTGCCTTGATTAGGAGTGTATATAGGGTGCAGTATATGATTTGAAGTGGAAGTAACATATTTCAAAAACTCTACTATAAATACAGCAAAGATTGCTGTATTGCTTGAATTAAATTTTTAACTTTACTATGAAAAAAATTTATATTACATAGAACCTAAAAATCACGTATAATAATTATTTATGGTATAACCATGCTATACAATTAGGTCATTACGTTTAAATACAATAACTTTCCACTAATTTCGCTCTCGAAACAAATGTTCCGAATAAATACCAAATTTAGAGAAATGTGTTACAGTTATACCACCCATTTTTCTAAATCGTTTAATGTTCCAGAATTTATTAAATCGAAATGTAACATATTAGTGTAAAACTGCTTATTATTAAATAAGAGTGTTTTTGACAAGTCTATAAATTTTAGTTAAATAACAACTAATAAATTAAAATGGCTTTGAAAAAATCAAGAGGTGAATTGTAAAAAGGACAACTTATTTTCAAAACGTTGTTTCAAATATTACCTATTTCACAACTATAAAAATAATTATCTCAACGATCACATCGTATTTCAATAGTAATGTATTTACAACTTCTTCTTGGCCTTTCACAAATTTAAATGGGGTAGGGTGGGGCAGAAATATCGAATGATTTTTAGTAATTATACTGTCTAAAACCAAATGCAAACTATATCAGAAAATATACTATGTGAACAAACAATTCCCTATGTTCAAAAAAATTCCCAGTTAACTCCTAATTATAGAAATATGTTTTTTTGCTATTTTTCTAAAATTTGTCATCCATCTCTTGTTACACCATAGTCGGGATAAAAAGGAACAGTCTTTGGGAAAACAGATACAATAGCTTATTTTAAATTTTTTGCAAAGATAACACACTGTATATAATTACGATTCCGATTATGATCTGGTATTTTGTCAGAAGTATTCATCAGCAGGAGTTGGAACAACTATTAATTTGATATATCTCTTGTAAAATTGCTTTTTTAAACTATTTTCATAATATATTTTATTTACTATTATCTTACGTTTACACCTTTGCCAGTGTGAAGGTTTAGTTAGTTCTTTTTACTCCAACCACATGTAAAATTTTACAAGTATACATTTTATAAAACGTATTAATAACGCAAGCTTTCAGTTAATATCAAAAACTAAATAAAAGAGCTCAAGTCGAAACCAACCACCCTACTAACAAAATATTTTTGTTATGAATATTGATATATGACCGTTCATCTCCTGATAGCGACGTCGTATAAATTATTATAATGATGGCAGATTACACAATTTTTGCCTAATACTTTAAAATAGTATCGTTAAAAAATTCTAAACTTAACATGTTTTCGAAAAGATGTTGGGTCACCTTTTTATCCGCGGACCTTTGAACCCCGCTTTACCCTAATACATTATCTTCTTATAATAGCATGCCCAAAATATGTCCTTTTGGAGGCACCAGGACATCTTTAATACCTCTATCTACTTAAATTATAACCCATCGTAATATTTTTTTTTATCTATTTACATAAAAATATTTAGTAATTTGTTGAGAATTGTTATAAAAAATATCCTAACAATTCGCACAAATAATCCGTCTAAAACACGGAACAAATGTTAAAAGAATGTGTTCATATTATATAAAAAATCTATAACTCATAATATTAAATAACGTACAATCACAGTATTTAATTTAAGTATTAATGTTAATAATCTAAATAGTTTTAATAACATTTTGAATACAAGTATCATTAGTGTTAAGAACAAATGATGTAAAATTGCAATTAAAAGTATAAGTGATATATTGTTTATGTGTTTCATAAAAAATATAATAATGATGATACATTAACTAGTATTGTTTAATTAACCAAAAGTACATTAAAAAAATTAGAAAAAAATATTAATCAATAATATTTCGAATAAAATTTGAAATTATATTAATTGGTAACTAATCAATTATTTTCTAAAATAATAATAATATATTATAGTACTAATTGTAAGTTTCTTGTAACGTTGATATTTTAAATAATTTTTGAATGCTTCTATTACTACTTCAGTATACTTTGGGTGAAAATTAGGCGCATTTTTTAATTATAACAAAAATCACTTAATAAATTAGAAATATTTTGAACTACATAATTGAGTTGAATAGATTAGTACATTTTATAATTAATTTGTTAATATTAAACAATATTACTAATATTTAAACATGTATGTGCTTAAGTTAAGTAGCTGTTAGGTCATAAGTTTATGAGCCTTGATGTATACATTCCGTCCATTAATTTTAAGAATATTTATTGTTATATACTAACATGAATTGTAGTATATACTATTTCTAAGAACTTAATTATAAAATTGAATTTATTTAGAAGTAAGTTTCTTTAGATATGATGAACCAAACCTAAGCTATTATTAAAAAGCAGTTTTAGGTGAAGATATTTAGAATATAGTTGAATTGAAAAGTTAGTAAATTCTTATTGACTCTGCCTTATTTATTTTACAAATAATTATATTTTTAAATTTGATATATTTAGAAAATTCTAACTAAAATTAAACGGTATTTTACAGTATTAGATCTTGTTTTCGATTTTTAATGAAAAATTACATTTGATATTTAGTAATAATTTTTTTTGGAAGATCAGACAAGAAGTATATGAAGAGTTAACTCAATAAATAATTAAGATGTCTAATTATTATATAGCTTTGTACATAAACATTTATTATTTTAGTTTATGAAAGTATCTAAGAAATTTCAAATATATGGGTATTGAAATAGTATTTATATAAATAGATTAAGTTAGTATAAATTTATACTATAAATTGAAAATAGCAACTAAATAATATAAATCACAACCAAACTAGTGGTCTAAATGCTGCCTTTTGTAAGATAATACGAAAATCTAAGCCTTACTGTACTAATGACATCTATTTTAAAATTTATGAAAAGTTGTTTTAATAAAAAATAATTTTTATTACCTATCAATATAAATAAAATATATTTGCAATATATGTATAGTTAATGTAAAAATATATAATAAAAATAAAATATGAAATATTAAAATATTAATCAATTATAGATAAAATTCAGTATTTGTGATTGCTCCCATCTCAATTTTTAGTCTAACGAGTTTGAAAAGTTAGAGATAAATATCCATTTGAGAAAATGAAACGGCCGAACAATATGAACATATATGTTATATTTTCAGCAAACATTACTTATAACTATAGGTTTAATTATTAAACAAGATTATTAATTCACATAATTATTAATTTTTCAGTAGTTTTGGAAAAAGACTTGATTTAAATGGGTGCAATGGGACATTTGTGCAATCAATCTTATAAAAATATTAATGTTATAAATTGTTTCTTATTAACTTCTCGTAGGGCAAGTTATAGAAATCGCAAAAAAATCGAAAAAGAACATATTTGCATATTTTTACTTTTCAAAGATTTTGTTCAGAATTTTGTCGGCATACCTTAGAAAAACTTAATATATGTGTGTGCATGTGTGTGTTTGCTCGGATACAAATTTTCGTCGACGATTTCGGAAACACGGATCAACTGATTTGGATCATTCAAACAAACATTCAATTTCTATTGATAAGGAGACGTGATGATTAGTTTTTGCAAAGCCGGGTTCAGCCGCTTCAGAGATACGTGGCAAAAAGTACCAAATTCTTGAATGATTCAGAAAACGTTTTATTTGTATTCACGAAACGAAGAACTGATTAAATTGTTGGGAAGGCAGATTTAGTGGTGTCGGAGATCCAATAAAAAAGAATGCTATTTGGCGGTCAAAAATGATCTTTAGACATCAAATTTTTAAATATTTTATAGAGATTTTAATAAGAAGAACAAATTTTGTTCACAAAGAAGTCCACAATTTTATGAGTTCCGTACCAATGTTTATTTGTTAGTCTGCGATATCTTGCAATTAATAGAATGCTTTTTTGTGTTATTTACATACTAAATAAGTAATTGGTTAGGCAAATTCTCCAGGTTAAAATTATTGTTTAAATTTCTAATCCACTTAGGTAGCCCTCCATGAAAGTAAGTAGGCATGTGGTATGCAAGAAAAGTATGCTTTGTTATAAATATTTTTAAGCTACTTTCGTTAGCTTAGATACATTTTCATTTCACTTTATTATCATAATTAACTTCCCTTAGAGTAAGTTAAAGTAATCGCAAAAAAATCGAAAATATTGTTTTTAATATATTTCAAAGGCTTACGTTTCAAAGGTTTTTAAACATTTTGTCATACCTTAGAGAAATTGGATGTATGTGTGTGTATGTGTGTGTGCGCGCGAATACCAATTTTCGTCGACGATTTTGGGAACACCGATCAATCGATTTGTATAATTCAAAAAACATTAGATTCGTATTGATAAGGAGATGTACTGATTAGTTTTTGGTGAAGACAGGACATTTTACTTTTATTGACAAGATCAAGAACTGATTAAATTTTTGAGACGGCAGGTCCAGCGGTTATGGACTTTCAATAAAAAATAAGGTTAAAAAAATGTCATTTGGCGGTTAAAAATGTTTATTGGACATATGTACATCAAATTATCAGATATTTCATAGAGATTTTAATAATGTGTACATATTTTGTGTAATTTTTTTTGGGTTCCGTACCAAAATTTTTAGTTATGGTACGGAAAGTTCCAGCAATTTGCCTTAAGGCACGATGACATGCACCCCTCTAGTTAAACATACAATCAACCACATCACAAATCTAAATAAAACCTTTATTTATACTTAAAATCTATAATGTTGCACGTGGCAGCCCATTCGAATGATTTGAAATTCGCGGCAAAATGCATAACCAACGTAGAGAAGATAATAATAAAAAACAACTATATAATAACATTTGTTTATGTTATATGATTTAAATATTTCCTAAAGTTTATAAAAAAGTTTGTAAAATGGTTTTTATATAATCATAAAACATTCTAAACGTGTTCTGTGCTTTTATGATCTAATTAAGCTTTTGACAGTTTTGACATAGAGAAAAGCCCTCTTGTTGAAAGGTGTGTCATATATTTACATAAAATTTGACGTGCGTGAGTAATGCACATAATATTTTGAATATTGTGTTTACAACATAACAAATTATATCTACAGCGTTATTTAACAAAACGATGATTATAGATATATAAAATTGAATTACGAATAATTTTTGGACGAAGATATATTAATTAAAATGGGTATTTTAGCCACGAATAATGAATATCCCAAAGCTTCTAGTAAGTATAGAATTGTTTACATTCTTATTTTGAAAAAAAAAAAAACAAACAGTTTATTTAATTAAGAGTATAGAGATTCATCCTGTTTCATTTGCTTATTCATATTTTTTGCTTATTTAGAAACTTCTTATAGTGTATTGATTAGTTTTAATTAAATTGTATCATATGAGTTATATGCAATGAGTGTCTATATGCAAAAGTCTTCTAAGAGCTTAGGCTTAAGTTTATTATTTATAAATGTAACAAAAGTTAATTAAATTTCATAGTAATGTAAAAGTATTAATAAAATTTGAGATAGTTTTCTGAATAGTAATAGGTTAATTATTATGTTTATCAAAAAATTGGGTCACAAACAAATATATATATATATATATATATATATATATATATATATATATATATATATATATATATGCTCATTATACTCTATCTCTAGACTCAGTTGTTATCGGAGGAATACTAACATATGTAGCTGGTATGTTCCTCCTTATGGCCTTTGCAAGTCCTTATTGGATTGAGTCGTACGAGGAAACATTCAGCAGTTTCAAACGCATGGGCTTATGGGAATATTGTTTCAATGAATTTCGTTATCCATATTATCAGTTTGATAAAACTTTTGATGGATGCCATTATATTTTCAGCGAGGTAATCACAAAAAATAATGCAATAATACAAAAATTTAAATTTATTTACTAAATTATTCATTCTTTTTAGCAATTCTATGTTATTAGAGAATGGTTATTACCAGGATGGTTGATGTCAGTTCAAGCTTTTGTAACACTGTCTTTTATGTTGAGTTTTGGTTGCCAAATATTAATCGCATTACAGCTGATCAGATGGCCCTTAGATACAGTCTTACGTTATGAATGGATCATGTCAGGTTTATCATTTCTTGGAACTGCAACAGCATGTGAGTGAATTTATATTTAATGTTTTTATAAAATAGATAAATTTAGTAATAGAGTTTTGAAATTTCAAAGACCATTTCACACCCCAGTGCCTGAAATGGTCTATTTTCAATTGGAAAGATATTTTTGATCTACATTTTTAAGTGAAAATTGATATCAATAATATATAGCACATATATTGAATTGGAAATATGAATAAACTGCACTCTTTTCCACAATTAATTAAATAATCTTTATGTTACAAACATTTTGAGACTAGGTTTGTCTCATCATCAGTGTAATTTATAAATGATATTAAATTCATTTATGTCTACATTTTAATACATATATATACAGTAGAATCTCGTTTATTCAACCCTTAGTTATATGGATATGCAATTATCCATATAATTCATATGTATTTACATACCTACAAGTCGACTGGGAAAACTTGCTTAACTCAAATGACAATTACCAAATATTTTACACCAAATTGAACTTATTACCTACTTATTTCATGATTGCCAAATGCTATTTATCATATACATATTGTAAATTTGTTTTATTTTGTTTCATGATTATAATGTTCCAGTTTAGTATTATGTATATAATGTAATCTACAAAAATATGTATATACATACATAAGTGTTGATTTCATAATTGATACCTATGTGGTTGGTTGGTTGTTATTTTTAATAAACACATAAAATTATTCTTCATACATTTTATTATCCAGATTTTCGATTATATGAAAGCCTATCAACACTATTAGTCCGGTTAATCGAGTTTCTACTGTATTATAAATTACATTGACAATGAGAAAAACCTAATCTGAAAACACTTGGAACTTTAAAATAATTCAATAAATAGTGCAAAAAGGAGTACTGTGTGTTCATATTTCCAATTTAATAATATTCTTTCCAATCATAATACTTTTGATTTATGTATGTCTATGTCTATGCATATGTCTGTGTCTGTGTCTATGCATATATTTATGTTTATGTCTATGCATATGTGTGATTAAATTTTTACAATTATTATGATTAATCAATATTAAAAAAATACATAAAGTTTATTACATTACATTAGCTAAGTTTTATATAAATAAACATAAATTTATTTATTTTAGCTTTTATGATGTTTCTGGCCGTTGCTATTTTTGGAGGCAATTGTTATCGAAGAGATTGGTTGATGTATCCCAGTTTCAATGTTCTTTCATGGTCCTATGCATTTGCTGTGATTTCATTTCTGATTCATGCATTAGCAGCTTTATTTTTCTATGCTGAGGCTAAGAAGAGTTATGAAATGAGACGTGAAGCTAAAAATCTTGTTATGCAAATGCATGAACACAAACATGATCAGAGGGAATATTCTTAAATAATCTGTTAATAGCAAAAGGTATTGACAAGAGTAGTAATACGTTTAGTTTATGTATAGACTTGCTTATAATATTTTCACTTAATGGATTAATGTTTACACATGTAATCTTTGTTGATTTCATGTGAAAGCTTAAAAAGTGGCCTGTAAAACTATATATTTTTTAAAGTGTATTCACATAAGAAGAAATAAGTCGATAATTGATTAATAATCCAATTATTTGACGTACTGTATTTTTCAGTCTAAGAGATGAAGGACATGCCTTAAATAATATTTATAATGAGCTTATCAAACTAATCTTACTCTGGCAATCAATGTCAAGCAAAAATTCCATTCTTTTAACTCACACAACATTTAACCAGCATTAATTTAGAATTTTGAATCTCAATTATTTGTTAATGATATTAGCATTATATTAAAGTCTCATATGTATGGAAAACATGAATTAGAATATTAATATAGAATCATGCTAAATGATCTTGAGGTTATAATCTCTTATTTTTCTATTATAAAAATTTAAGCTCTAAAATTGCCTTAAAATATTTAAAATCTTATTTGGGAAAGGATATATATTTTTCTAATGAAAAGGTTTTCACATACTTTCATAGATGTATAGTACTCTTGATTTTAGCAAAATGTTATGGAATGTGTTCATTAAATTTAATGTTTAAATTTTATCATGAAATGATCTTAAAAGTGAATGATTTTACCATATCAATAGTATCATATAATTCTTGATATTAAAATTAATCAAAAATATATAAATATTTTATTTATATTTATTTTTATGATTAATTCATATCATTTATAGATTGTTATTTATGTGTTAAATTTAATAAAAGACTAAAAATCATTCTAATTTTGAGATTGATCCAAATTTGAAATGTGCAATAACTTACCATTCCAAGTTTATAAAAGTTATAAATTACTACAATTCCGTCCTTTTATTAAGTATTTTATTGAGACCTGGTTTCATACTTAAAATTGTACTCAATTTGATTTAGTTTAATAATTTTGTTGTATTATTTTAGTTATATAAATATTTTTAATCTATTAAATTTAATTGTAATAAATGTAATACGTTATAACCAAATAAACTTAATATAAATTGCTTTTTCCTCATTGTTAACTCATTTAAGATTTAAGTTAATTTTTAGTAACTTCTTATTACAAAAACTTTTACAACTATTATTTTGATAATCATAACCAATCATGCAGGTAATCAATTGTTTTTTCTAAATTTCTCTTGTTAAAAAAAGTTTTAGATACCATTCTACTATTTTGTTATATAACCCACTCATTTATTTTCATTATTTATATATATATATATATATATATATATATATATATATATTTATAACTTCATAGTACTTATATATTAAATCCATTTGGGATAACTTTGTTTATATCGACCTTCTGCTTATTGCAATCAATAACGATTTAAGTGAACCTGCGCCTAGAAAACACTTTACTAATAAAAACGATAGATTTACTAATAAAAACGAATTTCAATGATTCCACTAATTATATTTTACTAATCCATAAAATACAACAAGTTCTTTAATACATTGAAGACCGCATTGAAAATCAGATTTCACACGTGCACGTGACAACCACACCAAAAATCTTTAATTTTGATTGCTTACGTCTGGTTACAAGAACCACCTTGCTGATAAAGCATATTTTTAACTACAAAGATGCAGGAACTTTACACTCGCGGAGATTACTATAGTATAATTTTACGAGTTCATATATTTAATTATTATTCATTATATTATAAAATTCAATTATTTTATATATATTATTATTAGATAACCGAGTATAAAATTCATTGTCAACTTTACTGAGTATGATAAACATTGGTATGAAACCCATAGAAATGTAAACAAAATATACTTATTATTAAAATCTCTATAAAATATTTGATAATTTGATGTGCATGTGTCTAATGATCATTTTTGACCACAAAATGGAATTTTTTAGTTTTATCACTCGATCTCTAACATCGCTAGACCTGTCTTTCCAAAAATTTAACTAGTTCTTCATTTTGTGAATACAAGTAAAATGTTTTTTAAATTATTGAAGTCGGACGCTCCGTTCTCTCTAAAACTGAATTACCATTTTTGGCACTTTTAGCCCCGTATCTTCGAAACGGTTACATCTGACTTTGCAAAAACTAATTAGCACGTCTCCTATTTAATCGTCTTCCCGAAATCTTCAACGAAAATTTATGAAACGTAAAGATATATAAAACAAGTTATTTTCTTTTTTTTCGATTTTTATAACTACGCGAAGTTAAATAGGCAGGTCGAGGTGTTCCAATAACAAATATTAAGAAAATAATTATTTAACTTTATTATTAGTAATTAAATATTAGGTAATTCAGGGATAATCGATAGTGAATTATCCCTAAAAGTTATAATTTTTCAAAGAAACAAATCTATTTTTGAATATTAAAATTTATGTATTTAAGCTAAGCATCTTTAAACCTATATAATACACTGTTCGTGGATTAAACAGAATATATCAAAATTGAACTCCCGGCCCAGATATTGTTCTATATCTTTAACTTTTTAACATTTTTTAAAGGATCCAAATGCCATTCTTGGCTCAAAAAATTCTCAAATACAAGCCAACTAACTAGTACTAAAGTAAATCAATTGCAATTTGATTATGAAATTTTTAACAGTAATGTAAATTACTCTGAATATTTGTCAGAAAAAAACTTTAAACAATTTAACTTGAGAATATAAAGCTTATTTCATGAAGAAGAAGGACAAGGCATGTTAGGCAACACTAAATCAATAATGTCCAGATGAAAAAAGGTTGAAAAACAGTTTATTTGAGCCCTATTTTTGGAGCTAAAAATATCTAACAATTTCATTTGGAAACCAACCAATCAAAAACAAAAGTACAAGCAAATCGTCCACTTAACATACCAAACCGAAACGGTTTCATTTGAGTCATAAGCAAAAAGCGGTATTTTGCTTTAAGGCAAGCTGCATGAACTTTCAGATACGTAAATATAACCAACTTAATCAATTAGAATTGAGATTCAGGTATTTAGGTAACATGTTCAACTGTTTATATTTTGGAAATAAGATTTTCGCTTTCATAATCAATACAATTTCTATTAAACATTTTCCAAATATATTTATAATGTCTGTAATTATATAAATTAAATCAATTTGCTTAACAGTTTTCATTTCATCCATCTCATGTTCTATATAAATATATTTTATTTAAGTGGACGTCAACTGTAATCATTAGATACCTACGAAATATGTGCTTAAGCGCACGGTGTAATATCACACTTTGTTTATTTTTTATAAATCAACCGCTTATCGTGGGTTTTTAATATTTTAGTAGGTAAATTCAGACTACAAAATCTATCCTCATCAAAACCCTAAAAAAATACAAAAAACGGCTTGGACGATCTTTTCCAAAAACTAATTATATATAACCAATATTTCTGTATTGAATTTTTGACTTCGAATTTAACTACTGTGTAACCAATATTTCTCTTTTCTAAATCGATCCAGGATTGTTGGCTAAAACGTGGTGAAAAATTATTCACTTTTCTGCTAATGATAAAAAATTTCTTATTGACTTAATACATAGAATGGCTTACACTCTCATACTTTTTAGAATTTTTGTGTTAAACGATTCAGAATAACTTGAATATCGGGTGAACATAAAATTAGTAAAACGGATATCTAGCGAAAAACTTTTATTTCGGTAGTTTAAAAAAGTGAATTAATTCGGAAGTTAGAAAATGTGAATTACTTGCATTTGCCGAAGACAAATTTTGCCTTGAGCTTTATGTGCATTGAAAATAATATAAAAAATATTCACTGGTTTGACATACCTGGTTTTCCAAATCTATGAGCTGTTTTGATCACATACTCCATTGTGCTTAAAGGAATGTTACTGTCCAAGATGACTAACTGTGCATCCTCAAAAACTTTTTCATGCTGCTTAATCTGTGTAGAAAGAAAACAGGTGTTATGTTTAATTGATTTAAAATTATTTAAATCATTTATATATTTAAATTAATTTAATGGAAAAGTCTATGTATTTAGTTTCAAAAATATTATTGTTATTTTTTAAATTCTATATTTTTTATATAGTGTTTTTATATAGCATTTTTTATATAGTATTTTTATAGAGTTTATACTTCTTGTAGGGTAAGAAATTGAAAATTTTTGCATTTCTTCACGTTTTGAAGGTTTCTGAATATTTTCGCATAACTCAGAAAAATGGGTGTGTATATGTGTGTATGCATATGTGTGTTTTGTGTTCGCATTTTTTCGTGCACGTTTTTGGGCGTACAGATCAACCGATTTGAATGGTTCAAGTAACATTCGATTTCTATTGATAGGGAGATATGCTGATTAGTTTTATCGCAGGTCTCTCAGCACTTCGGTAGCAAATGTGTCTAAACCTCAGTTGATAGCAACACTTTTACTATCTGGAGTAATTTCTTTGGCTTAATATCTCTTCTACACCGCCCAGTATTGCATTAAATAGCGGGTACACGAAGAATACGTGTTCAGCATCACACCACCTTAAATCAGGCTAAGAATTTTGACATTTGCATATTTCAGCCAGCATGAAGTTGGCGACGAAATAGAAGTTAGACGTCAATTTGAAATGTATTGGATTCATTGTTCATAACTTTGACAGCTAAAACCTGTCAAAATCATTATTATCACAGCCAAACAAGTATTATTATTATTATATTGTCTAATACCAAGATGATAGCCTTTATCTTAGACAATATATTACGTTAAAATACAATATATCTTGTTCCCTCATAGCAAATATTGCAGTAAAAACGAAATATATCTGTCAATTCCAAGACAGTATGAAGTATTTTGGTTTAGTATTATAACATCAGAAGTGTTTCAATTTTATTTCATTTACTGAACCTTCTATTTGTTGTTTGTTGAGTTTTAGTTAGCTTCCACTGAATTAAGGTTAAGATCGAAACCAAACCTAATCATGTATACAACGTAACCCTAACAAAAATAATGAATAAAATGTAACCCTATGCGTAAAACGTAAGCCTAAATATTTTTTAAAACAAAATTATAACTAAAACATTGTATAAAATCTAAGCTAGACTAAAATGATCTTTGAATGAAAAGAATCCTAAAACATAACCCTAAAATGTAAAAATTAAAATAAGAACTAAATAGGCGCGTAATCAAAAAGCCAAAGCGAATAAACTTGAACGGACATAAAAAAATAAACACAAAAAGAATGAATCATAACGAAAAGCTAAAAAATATTAAATATGAAACAAGCCTACTTAATAAAAAACAATACGCCGAACCAACCCTGATATAAAAATGAACAAAATGGCCGACGCGCTCTTGACATCTGAAATGCTTGACAGCTTGATATCAGTCTTCGCCGGCAACTTCATGCTGGCTGAATTATGCAAAGTCTTAGCTTGATTTAATGCCTCCTGTTCAGCATCTTCGATTTCGCCTAAACAATATGGGCAATTCGGCGAGCTATCGTGCTTGAAGTGTTGCAGGTAGGCTAGAAAACAGCCGCGCCGAGTTAGCATTTGTATGATCTAATAATTAACTCCTCTATGCTTGCGATTTAGCCAGACTTTGATATTAGAAATGTGACAATGCATCCACCTGCCCTTCACTGAGACATCCCACTGTTGCTGCCATTGGTCAATGCTGTTCTGCTGTTCTGCCGTTCTCCTATTCTCAAATTTTCAGGACTCAGTTTTTAATTTCTTCGTTGATAAATTGTCTGCCTTTACTCTGCTAGACTATGAGAGGCAAAGTTCCTGAAATGACGCAAACTACATTCTCCGATATCACGCGAAATACGCAAGATTGCCATTCTCTGTGATTTTTGAGTCTTGAGAGCATCAACCCATATGGAAAAACCATATATCAGCACCTGATTATAGTAATTCCGCTTTGTTTTCGGCCTTCAATAATAGGTTCAAGTACACAAGTTCATTCTATCTTCTGACGCATGAGCACTAACGTGTTCCATCTGTTGATTGAAATTTAATAGAGAATCGAGCATTATTTTTAGGTAACAAATGTTTTCCAAACAACCGAACCAAAAACTATTTCTGCAGTTTTTCCCCCGTATCTTTGGAACATCTAGAATTGTCTTTGCCACAAACTAATCAGCACGTTTTCCTGCCAATAAGAATCGAATACTTTTTGAAACATTCAAATCGGTTGATCCGTGATCCCGAAAACATGTCCGACCTTGGGAAACGGACAGACACCACCAAAGCTGTCATTTGGTCCTGTGGCAAATTTTGTTTCCAGAACTTCGTTAAGAATAGCAACGCTGGATTTGTAGCAGCATCGTTAGATGGCATACATTTATACAGCTGTTACGTTCCACCTAGTCTTACTATGCCAGATTTTGTTGATTTCTTATAGATCGTCTAGTAGAGGATGCAAAACGACACCACCCCGTAGCGATAGCCGGTGACTTCTACGCATGGGCGGTAGACTGGGGTAGTAGGAAGACTAATGCAAGAGGTAAAGCACTTTTAGAGGCCTTCAATGCACTTGATGTTGTTTTACTAAATAGCGGTGATAAGCTAATCTTTGTCAAGGGAAATGCAAGTTCAATAATAGACCTTACTTTTGTTATCAATAGCATAGTCAGAGAAAATTGCAATTGGAAAGTATTAGATATCTGCACTGCTAATGACCACAATTCAATCATTTGAGAAATTTCAACGAATAGAAACATTAGAAGGCATGTGAAGTTATCTCAAGCCATTGGATGAATAATAAAATCTTTTCATGAATAAGCCATGAGAGTAGCCTTAAATTGCAAACCTATTACTTCAGAGTACGCTGAGGAACATACTAAATAGCTGATGCAGAGAGTAACAGAAGCCTATGATGTCAGTATGATTTGTAAGCATGACATAAATCAAATACAATCTGTGCACTGGCGAAATGAAGAAACCAGCTCTCTTCGTAAAGAGTGTCATAAGAAAAGAAGGGTATTTTAGCGAGGTTATTCTCACAAATTCTACACAACTGAAAGTGGAATACAAACGGGCACGTCGGCTACTAAATAATGCCATCAAAGATAGTAAAGTTAGGTGCTGGAAAGAAATTCTGGATGAAGTCGAAGAAAACCCATGGGAAGACTTTATAAAATTGTATTGTCTCGCCTACAAAAGCCAGCCAATGCATTCAGCAACTAGCCCACTACTATTGAATAGAATAGTAACTACTTTGTTGCCACGGAAATTTACCAAAGAAGACATCAACAACGGAGTCCTAAAAGTTGAGAATAGAAGAACATCAGAACAGCATTGAACGATGGCAGCAACTGTGGGATGACGCAGTGAAGGGCAGATAAACCTCAAAGTCTGGCTAAATCGCAAGCATGGGAAAGTAAATTATTACACTACACAAATGCTGTCTGGGCTGTTTTCGATCCTACCTATACCGCTTCAAGCACGATAGTTTGCCGGATTGCCCATATTGTTTGAGCACGTGCTTTTTGTGGGCCCGCGATTTAGTGCTTTACGCTACGTAGAAGAGATACTGTGGCAAAGTATTACTCCAGATACTGTTGTAGAAGTGCTTGGAATGCCATAGCCAGAACTGCAAGAGATGTGCTAATTGACCTGCGATCTATGGAAAAGGAACGAACGAATGGTACTTCACTCATTTAAGATATAAGTATAAAATCAGTGCAAGAATGATAACATCCTAGATTCTCCCCTACGAAGTAATGCTTAACGGCGGTTTCCGTGGGGACCAGAGGCAAAGTCAAAGCGGAGGTTTTTAGTCGGTATTATACCCAGGTATTGAGTCCTACATACCCAGACGAAACACCAGTCTTAGATGCATAAATGTATTTACTTCGCTATACAGAAAAAACATACACACGCACATTTACACACACACACATATATACACATCCATTTTTTCTATTCAAAATGATCAGAAACCTCTGAAACGTAAAGATAAGCAAAAAAATTTCTTTTTTGATTTTTGGACGATTACTATAACTTACCGCATGCAAAATTAATTATACAAATTAATTAAAATTTGGAATAATAAGTTACAATTTCAGAACATACAAATATACACGTGTCTGTGCACTATAACTAATATAATTACAGACAATTTAAATATGTTTGAGATATATCAATTGGAAATAGCAATGTTTAGAATTAATTGTAAGAGAAAACTTTATTTTCTAAATAAACAATTGAAAATTTTATTTAAATATCTAAATCTTAATTTCGGCTAAGTCAATAACTACCCATTTCGGGAATTTTATGCAACTTGCCTTAAGGCTAAATGCCACTTACAACTAGTTAATTTACAAATTATACAGATCAAAATTATATTTGCACATATTAAAAATCCGAAATTTCTCTATAATATAATAACACAGATTGTTTTGCAATTTCAATGAATGTTAGTATTTATTACCATAATAGACGTTCATGTGAAAGCATTCGAAATATAAACTTGCAACATTCCACAACTAACGATTTTGCAGGTCTATGCGGATATCGACAACTATGGACAGCTCTAGTAAATAGTAAACAGTGACTGGTGGTGGGGAAGAGATAAAGATCATTACAATATAGAGTACAAGAGTTCTGCATTGAATTTTGACCATTCTTGTTAACATTCAGTGGTGTCCTTTATAAATATCTCGTATTAAAATTATATTTGAAAATAACGTAAATGATTTTTTATTGTGAGCTTGATAACATACTTTATTAAAATTTTAATAGTATTTCAGTGTTTTTTTTTCTCGCTGTCTAGTGAGTTTCTCTTATCAGTACTTAAATTGTTATCAAAGTATATTTTGATTTGCAGCACTTAAATTTATTATCTGACATCTGTTAAAAGTCATTTAAAACTATTTATAATTAGATAATATAATGTTGAAACATATGCAAAAATGAAATGTACCAATCATTACTTTAGAATATAAACGTATTTAAACTTTCTTATCACAAAAACAATAAGCAATATGCTTTAATAAATACTTCTTAATTATAGCCGTAAATTAATTACAGTTACAAATTCTTATCTTAAGTTTACATATACTTTAAGTTTATACACTTTATGCAAAAACATGTGAACACCGCTTGAAAATTCTTACAAGACAACATTCATTGGTGCAATTAACGTGAAATCAGGTCGTGAATTCAGCAACTGCTGATATTTGTTAAATTTTGAATAAGTCAGAATTTGCATGAGAATATTTCTGAGGACCAGAACTTCATGTAAGTAAGCTATATCTCATTTGTCGATCAATAATACATATTCATTATTTAATATACGTTTACAGAACTCGAAATGGAACATTTACCAGAATTTGTTCAAAAAGCAATAAGAAATATACTAGATTCAAACTTTGGCATTCATGACTACACTATAAATATCATGCCAGCTTCAGGAACTGGTGACAATTTTATGGGATCTCTTAAAAAAATTATAGTGAATGGGAAAGTAAATAATGTTGATACCAGTTTAAATTTAGTTTGCAAGCTAATGCCGAGTGATGCAAACTTTCGTAAAAATGTTAATGTATATGAACCCTTCAAAAGAGAAGTATTTATGTACAACGTTCTTGATGACTTCAAAGTATTTCAAACTAATAAAGGAATACAAAATAACCGATTTGAATCATATGCTCTACGATATGCTGCAAGTTCAAAGGAACTTCAAGAATATTTGATTCTTGAAGATTTATGTATTAATTCTTTCAGAATGTTCGACAAAAATTCGAAGTTGGACAATGTTCATATGCGTTTAGTACTCAAAGCATTAGCAGAATTTCATGCGTTGAGTTTTGCAATGCGAGATCAAAAGCCCGAAGAATTTAATAAATATACCCATATTAAAGAAATGTTCACTCAAACTCTTGGAGAAAAGAAGTATTACGAGCTTTGTGATATAGGATTATCAAATGCTTTGAAAGTAATTGAAAATTATGATGATAATTTGGTACCAAAATTGAACAGATTGAGACAAAATTGTTATGAAATTATGAATGATTGTTTTTATGCCAAAAGCTCGCAAAAGTATAGAGTACTGACGCACGGCGATTGTTGGATTAATAATGTAATGTTCAAGTACAAGGTAAATAATATTCAAAATTACTTGAATGTATATATATATATATATATATATATATATATATATATATATATATATTTATTAACTTCCCGAAGGAGAAGTTTATGTTTTCATCCAACAATCCAATTCGCTAATTTTATGTTTTCTCGACGTTTCAAGCTATTCTGAATCGAATGAGACCAAGTTTGAAAAAAGTAAAAGTAGAGAAAAGAAAATTTTAACACTTTATTACAAGAAAACGGCTCGGCCGATCTCTACCAAAAACTAATCAGCACGATTCCCAACCAATATCTTTCGAACAGTTTTTGAATTTTCAAAATCGATTCAGAATTGCGGGCTAAAACGTGGACAATTTTTTTTCACTTTTCTGCTATTTATAAAGAAACGGCTTGGCCGATCGCCGCACACTGAGAAACGCTAGTCTTCATCGAGATACATCGAATGGCTTTCAAAATTTTTGAAATCGGTCCAGCCGTTTTTGAGAATACGTCTATTTACGGCAAAAAATCTGTTCACACACACACACATACTTTTTACAAGTTTGGTCTCATTCGATTCAGAATGGCTTGAAACGTCAAAAAACATAAAATTAGCAAATTGGATTTTTTGATGAAAACATAAACTTTTCCTTCGGTAAGTTAGTAATAATATCATAGAAAATTGCTTATAATAATGAAAATATTCAGTGATATACATGAACCATCAAACAACACCACATTTTAAATATGCATAAATAAAAAAATACATTTACATAATTATATAAACATTTCTAAAATATTCGTTTCTATTAAGAATCTAAATTTGTCACGAAAAATGTCTTAGGTATATATATTTAGTACACTGCCGAAAATTGGATAATAATTATTATTTAATCAAAAAATTAAGTCCCTATAATACTACTCTTTTTTCAAAAATTAAAATTGGATGAATATTATGTTTAACTTGGTATTAATTCAAAATATTATCATTACAGGATCAGATCCCAGTTGGAGTATGCATACTCGATTGGCAATTTTCTCGTTATTCTTCACCAGTAACAGATCTCTCGTTCTTCTTTTATACTAGTGCTGAACAAGAACTACTTTTTCAACATTTTGACAATCTTATCGAAGAATATATAGAACATTTGCATAATACAATTAAATTACTAGGAAGTGATCCAAATGAGATTTATCCTCGGAAGCAATTTCAAAAAGATCTCGAAAGATATTTTAAATATGGTCTCATAAGTTGTTGCCATGTTTTTAAATTTGTTCTCTCTAAACCGGACGAAGCACCAGATATGCAAAAATTGGCCTTGTCGAATAGCAGAGAGTCATTAGAAGAGCAATTCCAATTTATTGATCCTGGTACTAAAAATGAATATGCCAGAAGAATCAGGAATATTGTGAAGCATGCATCTGATAGAAATTTTATATAAATATGTTTAGTTATTTAATTAATAGAGAAGTTATGAATCAACATCAAAATATTATTTTATATTTATTTTCTTATTCAGTTTAATGTCAATGGAATTATGATCAATTATTTCCATTAGACCAAATACGAAGCCTAAACTTTTTTTTAAGATTTTTTTTGAAGGGATTGAAATTATTTCATGAATTTTAAAAAATAATTATTGTTTATATCATGAATATAATTGCAACTGTGTCAATTTCAATTCAATTGCATTTTTTTATGTTGTGGACAAAAATGGTATACTTATTAATAAAATTTATATATTAAATAATTTGCCATTCTTTCATTATATAGTCATTTTTGACCTCTAACTGACTATTTTTTGCAATTAATAACCCTAATTAATTCAATCAAAGGGCAAAGACAATGTTTATTTTGAAAATTTTATAATAATATATTATTATCCATAATATTTTGAAAATTTTATAATAATAATATCCGATAAGTTTGCAACATCAAATACTTGAAATTCAACAAATTTCACTAATTGCTAATGGTTTTAGGACAAAAATGATGTACGAGGAGGATCAAATGAGTACGGTTTGACGATTCTTGAGTGAAAAGTAATTTGTGAATGTAAATTTTATAACAATTATGAAATAGTTCTATATTGAACATGTCAATTGCCAACTACTCATTTTTTGCCTCCAAAGTGACGATTTTAATGGCTTTCCTCGATGACTCCGAAACAAGTTGACCAATCTCTCACAAAAAGCAACCAAATCAGTTCTCTTTTCCTTAAAAGTAGATCTATACATATACAAACACAGGCAAACAGTTTCATGTTTCCAATAAGGTATTTTGATAAGGCATAATGATCCAAAGATATCAACGAAATCGTATCAAGAAATTATCGTCCTGGATTTTTATTAACATTTGCAAGTTTATGAACCCGACACAATTTTTATATCACAATATTGGTTTTGTTCACATATATGTGAACGAAAAGAAATAATAAATAGGAAAGAATCTGCAACTATATATATATAGTTGCAGATTCTTTATGAACTTCCCGTAGGGTAAGTTATTGTAATCGTCCAAAAATCGAAATTGAAAATTTTTACATTTTTTCACGATTTGAAGGTTTCTGAACATTTTGGCATATCTAAGAAAAAATGGATGTGTGTGTGTGTATGTATGGATACAATTTTTCGTTTTTGGGCGCACGGATCAACCGATTTGAATGTTTAAAAAAACATTCGATTTCTATTGGTAGGGAGATGTGCTGATTAAGTTTTGCAAAGGTAGGTTCAGCCGTTTCGGAGATACGAAGCAAAGGATGCAGAAAATAGAAAACGAGTTTTTGAGAGATCGGAGCATCGGATTTGAATGATCCAAAAAAACGTTCAATTTGTAATGATGGGGAGAAGTGGTGGTTAGTTTTTAGCAAAGGCAGGTCCAGCGGTTTTGGAGATACAGAGCTAAATGTGCAAAAAATGGCAGTTTTAGAGAGAGCTAAGCGTCCAATTTGAATGATTTAAAGAACTTTCTGCTTGTTTTAACAAAATAATTGCTTTTTTTTTAAAAAATGTTTTAATTTTTTTTTTCAATTTTTTTTTTCAATTTTTTTTTATAAACCGAAAATAATTCAGATCTCAATTGTAATTCTGACTTAATTTCTAATATACTTTAAACAAATATTTTCAACTTTGCAATTCAGTTTATATAATTCTTATAAATTTAGATAATTTTGCAGTATTTATTTAATCTATTTGAAAACATTTAATATTCTAATAAAAACTGATCACCACTTCTCCCCATCATTGCAAATTGAATGTTCTTTAATCATTCCAATCTGATGTTCCGCGCTTTCAAAAACTCGATTCTTATCTGCGAAATGGTTGGATCTGTCTTTACCAAAAACTAATCAGCGCGTCTCCCCATCAGTAAGAATCAGTACCAATATCCCTTGAATTTTTAAATCGGTTGATCTGTGCGCCCGAAATCGTTGACGAAAAATTGAATTCATACATATACATACACACACCCGTTAATTTTTTCTAAGGTATGCCAAAATGTTCAGAAATATCTGAAATATGAAGATATGCACAAATTTTCAATTTCGATTTTTGGACCTTTCAATAACTTACCCTATGGAAAGTTAATATACGTGTTCAATCAACGTGACATTAAGCAAACAGAAAAATTGATAATAATATTGTCTTAGTAATACATTTATCTCTATATAATTTACAATATATGTGCTTGCAAATATGCACATAACTTACCAACTATTCCACTTTGATTTGATATCAGTAATAAACCAGTACTTGACAAACCAATTCATTTAACGACATATCTAAATTACATAACTTTTACAACACGTTGAGCAAAATGATTCAGCACAACGGAGGCTGATGAGAATTATTTAGTTGACTGACAATGATAGTAATTTATCAAGCGTTTAAATAAAAATAGCCTTGAAAAGGAACATATAAGTACTATCATATTTGCATTTCAGCAGTCGACTGTAAAAGTCAAACTGTAAGAGTTACTGTAAGAATAAACAGATAATCTCTTAAAATTAAAGTACAAAGTCTCAAAAAATTATACTACCACTATATAGAGAACTGTGAGAGTGAATAGATAATCTACCGAAAGTGAAGCAAAAAGTATTAAAAGATTCATACTACTGCTATATAGTGAATTGTAAGAGTGAATATATAACCTACTAAAAGTGAAGCAAAAAGTCTTAAAAATGTTTATTGTAGATTAATAAATTACATTTAAAGTTAAATATATCCACAGTAATTAAAGTAAATGGCGTTATATTTTTTTTTAAATGGTTAAAACCTAAAAGTCGTCAAGACTGGTTTTGAAAGTTTAGTTGAACAAACAAAACTTTTATAATTGGTAGTTAATAAAGATTTAATCTAAGCATATTATAAAAATTTATACCATCATAATATTACAGAGTTTGTCTGTTTTACGTGTAATATATGAAAACAAAACTTAAACAAATACTACATAAAAATTAACAGTTTTCCATATTTTTTTTAACATGGAAGAATTTTCAGAACATGTGCAGGTAGCTCTGAAGCAATTAATAGCTAAAAGTGGCATCAATAATTATGAAGTTAAATTATCACCAGCTTCTAAAAAAGGAGATAATTATTTAGGCACTTTATATAGAGTTGAAATTATTAGTACGGATAACGATAAAGACACCAAGTTAAATTTAATTTGTAAAATTCCATCATCTGATTGGGGCTCCGAAGACAACTGGCAAAAAATTCATATACCATATGAAAGGGAGGTGTATGTTTATAACGTGATCTTAAAAAGTTTTGAAAAATTACAAAATGACAAAAACTTAAATGAAAATCAAAAGTTCGCTTCATATGCATTATGTCATGTTGCCAGCGATGTAAATAAGAAAGAATTTTTGATTTTGGAAGATTTGCACGCCAGAAATTTTGTAATGTTTGACAAAAGAAAAAAAATGGATTTTTCTCACATAACGTTAGTTGCAAAAGGATTAGCTAAATATCACGCATTAAGTTTTGTCATGAGAGATCAACAGCCTGAAAAATTCCATAAAATTACTCAAATCGACTCAGCCATGTATGATATGACCGGTAGAGAAGCCTTTTACGATTTATGCGATTTTGGACTGAAACAAGCCTTGGAAGCAATAGATGACGGAGGTATCACAGAATTTCATGAAAATGTGAAGAAAATCAAAGATAATTGTGAAGAATATATGGAAAGTTGTTTCAATGCAACGGGTTCTGAAAATTATAGAGTTCTTTCACATGGAGATTGTTGGAATAATAATATGATGTTTAAATATCAGGTATGATTTAATTTAATTTGTAAGGATATTACTTTAACTTTTGAAATCAAAAGCTTGAAACATTTTTTAGAAACGGTTTTAACAATTCAACAATGACATTAATAAAAAAGAAGATTTAAATTCAAATGGTTAAAGTGATTGTTAGATGTAATTTTTATACAATTTGAATCGAATCTCTGTAGTAGGGTAAAGCGGGGGCGGGGCTTAAAAGTCCGAGGGTAAAAGTTCCCATCACCGATATCTCAAAAACAAGTAAAATTATAAATTTTTTAACAACAATTTTTTAAAGTAGAGGGCAGAAGATGTATAATCATTCATCGCCTTAAATCAAGCAACATCAGGAGATAAACGAAATAAAGAAAATCCATAGCAAAAGAATTTTCTATCGTTGCAAGCACTGTTGTATTGTTTACGTGACTTTAATATAAATTTTAAGTATACGTTATTTAATTGTTTTATGAAATGTATTGTCAAACGTTTTTATATATAACCCCTATAAAAGCTTACAAATGACAAACTTTACCTTTACCCTTACAAAGAAGTAAACAATAAAAATAGTAAACTGAGTTAAAAAAGACAATTTTACAAAATGTAAATTAAACTATAGTTTATGACTAAACTATAGTTTAGTAGTGTATGACATCGTGCCTTAAGGAAAATTGCTAGAACTTTCCATACCGTAACAAAATGTTTG
Organism: Ctenocephalides felis; assembly: GCF_003426905.1. NCBI lineage: Eukaryota > Metazoa > Arthropoda > Insecta > Siphonaptera > Pulicidae > Ctenocephalides > Ctenocephalides felis. The sequence continues at coordinate 41,697,814 of NW_020537646.1, read as the reverse complement.
AGGAATATTAATTGTTTTCAAATAGATTATTATAAATTCTGAAATATCGTCTAATATTTATAAGAATTAGATAAACTAAATTATTAAGTTAAAAATGATTTACTTAAAGTATTTAAGTGAGCTTTAGAACTTTAACCAAAATTAAAATTGAAACCTGAATTATTTTCTATATACAAAAAAAATTTCAAAAACAATTGTTTTGTCAACACAAGCAGAAAGTTTTTTGAATCATTCAAATCGGATACTTATATCTTTCAAAAACTTCCATTTTTTGCACATTTAGTATCTTCGAATTAGCTGGACCTGCTTTTGCAAAAAACTAATCACCACTTCTTCCAATCATTATAAATTGAATTTTTCGTTTCGGATGCTCCTTTCTCTAAAAAACGCGATTTCTATTTTCTGCACTATTTGCTCTTTATCTCCGTAACGGCTGGACCTGTCTTTGCCAAAAACTAATAGGCGCATCTCCCTATCAATAAGAATCTATTGTTTTTTGAACCACTCAAATCGGTTGATCCGTGCGTGAAACGAAATCGTGAACAAAAAAATGCAGACATACATAACATACACACACATTTTTTGAGAAAATGTTCATAAATCTTCAAAACGTGGAAAAATGCAAAAAATTTCATTTTCGATTTTCGGCCCATTACTATAACTACCCTAGGGAATGTCAATAAATTATTATTCGAACTCTGCTAATATTTGTGATAAAATACCAGAACTAGTTTATATACAGATTTATCTCTGCAAAAAATGTATCTACTAATGAAATTTATATTCTGCATTGGTTGAATAAAGTAGCCATTAATTCCTAAAATTGCTTTAAAATTAAAAATAATACATTAAAAATTTTACCTATGAGGTAAAAAGAAACAGATGACAAAGTTTTAAAAAATAGAAAAAAACACATTTCTATAATTAGAAATTAACTGGAAATTTTACTAGATACTAGTTGATTGTTTGACACGTGTAATGCGTTGTGAATTAATTTATTTGGTTTACTAAATTGGACCGTTGTCCCCCGTTCTATCCTATATTATTTTTAATCTTCAAATTATTGCAATTGCTAATCTTATTTTCATCAAAACCTCTTATGATCACATAGTAAAATGATTACAATTCCAAAATTCTCAAATGATATTGTGTTTTAATAATGTGTTTTATTTATTTCACAGGATGGTAAACCCGTTGAAATTTGCTTCATCGATTGGCAAATAGCAAGATTCGTATCTCCTGTATTGGATTTATTATATTTCTTCTACCTCAGTACTGATGAGGACATGCTAAACAATAAAATATGACTTATTTTTAAATGTCTACTATACTGAACTCAAAAATTTTGTTCAACTTTTAGGTAGTGATTTAAATAAATTATATCCGTATGAAATATTTCAAAATGATCTCAAAAAGTTTGGACACTTTGGAGTAGTTTTATGTAGTTTTGCTCTAAATTTCATTTTCGCGAATACTGAAACAGCTCCAGATTTTCAAGACATGACTAATGCATTCGATGGAAATGGATCTTTACAAAAGTGTTTAGAATTTAAAGATTTAGCAACAAAGAAACGATTTCAAAAGATAATGCGAGATGTTATTCAGCATGCAGCAAAAAAAAATTATATTTGAAATTTAAATAAATTTTTGTTATGGATCTAGGTATCGATCTGTCCATAATTTAGTTCAAATATCTAAGCAAACTTTTGTGAGCTAAAATCGTGCAATTATATATCATTTACACAAACCAACATTCATTTATCAAATACACAAATTCTAATATCTAGCAATAAACAATAATGTTGATATATATAAAATTATAAATTGTTCTATAGATAATAGTAAGATTATTTTATAAAAATGTAACAATATTGTTAACATAATTATGCAAAGATACTACTGGCGTAATGATCGAAAAAGAGTACATCTTGTACAGACATTTAAGTAAAAATAAAAATAAATACATCATATAACAATTTTGAATAATGTTCATTAGTGATATGGTAACACTCGTGATGCACATATTTATAAGTGTCAACCATTATACACATTTATATAATGATAAATTATAAATATTATATTTTTAATAGCATTAAAAATATGAATAATATTTAAAAACAATCATATAATTAAAGTCATATATAATTAAGTTCAAATATGACATGATCGGTTTGTCATTGTAATTAGCATTTAGAAATGAACCTTCATTAGAGAAATGAAGTAATTGCTGATTAATAACTTCTTTAATATTCATTCACACAGTGGATTATGTAAAACAACGCCTAAACAAATATTTTTTTCGCAACTTCACTCATCATGTAATTGTGTTTGAATAACTTCATGTAATTAAAATTAACATACATTCATTGACTGATGGTATTTTTTTTTACTTTTTCGCTGGCGATATAATCTCTTTCTTTGATCAGCTGTAATATCTGTTTTGCCTAAAACATATTTTCCATTTCAATAACTTCAAACATTTAAAAAAACTACGAATAATATAGAAATAATTGCAATAAACTTATGTTTCATACACGGCGCCAATGCTGCATTTGTTTTATTGTAATTATTTACGAGGGACAGGGTAAAATATTCTTCTGATTCAGGCATTTTTCATTAATGTAATTTTGAAATGTTTATTTATCTATGCCGATTTCCTTGTTGATATCGGTACGCATACAACGTCGAAGAGAGTACGCATACAACGACAGATCTCTATTTACATACACGACGACTAATCACAATCGACCTGTATAAAAATGATATCATCGAGAGCGAATGACGAATCAATGGCAATCTACTCTTATCTTATCTTATGTGCCGTAACGCACATCTGTTGCATTTGTACGGATTAACACTCTAGTCGCGCCTAAAGAAGTTTTATTCCAAAAATCCGCAGCAATGTAAAATAACTAAAAAAATACTATCGTCGATATTATATATTTAATGTCATTTATTATTATTTTGCATTTATTTTAATGTATTCACAAGAAATTTTTTTGTAATATTTCTTTATTATCAACAATTACATGGCAAATCTTCATTTATCATCAAACTCATGAAAGCGCTTTGATAACAATGACTTAGCATTTCGTAGATAATAATTAAACACTGTGTAAATATAAATTAATTGTCACAATTACTAAGCATATCGTCAACTATATCTATAATCACTGTAATGAATTATATTCCAAGTTTTATACTAGGTACAAAGTTTTGGGTATAAAATAATGACTAATATTTTTTTGATTATCAACTATCATGTTCTGAATATGAGTGCCTTTGTTTAAAACTATCATGTTTCTGAATATGAGTGATGCTTGTTATAAAAGTTATTGCAACTTTATTTGAAGTTATATTATTTTTCTATAAATTATTCTTTTGCATTTTAAGTGTTTGTAAAATTATATCAACTCTAGGGGAGCTAGGGTTTGATTGTAACAGTTTTTGTTTCAAATTAATATATCTTGTGATCTGCTGAGCTAGATTGCAGTATCATTCCGTTAACAAATCAAAAATAATTCTACAACTTTTCTCATTATTTCATGAATGATCATTTTCTAGAAAAAATACGATGTTACCCCCCCCCCAGTGTTTGGGGCTAGTTCAAAGTGTGTTCAGACAAGTAGTAAAGATACAATAACGATAATTTATTTTTCAATTAATTTTTAGAAAATTGATTTGTTTCTATGTAATTTTTTTCATAAATGCACGCGAATTATAATGAAAATAAATAAAATGTCTCTTATAATACATTTTCATCATAAATCAACGTAAACTGCAACTATTTCATAATATTTATAAAAGACATCTTTCAAAATAGTTTACATTTGTCAATATCTTACAAACCAAATTTCACCCAGTTTCACTTGAATCTGGATAATCCTTGTCTGTTAAAACTAGCCCCGAAGCTTTGTTTCAACTAACCCCAAGGGTGATTTTTTCACATTACTCATAAAAAAATATTTTAATATCTTTAAAGATTCTATTGAGAAACGTTTGTTATTAATTAGCCTCTAACACTCGTACATATACTTTTATAATTCAAAACCTCATCATCAATCATAATTCATGATAGGATAAATAGATTAGACCAATGTATGAATGTAGAAATAAATAACGTATAATAATGACTTTTTAATAAATATATACTATGTATAAATATTTTGTACGGTCCCTTATACTAGAAATTTCTGCCATAATAAGATATACAAAATGTATTAAATTTGAAAAAAAAAATTGACAACACTAAAGAAATGTTCTTCAAATAAATTCTTTTAAGAAGCGTAAAGATAATCAAGGAAACATGTAAATATATGAAAAAAAAATCCGAAAAAAGTTTCATGAATTTTTCAAGTTGATATAAAATATCAATAAAAAAGTGTTCATCTTTCAAATAAACATGGACCATTAGATTATAAAACACTACATTATTTTCGTCAATAAAAAAGAGGTGTCAAACTCGAGGTTAGTTATGTCTCTACAGCTCGGTAGATGTTTAAATAATATAAATTGAAGTTAATTTCTACTAATTCTTTTAAATTTTGAGGTTTTCGATATCGAGGATATTATGACAAAACCAAAAAAGTATTTTAAGTGCACGGCATCATGCCTTAAGGCAAATTGCTGGAACTTTCCGTACTGAAAATTAAAAATTTTGAAAGAGCTTTAAGCTAAATACATTTTTGACTATTTTGTATTTTTTTTAGAAAATCTGACTTGAAAAATTTGATTTTTTTTTAAATACTCAATTTTTTTAAAGCCAACGCGATACGTAGCTGTTGTATGGCTGGCGCGTAAGCGCCGTGTCGCACTCTAAGGTAACGTTATAAATTCTGGTACGGTACCTATATAAATGTAAACAAAATGTACTAATTATTAAATTTTCTATAATTTATCTCATTGGATCTGCATAACCGCATTTCATTCTTTCATTTCATCAATACAAGTAAAATGTTTTTTGAATCATTCAAATCGGAGGATCCATTCTCTTAAAAACTGAATTGCCAGTTTTGGCACTTTTGGGTCCGTATCTTCGAAACGGCTGAACCTGTCTGTGCCAAAAACTATTCGACTTGACTCCCAATCAATAGGAATCGAATCTGAATAATTCAAATCGGTTGATCCGTATTATCGAAATCGTCGACGAAAAATTGTATCCAAACATGCACACACACGTACATCAATTTTTTATAAGGTATGCCAAAATATTCAGAAACCTTTGAAACGTAAAGATACATAAACTTTTTCATTTTCGATTTTTTGCAATAACTATAACTTCACTAAAAATCATACATTTCAAAATGTGGAAAAGCCACATAAAAACAAAAAAGCAGCAAATAATGATCAAAATGAAAAAATTTGATTGACTATTGCGTAAAAAGTCTAAGCTCTCTGTTGAAAATAAGTTGCTGCTATATAAATCAATTATTAAACCAATCTGGACCTGCGGAATTGAGCTCCTGGGGATGTGCTTACAAATCTAATATAGCTATAATGCAGAGAACTCAGTCAAAAATTTTACGTACAATTCTTAATTCTCCGTGGTACGTGACAAATGAAACCATTCACAGCGACCTCAACATGAAAACGGTGCAATTAACGTTCAAAGAATTCAAGGAAAAATACAAGCGCAAACTGGACTCATATTCGAACCCATCTATAGTTGACATTACTCAACCTTTTGGCATGAGGAGATTGAAACGACAATGGCCTTTAGACTTAGTCTTAGATTAGGTCTAATATAATATCATATTAATTGTAAAACTAAGAAGTTCTCATTGGAGTTCTTCTTAGGCATCGCTCTTAAATATTGTCATTTTAGCTCATAGAAATCTTTATGTATTTCAGATTGCTAAATAAAACTGAGTTTAAAAAAAAAATCAAAATCATTGTTTTCAGATTCATTATTTTTAATATCGATGCTATATTATTCATTAGCCTCCAAAAAAATTAAATCGCCGCTTGTAGAGTAGTATTGTCAGTATCGAATCAAGGAATATCTTATTAGATTGTGTAACGAAATTGAAGGCCATATCATACAGCATACCTACATCATTTATAAATTCTGTCAGTAACGCTCGTGCTATTTTCAAATCAACACATATTCTATCAAGAGCTCGTATCTGATAAAAGAATTGGTTTTAATAGAGTAAATCACTTCTTTAATACATAAATACTCATATTAATGATTCGTATAACATAAAAACAAAGTGCATCTTAAAATGTTTATTTTATAAATTACTCTTGAACAAGAAATGTAAATAATTGTATACTTGAAGAGACTGGGCAAGAAAAAGAAAAAAACAAGTAATGTACAGATAATTCAGAAAATATATACTTTTATTCTTTTTGCAACTTTTGTGAAAACGTTTGAGAACAAAAAATCTGTTAAATAGTACCATTTACCATATATTGCTTACAATTAGTTCCCGTTAAAGTTGAAGTAATTGTGCAAAAACTGAAATGAAAACTTTGGCTCACCTTTACTTATCAGATGTTTCTGAACATTTTGACATATCTTAGAAAAACAGACATACTCGTATGTCTGTGTGTGTATGTATGTGCGGACATAATTTTTCGTTCACGATTTCGGGCGCACTGATCCATCGATTTGAATGATTCAAAAAATATTCGATTCCTGTTGATAGGGCTGATTAATTTTTGATAAAGACGATAAAGAAGATTTCTGACTTAAAATACAATAGTTCGTTAGTTTTTGGTATATACATATATTGCAATAATGTTGGCACGCATGTAGATGGAGCAGTGAAGTTAAGAAATTTCCGTATTTTACGTTTGTCATATCATATTTACATTATATTAAATCTAGTTTCACGGTAAAAAAAGTTAAAACTAGTGGTGTATGGCATCGTGCCTTAAGGCAAATTCCTGGAACTTTCCGTACGAAAAATTATTTTTTAAAAAAGATCAAATATGTTTTAAATTTTGAAAAAAACTTTTGTTTTTCTGCGATTACTATAACTTGCCCTATGGGAAGTTAAAAATTATGACCAATTTCATTAATACATTTTGTTGCCCAAAAATTACATATTTTAATATGCTTCATTTGTTCAATTTTTTGTCAATTGCTCGACTTTAAGTGCGCTTAGGTACTAATTGCCATGAGTTACATTTCAGACTTTTGATATTATTAAAGTATTCCATGAAATTTATAACTATTATATCAACCAATTATTTATTAGAAGTGAAAATATTTCGAACATTTTGCATACAATGAACTGCTTTATTTTTATATATTATAATTTTAAAAACGTTTTGAAATAATATTGTAGATCTAAACAAAATCGTTGCGGCTATATCAAACAAGTTTGTAAATCACTACTTAACAGGACAAAACTCTATATTGTGTAAAAAAGTTCAGGTTTTAATATAAATATATAAATAGATAAAGTATAACAGATTTGACATATATATAGATAGTCAATACAAATTAAAGATTTGCTGAATCGAATCGACTGTATCAAACAAATATGCATATATACATATACATACATACATACAATTCACATAAGCAAATTGCAAAAAAGTTTGGCATCGACTTTTGGCAAATTCAGTAATTTATTCTAAAAATTTTCAAATTATTTTATTAGCCAATTCAGTTTTCAGTTTAACAATTAATGGCTCTGCATTTTAATTATTAACTTTATATTATAGGGTAAAAGTATGGCGTTACTACAAGATCATGTACAAAAGGCGGTTCAGAACATCATTCTGGAACAACAAATAACTAATTATAACATAGAAGTAACACCAGGTTCAAATGCAGGTGATAACTACGGAAGTACTATATATCGAATACAAGTGAAAGGTAGAAGAAGTAATGGAGATACTACCTTAAGCCTTATTTGCAAAGTGCCAATAGCAACTTGTAAGGTATCACAATCTTTGGGCTTTAAAAGAGAAATACACACCTATAAAAATTTGTTAAAAGACTTAAAGCAGTTTCAAGAAGAAAAAAAAATCCAATTTATAGATGGTTTTAATACTTCCATAAAATGTTATGATGCTGACGACACAATTGGTAAGGAATACATAATCTTTGAAGATTTAAAACCACAAGGCTTTACAATGCTGGCTAAAGATGTCTATATTGACAAAATCCACGCACAGCATGTGGTAAAAGAATTAGCAAAGTTTCATGCTATCAGCTTTGCAATGAAAGATCAAAAACCCAAAGAATTTAAACGGTTATCAAATTTACCAGAAGTTATTTTCGAAATTATAGGAGAACAGCCACTTAACAATTTGTGCAAATTGGCTTTAGAAAGAGCATTGAACTTGTGTGCAGAAACTATAAAATGATATTCAGAACCTACTAGACAATTTGCCTGATATTCTGAGAACAGTATGAGTGAAAAAGGATCGGAAGATTATTTAGTTATCACTCATGCAGATTGCTGGAAAAATAACATGATGTTCAAATACGAGGTAATATTCATTTTTTATTTTCAATTATAAAATTACACAGACTTGCAGTTAATTCCGTAAATTTACTGTAATTTTTCTTCAAATTTGAACTAAACTATTTGAACTGAATCTGTAAGTTTTACATATATTTTATTGATGCTAAAATGATGAATTAATTTGCAATCACTGTGAAAAATGACTAATAAAAGGGCATGCGAGACTGCAAAAGCAAGGTTGCCGCAGGTTGATTTCAAATTTGTTCAGATTTATTATGAATTGCAGGCGCCGTTTATCCCAGCTTTTATCAATTATATTATAACTAGATGACCCGACAGACATTGTCCTGTATCCACATCTACATTTTTTAATATCCTATACTAATATTTCCCGTTCAGTTTAAAATAATAATTATTGTTTTTCGAATTACTATTTGCACCAATATATAAGTGATGTTAAATGTAGAACTGCTTCAAATAAAATTATTTTCAATTCCCACACTTAACACTTTAATTACCCCTTCAACAAATATTAAAATATGTTCAATAAAATTGTATATTATATATTATACATTGCAATTTATAGAACAAATTTATTTCCAATAGCTCAATTTATTTAATGCCAAGGATTATCCAATATTTTTAGTCATACCTGTAGATTGGATGTATAAATGAATGATTTTTGTTTATTCACGACTAAAACATTGATTTTTCAAATTTATTACACAAAAAATCATCGTCTGCCTTTGTGATTTATAGCATAAGAGGATGATGAAGTATTTTAACAGTATAACAAATTTAGAAAGAATTAATATATAGCATTCGCGGTAAGGTACAATATCACCTTGAATTTTTCTACCCAAATAATTGCTTCAATAATGTTGCTTTGTATTTTTATAATTTTGTACCATATTTTAACTGGCTTTTAGTAATTTTAATATCTAAATTACATTTTTCTCACTAATAATTCAATATACATTATTTCTTGAGTTAATATTTGAGTGAATTAATTTGTCAAATCCTGTTCACATGCGCTCCATTCAACTTACGATCAACAAATTATTGCAGTAAATAGAGAGAAAAAAACGTGCGCCTTTCAAATTTTTTACTGTGCTCCAATTTGCTTGATATTTTGGAAATAGGCTAATCTTAATCTTAAGTTCAGAAGCAAAAACAATTTGCATTCCTTCACCACCCCCGGCATTAATTGGGTCATTTAATTCTAATTTTAATCAGAACTTGTAATATACTATTTTAAAGGTAATTAAATGAGTTACAACTTTCTCTATCATAATTTTGCCGTAACTTCTCTTATATTGAAACGGCGAAGGATTAAAGGACTCGAAGACACTCTGATTGGACAGCCGCGCACTCTTTAAACAATCATAGCTCTATCAATATTTGTGTAACAGAAAAATAATAAAAGCAATAATTAGCCGAAAAAGACCTTGACTTTTTATCTATGTACCTTTATACGTATCTTTTATTCTGTCAGAGATATAATAATGAGAAATTGGTTGTTTTTTTTAAATAGATTTTTTATCATCATGACCTTTTTGAAAATCGTGTGTACTAAAGTTGTGGTATTTTCTAGAATTCTAGATTTAGGAAAATCTAAATTAAGAACATACGAGTAATAGTTTAGGAGGATTGATCTTTCATACCCCATTACAAAAGAATTTTATATATATACATATATATAAGATATACAAAATTCTATACCAATCGCTAATTCTCAAATTTGAATATACTCAAATTCAGAAACCAGAAAGATTTAAGCATATTTTTGAAACAACATCTTTATCTTGAGGCTTTTATAATTTATTACTTAGCTATACAACTGATGGCACCACTTTGATTTGCATCTAAATTTGACTGTACCAATATTAGAAAATTTTAATGTTTGTATACAAATGTGTGTGTTTGTATACAAATGTTTAATGTGTGTTACAAATAAATCGAAAACCAAAGTGATATTGGATTAAAACGTTGAATTCACAATTTGTCGATAATAAGAATTTAAAAAACGTCAATAGATTATTATGAATATTTTTAAGTGCTTCGTATACTTCCTTGTGTCTGTAAGCTGATAATTTGTAGACGTACATAATGGTAATTTTGGTTTTGTTTTTCTAAATAATTTGAGTCAGAAGACTGATAGATAGTAATATAAGTCTTTGAATCATTACATGAAATGTTCAAATATTCACCAATAATTATTTTAAATTCTTATTATAGAATGGCTGCCCAAAAGAAATGCGTCTGTTCGACTGGCAAATAACACGTTTAGCTTCACCCGCCATGGACTTATGTTATTTTTTCTACATAAGTGGTAACGACGAGTTAATCGAACAGCACTTTGATAATCTGATGGAGATATACTACGAACAACTCAAAAAATCCGTAAAATTACTGGGAAGCGACATTACCCGCCTGTATCCCCGATCGATTTTGGAAACTGATCTCAAGAAATTTGCTGGATTTGGAATTATATTTTGCATATTTGGAATGAATGTACTCCTTGCTGAAACTCCTCCTGATATGGGCGATATGTTTATTAAAGCAAGCGAAGAAAATTCAGAAATGAATGCCTCAGTAATCTTAATGCCGAAGCACAAGAAAAATTTGCCAATAGAGTCAATATTATAATCAAACAAGCCAAAGTAAAGGGTTTGTTTACATAATACAAATAGCATTTAGAAGGTTTAGAAAGGTTTAATAATAACTAATTTTGTACATAAGATAAGTGAATATTAATAATGATATTATGATTTTTCATTTTATTGGGCGCGTCGAATTTGAAAAATTTGCTTTGACATTGAACAAGAATAATTTCTTAAAATCAATTAAAATATTGCCATTCAATTGATTTCACAGTCTAATATATCATTGAGATTAATACAATTGTAGAATTTAAAAAAAATTATTTGACCAAATAAATGCAAAATTCCAATTTGAAACATTTACATCCAATATGCAGAGTAGGTATATCTACATATTACTAGAAGACTATCAATAGCGCTTATATGACACTGGCTTTGAAATTTGACAATATAATTATGAAGATCGATCAATTAAATATTTAGGAATTAAATATTTAAATATATCAATTTTTAGTTTATTTCCTGCATTTATTTTTAACTTATTGTTATCAATAAAGTATAAATAAAGACTGTTAATTTGCTAATATAATCTCACAAATTTTTTCATATAATAGTTTAAAATATGCACTATATATATTCTTTTGCTTCTCATGGTTTATAATCATGAAAAAATGTTCTTCTGCGGCAAAAAATTGCTAATTATATAGGCTCATCCCATTGCATCTACATGCAATAAAAATACATATAGTATTCGTACATGTAGTGTTCGTTTTATATGTACACATTACATTTTTTAAATGAAAGCATATTTTAAATCACTGCCTTCATTGTTAATCAATAGTGCAATAAACTAATTAATTAATATATATATATATATATATAAGTT
>NW_020537646.1:41641757-41685799 GCF_003426905.1 Ctenocephalides felis | reverse complement strand
TTTTTGTCCACGATTTTGAGTACACAGATCAACCGATTTGAATAATAAAAAAAACATTCTACTCCTACTGATAAGGAAACGTGCTGATTACTTTTTGGCAGTGGCTGGTTCATAAATGGTACTTCAGGTTTTGAAAGAACGGAGCGTCCGTTTTTAATAATTCAAGAAAAAATTTATTTCTATCAAACAATTCAAAATTAATGAAAAAAATTCAAAAACGTCATTTTTAACTGCCCGAAGGAGAAGATTATGTTTTCATAAAAAAATCCGATTCGCTAATTTTATGTTTTCTCGACGTTTCAAACCATTCTGAATCGAATGAGACCAAATTTGGAAAAAGTATGTGTGTGTCTATGTGTATGTGAACAATTTTTTTTGCCGTAAATCGACGTTTTCTCAAAAACGGCTAGACCAATTTCAAAAATTTATGATCGGTCGAGCCGTTTCTTTGTAAATCGCAGAAAAGTGAAAAATTTTTTGTCCACGTTTAAGCCCGCAATTCTCAATCGATTATGAAAATTCAAAAACCGTTCGAAAGATATTGGTTGGGAATCGTACTGATTAGTTTTTGGTAGAGATCGGCCGGACCGTTTTCTTGTAATAAAGTGTTAAAAAAATTTTTTGGACGATTTTTATTATTATTTTTTTGACGATAGATACCATAGTCTTCTAGATCATACTAAAATATTACGGCCCTACGACAACTCGTTTAACTTTAAAAATTCGCCAAAGTTTGCAAAAATTGATTTCGTTTTTTTTGGCATTTGTCAAAATTAGACCTTTGATCGACGTTTTCTCAAAAACGCTGAACCGATTTCCATTTCCAAAAACCATTTGATGTATCTCGATTAAGGATTATCGTTTTGTGCGACGATCGGTCGAGCCGTTTCTTTGTAATTTGGAAAAAAGTATTAAACTTTTCAAAATCAAAAACTGTTCGAAAGATATTAGGTAGGAATGATACTGATTAGTTTTAGGTGAAAATCTACCGAGCCGTTTTCTTGTAATTAACTGTTAAAAAAAAATTTAAGCCGATTTTTATGGAACTTTTTTTGGCGATATATGTCATGGTCTTATAGAACTTACTAAAATATTACGGCCTTATGACAAGTAGTTTAATTTAAAAAATCATCAAAGTTTGAGAAAATGAGTAGTTTTTTTGACATTCGTTAAAAATAAAATTAGACGATTTACTTGGTATAACAATAGAGTACTTGGTCTTAATGAACATACTAAACAATTAAAGTCCTACAAAAAACTGGCTCAATTATAAAAATTATTCATTTTTGAAAATTTTCTTTTGGAAAATACTCCGAGTCAAAGTGTTCGTTCGTTTTCATTTGTGTGTAATAAATCCACTAGTTGAAATTTACTCTTAGAAAATATTCCGAGTTAACGAGTTTGTTCGTTTTCAATTATGTGTTATAAATCCACTCGAAATACTTTTAATCACTCATAATTTTTTTTTTTTTATTGATGAAGTCGATTAGTTACACATATCGGAAAGTTCATGTAACTTGCCTCAAGGCAAAATACCAATACCAACTAGTTATGATAATTTTCAAAATTCTCCAAAAATCCAATTTTCTTAAAGTTTTTAAAAAAAATTAATTTTGTTAAAATTAAAGATCTTATCGCTCAAAACACTTGAGAAAGTTTACATCAGCAAAAGGTGCGGAATAAATCCATCTGAGGATATATTTCTTACGATTAGAATAACGCATTTGAATTATATACATTTTTAAACTGAATTGTAAATTTAAAATTTATATTTGAAGTATACAACTTTGTATATTTTTGAAAATTTTGAAAATTTATCTTCTGAAAATGATGAAATTTGCTTGAACCGTATAAGTAAACTTTAAAAATTAATAATGTTGGTACGTAAGCCAACAAAATTGTAAAAAATGGTACTAATTTTTTAAAATTGTATCAGATATCTGATAATTTGATGTACATATGTCTGAGGATCATTTTTGACCGCCAAATATCATTTTTTTTTAACTTTTTTTCTGTATTCTGAAGCCGCTAGACCTTCCTTAAAAAAATTCTTCAATTCTTCATTTCGTCAATACAATTAACATGTTTTTTGAATCATTCAAATCGGGTTCTCCGTTCTCTCAAAAACTGAATTACCGTTTTTGGCACTTTCTGACCCGTATATTCGAAACGACTGGACTCTGTCCTGTCTCCACCAAAAACTAATCAGCACATCCTCTTAACAATAGTAATCGAATGTTTTTTGAATCATTCAAATCGGTTGCTTCGTGCGCCCGAAATCGTGGACGAAAAATTGTATCCGCACATACACACACCACACACATACATCTATTTTTTCTAAGGTATGCCAAAATGTTCAAAAACCTTCAGAACCTGTAGATATGCAAAAATAACCCTACAGGAAGTTAATTAACAACTTTTACTATCGTAAATCTTACTTTTTTATTAGGTATTTTTGTAAAATTGCTTATTTTACATTTTTGTTTACTAATTTCTTATTGGTTACACCTGCCCAGTATGAAAGTTTAGGTGGCTCCTTTTAGCTCAACCACATGTAAAGCATTCTAGAGGTTATATAAAAAAACGATTGAATCCAACTTTAAATCTTATAAAACAATTAAATAAAAAATACCTAAAAATTGTATTGAGGTCTTGTAAACTAAACAACAGTGCTCAGAACCAAAAAAAAACTAACTAGGAGAGTAGATACTAGTGATTTAGATTTTCAAACACGACCGTTTATCTCCTGATACACATCTTTTTTTAACTTCCCGTAATCGCAAAAAAATCGAAAATGAAAATTTTTATATATCTTTACGTTTCAAAGGTTTCTGAACATTTTGGCATACCTTAGAAAAAATGGATGTATGTGTGTGTGTATGTATGTACGTGTGTGTATGTATGTGCGGATACAAATTTTCGTCGACGATTTCGGGAACACGGATCAACCGATTTGAATAATTCAAAAAACGTTCGATTTGTATTGATAAGGAGACGTGCTGATTAGTTTTTGGCGCAGGGAGGTCTAGCCGTTCCAAAGATACGGGGCAAGAAGTGCCGAAAACGGTAACTCAGTTTTTAAGAGAACGGAGCGTTCGATTTTAATAATTCAAAAAACATTTTACTTACAAGGTGAAGAACCGATCAAATTTTCATAAAGGCAGGTTTAGCGGTTTCGGAGATCTAATAAAAAAAGTAAAAAAAAATGCCATTTGGCGGTCAAAAATGATCATTAGACTAATGCACATCAATTATCAGATATTTTATAGAGATTTTAACAATAAGTATAAATTTGGTTTATAGTCCTATGGGTTCCGTACCAATGTTTACGCGTTAGACGGCGACGCGGCGCTTACGCGCTTTGATATTTTGTCTTTATGCAGTTAAAGCAGTACGATTGCTTTGAAAAAAAGTTTAAATCTTCCAAAATATGTCAAAATAAAGAAAACATTTTTTTTTCAAAAAAAAAAAAATTAAAAAAAAAATTTTTTTTTTCAAAAAAAAGTAATTTTTGGTCCAATTTATAGTTTTTCAAAAATCTTATTTTTTCGAAGTAAATTTTTTTTCAAAAATGTTATTCGTTTTTAAAAAAAAAAATGGTACGGGAAGTTCCAGCAATTTGCCTTCAGGCACGATGCCTTAATTGCCTTAAGACAGAATTCCACTTACAGCTAGTTACGCTTTTTATATGGCAATTTTCATATTTGCATTACTCAGTGTAGAATCTAATATAATTATTTTTTGCAGTATATGAAACCCTGCCTTATATATGATTCATTAAATAATTGATTATTAACTTTCCATAGGGTAAGTTATTGTAATCGTCAAAAAATCGAAATTGAAATTTTTTACATTTCTTCACGTTTCAAATATTTCTGAGCATTTTGGTATATATTAGAAAAAATAGATGTGTGTGTGTATGTCTGGATAAAATGTTTGAAAATGTTCGAAAATAATCGATTCCTATTGATAAAGAGACTTGTTATCAGCTTTTGACTAAGACAGGTCTAGCCGTTTTGAAGATACGGAGCAAAGAGTGCAATATATTGAAATCGAGGTTTTGGGAGCTAAATGTACAAAAAATGGCTTTTGAAAGAACAAATCATCCGATTTGGATAATTAAAAAACATTTTACTTGTGTTGACAAAACCCTCGTTTCCGGGTAAAAAGATTTAATTTCCAAATTAAATTTTTTTTTTGATTATCGAAAATAATTCGAATTTTAATTAATAATCATATACTTCAAATAATTAATCTTAACTTTGCAATTCAGTTTACATAATTCTTACAAATATTACACAATGTCCTTTATTTTAAATCCGGTTTATTATGTTTAATCATTTACTTTTTCTGTAAGCATATATAAATATCATCATCCAATTTACAAACTCTTATATTTTGCCCATAAAATATGAATGTTGCAAGTTAGAGTATTTATAAAGGTATTTATAACAGTATATTTGAAAACATTTCATATTCCTCGAAAATTTCATTACGGTACCGGAAGTTCCAGCAACTATTCTTAAGAAACGATGCCATACACCACTAGTTTATTTAAAATTAATGTATGGTATTAAATAATACTGGCTAAACTGAAGGAATGTAATAATTAACAAGAAGCGGATTGGAAAAGATTTCAATTGAATCAAAATTAATTATATTTTTAATAATGGCTTTTGGAGATCACAATGACTGATTACTGTAAGCGATAGTACAACTAATTACATGACAGTGTAATTTGGTCATAGTTTCACAGTGTTCGCGAGAGTGTAATTTGATAATTAGCAAACACGAGACGAACGAATCGCAATGTCCTTACTATCTCTTGTCCACGACGCATGCTCCGGTAGGCACGGAAAAGCGCTTTTCAAAATTATCGCCTGCGGATCAGATGATTGATTTCCATTCTTGACAGTATCGAAAAATAATTCAGGACAAATGAAGCGAAAAATAGGCAATAGATAGCATTTGTAAACTAGTGATGAGTATGGCATCGTGCCTTAAGGCAAATTGCTGGAACATCCCGTACTGTAACGAAATGTTTGAGAAATATTAAAGGTTTTCAAATAGATTATTATAAATAAATACTGTAACATTGTCTAATATTTATAAGAATTATATAAACTGAATTGCAAAATTGAAAATATTTGTTTAAAGTATATTAGAACTTTAATCTGAATTACAATTAAAATCTGAATTATTTTCGATATACAAAAAAAATAATTTTGAAAAAAAATTTTAAACATTTTTTTTAAAAGCAATTATTTTGTCAAAACAAGCAGAACGTTCTTTGAATAATTCAAATCGAACGCTTAGTTCTCTCAAAAACTGCCATTTTTTGCACACTTCGCTCTGTATCTGCGAAACCGCTGGACCTGCTTTTGACAAAACTAATCACCACTTCTCCCCGTTATTACGAATTGAATGCATTTTAGATCATTCAAATCCGATGCTTCAATCTCTATCTGTATTCCAATCTCAATCTCTATCTATTTTCTGCATTCTTTGCTCCGTATCTCCGAAACGGCTGGACCTACCTTTGCCAAAAACTAATCAACACATCTCCCTATCAATAGGAATCGAATGTTTTTTGAACCATTCAAATCGGTTGATCCGTGCGCCCGAAAACGTGACTGAAAATTTGTATCCATACATACATACACACACACACACATCCATTTTTTCTGAATGCCAAAATGTTCAGAAACCTTCAAAACGTCGAGAAATGTAAAAATTTTCAATTTCGATTTTCGGCCCATTACAATAACTTACCCTATGGGAAGATAATTAGGGTAGTGCAGGATCTAAAGGTCCGCGGGTAAATAGGTCCACCACCGATATATAAAAAACAAGTGAAGTTACAAGCTTTTTTAACAATAATATTTGAGAGTCGAATAAAAAAGATGTATTACCAGTCATTACCTTGACTCATATGACGTTGCTATCTGGAGATAAACAGCAGTGTTTGAAAATCCATAACAAAAGTATTTTCTTTCGTTGGTTGTTTTTAGGATGTGAGCACTGTCGTATAGCTTACATCTTACTAGATCTTAATATAATTTTTAGTTAAACGTTATTTAATTGTTTGATAAGATGTATTGTTATTTTTAAGTTAGAATCAACGTTTTTTTTATATAACTCCGATAAAAGCTTACACGTGAATGGGGTAAAAAGTAAACAAGAGCGTAAATTGAGTTTAATAAACTGAACAAATAGTTTTCCCAACTCTGCTGCTTAATATTTCTGACAAAATACCAGATCAAGTTGATATATAGTGTTATCTTCGTAAAAAATTTAGCCATGACATTTATATTTTGAATTGGTTGAATAATGTAGCTATTATATTATAAAATCCCTTTAAATTAAAAAAAAATAAGAATAAGACCTGTTTGCCACATGGCCGTCTCATTTTACCCCGCCCGTGAGCAAAACACATTTCTAAAATGATGAATTAGCTGGGAGTTTAACTGAACATGGTCAGATAGTTGTTTCACTGATATGTGTTTCTTGTTGTGATATATTTGGTTTGGTTTTCACAATATAATTGCAAATTTTATAACTCTGTGCCAAATAAACATATATATCGCATCGCGCGATTAATAGCTCTCAAATTCAAGTTTTTTTTAAATATCTCTTAAATTGTTCCTGGTTTCTTCATTTAATTATCAATTGCAAGAAAGAACTCGATCGACAGTCTTGCGCGTTATTATTTAGATTTATCAATAACTTCTAAATTAATGAAAACGAAATTTGTGTTTGCATATACACTGATATAAATTTTTCGTCTTGTTATACAGGCGATTTAAAATGACTTGAAACGCCAAAAATATAAAGGTATCATATCGAATTTTCGAGGAAAACATTACTCGAATTACTCCAAATTTAACTTCTATTTTGAGAAGTGAAAAATAAATATACAGAACATAAAAATATTTTGTTTATTCTTTTAATGATAATACTTCATATATGTAGAACATGGCTCCCAATTTATTGTGTCCAAATTTAAATATGAAATTGCATCTTCTAAAAATAATTTTCTGGGTCTTCAGGAAAGATCGAAAATTACCTTGCAAGATCCATTATGAATTTATTCGACAATCATTTACTATACCATCGATTATTGAGTAGTTAACACATTTGAAGATTTTTTATTTCCTTAAAACACTGAAACAATGGGACAGTCCCGGATTTCCATATTGAGTTACGTCAATTCTCATAAAAAATATCAATATGTTTACTGTTTGGCACCTAAGGGACGACTTAGTGTCCGGTGCTAAGGGACAGACATTGTCGTTCATTTGATGCACCTACTAAAATTGGTTAAAATATCTAATAATATTTTATCATTTTACGGATAACTTCTATTGATATTTAAGTGACGGCGTGATCTTGCGCGTAAAATAGAAAAGGGTTGCTCTCGCCGTGGCCGTGTGCATCACAGGCGAGGCTTGGAGCGTAATCCTGTACCTGCCGCCAGTGCCCCCAGTGCCCCCAGTGCCTCTTTCACTTGTATTTTGAAATGAAAAGATTTAAACTCGCTTAAATAGTACGTGTTAAATAGAGTGTCCGGTGCTTGGTGCCGTCCGGCGTTACGGGACTTTCCCCTACTAATTTGTAAAACAATTAATTGTAAACAACTTGTCAGCATTCTCTGCTAAATGTAATTATATATATATAGATTGCAAAATAAAATTAAAATTAAAAAATATAAGATATAATATAATATATAATGTTAAATATTAACAAAGTTTTTGCTAAAAGTAGGTAAATCTTATTGAAAAAATCGATTCGTTTGAGAAACATTCGTTTGTTGTTTCCTTAAATAGTATTTGTTATTAACTTCCCTTAGAGTGAATGGCAAAAAATGAAAAAAAAAGTTTTTATATATCTTTACGTTACAGTAGTTTTTGAACATTTGGGAATACCTCAGAAGAAATGAAGCACGGATCAACTGATTTGAATGATTCAAATAACTATTACTGATTGATTATTTTTATTTCGCGAATATTGAATTACTGCACGGGAAGTTCTAAGATTTTCCTTAAGGCACAATGCCATGCACCAGTAATTTTAAATCAAATTTAAGTGGTGCAACTACAAGTTTCCCGATTTTGACGTAAACAATATCGTCAGCTTTATTATTCGTCAGGTACCTACTTTAAAAACTTTTTAAATTTATTGAAAATAATAAAATCGAATAAACCAATAAGTTTTATCTAAAAATATTCACTTTATACCAGGAAAATTGATTTCCCGATGAAACGTTTGAGCAGCGCAGTGGCGTCGTAGTGGGGGTGCCGGAACGCCGGTTCTCGGCAACGCGAGTCCTCAGTCCTTCGTGACAGCGCGCCGCACGCGTACCGAGAGATATGTGTCGATACGCGAATACGCATAGGCAAAAACGCGATCGGCGACGAACCGACAAATGCAGAATTCCAACATTTCATAAAAACAATCACTCGACAAAATATTAAATCAGATTTCAAGAATTAATATAACGAATGTTTATGTGCAGATTGGAAACAAAGTGTAAGACGCTTTAATTTTTTTTTTAATTTTAATTTATTTTTTAATAAACAATATGATATTATGTTACATCAAAACACAACAATTTTAAATGGATTGACTTGAATTCATCATTGCAAGAAAAGTTGCAAACAAACAAGCTTTACATTATCTGGCTCTAGTTTTTCTCTGTGTTATATGTTAAATGTAATGAAAATTTCCTCTATCTGTTATGGTTGTAATTTATGTATCAGTGTTACTAAATTCTTCACAAAAAGTGTTTCATTCAATGTATATCAATGTCAAAAAAGAAAAAGCAGTGGTAATATTGTTTTAATATAAAAAACTGAAGTTTTGTGTTGAGTGTATTTAAGTGTTTTGTGTAAAACATAATAATGAAATAGGAACGAAGCAGAACTTGTTGAAATAAAAACTATATGTAAGTTTTAGTTATTCAGTATTACAATTTTTTTCATGGTTTATAGCTAACTGGAAAGTTTGCATCGAATTTACACTTTCCACATTATTTATTAAATTTATGCAAACTAATCACATATTTTATGTTATTAATTTCAAATAACATAAAAATATGACATCTTTTTATTTATTAGAATTTCTCATTTTTTACCCTTACAAATCTGAAAACTTAGCACATTAAGTAAATAAATATAATTCAGGGTCTCAAAGTAATATAATTGAAGAAGATAAATGAGAATAGAGCTTAGGGTATATAGTATTCCATTACTTTACTAATGTATAGTATATGCTTAATTAGTTAAACTAATTACCTATAACCTAATCATCATAATAATAACTATTTAAGCAGACATTTTTTTAAATATTATAATAAGGTGACCATATTTTTTAAAGTCAAAATCGGGACAACAATTTTTAGTTATGCTAACCCGGGATAGGGGGGGCGAGTATTGTGCTAAATAACTTAAATATGATTTTAAGATAACTTACTATTTGAAGATACATTTTTTTACTGAATCAATTTATAATTGTATAAAATTTCGTTCAAATTACTTCATAATTAACTTGAAAATCTTAGCTGTTGTTCATTCGTTTTCACATTTTTTATTAGTTAACGTGACATGTTATTCTAACCCGCCTTTTTTGTATTTGGCATATTTTTCGTTCACAATGTATTTATTCAAATAAGCATACTTATTGTCTTGTAATTTTATTATCAATTGCAAAGATTCAATTTAAATCTAGATTTTTTGATAGCCCGGGATAATCCAGGACAAAGGATCTAAATCCGGGACAAAGTTTGCTTTAAGAAAAACCCGGGACATGTGGTGGAAATCCGGTACTGTCCCGGGCAAACCGGGACGTATGGTCACCTTAATTATAATAACTTAACATTTTTTTAATATTATGCGCTTATACCATCTTGAACATCAGCAAAATTTGGTCGTACTAAAAATATCTAAAACGAATCAATAAATCCATTAATTCCAGGTATGGCCATTACCATTTAGAAAATAATATTGAATGAGTCGAATAAAGTATTTGAATTTCTTCCATTTGGACTACAATCAGGAGTGCAATGAGAAATATATTGTTTGATATCTTTAAGTTAACTAAATCCTATAACAATTCTAACTAAAGCAACTTAAAATTTGAATCAGACAAGGTATGGAAAATACTACATACTAGAAAGGTAGACGTAAGGATCTAAATTAGTTGAATTAGTGAACTAAAAAACTTTTATTATGTGTTAAACATATTGATTTGGAAGTTTTTAGTTATATAAGAATTTTATTTCATTTTAAAGTATACATTATTAAAGCGTCATAAATTATGAACTATGTATACATATTTATCCAAATTGATATTAATACATTTAGTTGAATTATACATATATACATTATATAAAAAAATTAACTAAATTTAAGTCTTGATAAAAATATCAACAACAAAATTTATTTGAAAGTCAAGCATACTGTGAATCAAGTATATAATTTTGGCTAAACTTTTTGATGGATCAGGAAAAAAGTGTCTATTAACTTCCCGAAAGTTTATGTTTTTGCGAAATATTTGATTTGGTAATTTTGAGTTTTTTCTACGTTTTAAGTCCATTCGAATCAAATGACACCAAATTTAGAAAAAGTATGTGTGTATGTATGTGGGTCATTTTTTGACCTTCGTCGACATTTTCTTAAAAACTGCTGGGCCGATTTCAAAATTTTTAAAACCATTCGATGTAACAGGACGATTGGTCTAGCCGTTTCTTTGTATTTGGCAAACCAAAACTATTCGAAAGATATTGGCCGGGAATCGCGTTGAATAGTTTTTTGGTGAAGATCGGACAAGTCATTTCGGAAATGTTAAAAAAAATTGTAAAGTGAATTTGTCAAATTAGTAAATTTTGATGAAGCTTTGTATAGATAGGTTTTGTAGTCTGAAATAAGATACTAAAATATTACAGGCCTCCTAGTTATAAAAATTCATCAAATTTATAATTTCGTCGCGCGTATGCGATTCTAATCAGAATCTATGTCGAAGCATGTGCACGTTCTGTGGTGTTTCGTATGCAGCTACTGATTACAGTTTATGTTCAAAATAAAAACATTTTTAAAACCCGAAAAAGATTAAATGAAATGTGTTGAACAAATTAATTAATTTATACAATTAGAATTATTATAAGTATGTTTATAAGACTTATAAGTAGTTAATTTAATTATCAACAGTCGTAATGATTCTAAAGTTATAAAAAAGGTCTATTGATGAAACATCTATTTAATTCATATTACATCAATATAACATAAGGCATACAAAATTACATACATTTGCATACACATTAAAATTGAATAAAGCATTTTAAATTACGATCCACGTTAAATGTAATTATGAAGCAATTATGCGCATATAAAATTTATATAATTTAGTTTAACTTAAAAGTGTTAAACTTATTTATAGTATAATTTATACAACAAATAATTAATTTAATTTCATTTATGCATTTATCGAAAATGTGTTATAAAAACGCTATTAATGTGTGTTAATTTCATTACCAATTAATATGTTGAAGATAAAACACTAAAATTTTGGTTATATAATAATTTAGATAATAAACGGCTTTTATGTCCAATAAAGTTAATTAAAAACATTATAAAAAATAAAATAAGTCACTGCCATTCGTATTAGATAAAAAATATACTTTAAAAAATATTGAATTTCTGTTACACGTTAAATATTCCAAAAAAATTATTGACGTCTGCTCTAATTTTTCTATTAACTTTCCGTATGGCAAGTTATAGTAATCGTCATCGTTAAAATATGATTTGGATTTTAATTAGAATTAGTAGTAGTGTGGTATCAATGAATCAATTTTTTGTCATAAGAATATTAAAAACTACTATAGAATATATCGAATATTATATTTAGCATCACTTATATTTTAAAAAATAAATTATTTGAAAATTATAAATTCATTTAATTTGCTCAGCAAGCACTTGAAAATATTTTTTATACCATATACAGTTTTCATTTGTCGCAACTTATAAATTTTCTTAAAATATTTGTCTTAAAATAAACTGTGTATTAAAAGCGTTCGAGCAGCAATTTCAAGACAACGTGCACATTTTGTCCCAGAACAATAAAAGTCTGCATTTTCTTTTCAAAATGGAAAATCCCATGCAGTTGAAATAATAAATGAAATCGGCCGACGGACCGGGAGATGGTACATATTTACTTTTAATATAACCCAGAGCGAGATCCGTTGTTTCGTCGTACTTAATTGAATTCAAGCTTCAACGGAAACGCACATTAACTGAAAATGAGCAAGCAAAATAACGAAATGACGCCAAAATTTATATTTAAACTTTCCATATGAATGCAATGGAAAATATTCTCTTTTAAATTCACATTTTTACCTCTACGTTTACTATCCAACAAAGTATCATATATTTTACTTTCATCAATTCGCTAGATATTTATTTTGGGCAAAGCTAGACAAAAACTGAAAACTCTTCAAAATATCTCGTTAAAACATATGAAAATATATCATTAACAGCACTGTATCAGTGGTATTTAGGTCTGTGGTAAAAGCACATACAAAGCTGTTTGAATAATTGATTTTTACTGTGGAAATATAACTCTAAGAATTCATATGATACAATTAGTGAGTTACTATGTCAGAAGGTAAAATAACGAAAATATGATTCATATAAGTAGGGTAACTAGGGGCTTGTTGTAACAGTTTTTTAGCTAATATATCTTGAGATCCACTGATTATATTCCTACAAAATGACGAATCGATGCTGTAACTATTTCCCTACAAATTTAAGTAAAAATAATTTCATAACTATTGTTGATTATTTCACAATTAATGATTTTCTGAGAAAAGTGCGGTGTTACAACTTACCCCTACTCATTACTTAATAATGACAATAATACCTTTGATAATTTATTAACTTCCTATAGGATAAAGGTCGGTCTAGCCGTTTTTGAGATACGAAACAAAGCGTGCAAAAAATGGAAATTAATTTTTCTTATATTAGAAAATAGGGCATCCAAGTTGAATGATTCCAAAAACATTTAGTTCGTATTGATTAGAAGAAGAGGTGGTTAGGTTTTGACAACGACAGGCCCAGCCGTTTTAGAAATAATGAGCTAAAATTAAAAAATGACAGTTTTTGAGAGAACAAAGCATCCGATTAGAATGATTCAAAAAACATTTTGCTTGTGAAGAAACGATTAGTGTTTGCGGAAAGAAAAAAACAGTTTTATTTCAAAATTCTAATTATTTTTTTGATATCAAAAATGATTTGGATTTTAATTTCAAATCTAAAATTAAAAATTCTAAAACTTTGAGTTTGCAATTCAGTTCATATAATTCTTAGAAATATGAGATAAGATTCTTCATTCTAACTCCGCTTGATCAATAATGAAAGTTACAGCAATCATAATAATCTATTTTAAAGCATTTAATATTCTTCGAATAAGTTATTTACTTATTTTTTTAGGAAATTGACTTGTTTCTAACCGATTCTTTACATAAATCAACGCAAACTATAATTAATATAAATAAAATATACAATGTCTCCCGTATATAAATTTCTATCGTAAATCAAAGTAAACTACAATTAATATCATAATACCAATAAAATATATAGTGTTTCCTTTAACACAGTTTATATGTGCCCACATTTACAAAGTATACATTTCGTCCTGTATATTTCAATTACTCCCAGGTGTGATTTTTTCATTAATAGACATAAATATTTAAACAATTCAGCAATCACAAAATATTAACACATTGTCAAAGATTGATAAATTTGAAACGAATAAGATATGTGAAATTTAAAATTAGTTGATAATAATTACGCCAAGTGAAATTTTGGGAAAAACAATTTTATCTCATCATTAAAAAGTGACGCACCTGCACAATTCTGTTTACTGCATCGCGTCCCTGCGGGACAGTTGCTATGGCAAAATTATGCAGGACGATTTACATATCCTATCGAGACAAATAAATAATTTAATAAAGTTTAAGTGCCTAGTGAAAAACGCTTGTTATTATTTACCACTGTTACAATAAGCCCCTAGCTTCAATATTTATTTATTTCAGTCGGTTTAGAACTAGTGGTGCGTGGCATCGTCCCTTGCAAATTACTGAAACTTTATATTCTGATTTCAACTGTTTTTTGGAGTAACAGTGCTGCGTTAACTGCCCATAGACAAAATATTGAAACGCGTAAGCGCCGCGTCGCAGATTAACGAATAAACATTGGAACGGACCCATAGAAATGTAAACAAAATTCTTACTTATTATTAAAGTATCTATAAAATATATGAAAATCACTTACTCTTTCTACTTACTAGTTTTTTATTGGATCTCCGAAATTGTTCATACAAATAAAATGTTTTCTAAAACACTCAAACCGTTATCTTACACACTGAATCACCATTTTTGGCACTTTTTGCTCCGTATCTTCGAAACGAATCGAATGTTTTTTAAATTATTCAGATTGGTTGATCTGAATTTGTATCCAAACACACACACACATACATCCATTTTTTCTAAGGTATGCCAAAATGTTCAGAAACCTCTAAAACGTAAATATGTATAAAACTTTTAATTTTCGATTATTTTGTTTCCAATTGTCTGACGTAAACTAATTCCAAAATGTTATATGGATATTACTGACTACTTCGTTCAATTTAAACTTCCATATCTTGGCAAAGCCATTTATGAATGGTAGTCTTTATTACTTTCAATAATTTATGAATGAATCTCTAATATTTGTTCAAAAACGAAGGTGCAATTATTAACAATTTACAATTTTAATTAAATTAAGGTTAATAAAATCTTAATAATTTCTTAAATAACAACAACTCTAAGTATGTTTTATTATCTCGACTTTCAAGCTAAATAATCCTGTCCGTATAACTTCTGAATTGCTTCTGACAAGAGATAATGATCATTTCATAAAAATAGACTCAGTAATTACGTCGGACATTTGAAACCTTAGCAAATCAATGTTCAAAAAATCGTTATTCTGTATGAGCACGATATTAAATTCAAGTACCGTATTCAATTATACAATAATAATAACATATAATTTTATATAGACGCCGCGAGCTTGTATTATTGAATCGAAGCCATCGTTTTCGAATCAATATTATGGCTTCCAGAGAAATATGCATTCAGTAATTGCTAGTTGTATACAATTTTATATTGATTTAATAGCAGTTAGTACCGAATGTGAGCATATTGATTGACTTCGATATACTATATAGAGAAATTTAATAATCTCCGCAAATGTACGTGGTTTGAGTGCACTTTACGTTAGAAATGATATCTATTCAGGTATGAATTTGGAATTTTTAAAAATACTAGATAATTAGCTAATTATTTTCAATCTGCACTTTGTCAATGCCTTTGATAATAATAATGTGCGCACAATAAACATGAGTGCACTGATCAATTCAATTTCTAAATCTTCAAAATTATTAACATCTTATGTAATAAAGTAAATTAATTTTAATTAAACATTTAATCAATCAATAAAAATACAAAATTTAAATAACACTTAAAACATCAATAAAAATACAAAATGCAACATTTGGCGCTTGATAAAACATTAATAATAGACATGTGTAAAGTACCAATAAAAACATACTATAATTTGATTTAATTATAAATCCTTCATGAATTTTTTTTATTGTTTATTCGAATTACTTTTGTGATGTACTTTCATTATTTCGAAACTAATTTAATTATTGCAACAAAAACCTCAGTTCATTTTTTTAATGGTACAGACATTTTCTGATTGTCACTTTAAATTTTTGGTATAATTTTTAATGACTGTAGGGGAGACTGGGTACGGTTGTGACAAGGGACGGTAGTCATCATAACAGCTATACTATACTGATTCTATAGTGCGGAAAGATAGAGATTTGGAAGAAATAAACCTCCCGCGATCGCTAGTGGCCGCTCGACAAATGAGTGAGGCTCACGGGCGTTTTGCTTATTTTGAGACCAAAAAGTAAAAAAGTAATTTATCACGAGTTTTCGTCTGGTATAGTCAAATGTTATTGATTTTTAATCAGGTAAATGTCATCCTTCCATATAATCATAGTACTTTTAATATGCACAGAGATTCTGTGTATAATTCTCACGGTTTTTTTATAAACTCACTTTTATTTTGAAATTGGGGCCGAGTTGGGGCTAGTTGAGCATTGTTGCTAAGCTTGTTCTGTCACTAAGACAATTACTATTAACTTCCAGAAATTAATTATTATTTTTAAGATTTGCTAAGTCTATGAGTAATAATATAACGAAATAATGATTTTAAACAAAAATACTGAATATAATGGTGAAATAATTTCTAAGATACTGTTTAGTAAAATGACCATTCGGTTTGAATGGCCAAAAAAGTATTTGTTGAGATAGGTTCAAAGTGTTTAAGAAGTTCGTGATCTATCTGGATGCTGCCGAACTCTATTGAACACTTGCACTTTGCCGAAGGACCAGATATATTTAGTTGTTGGCTATATCAGACCGTTTGAATAAAAATAAAAGATGTTGAATAACTGTTTGATTATTGTGTATTTGAAATATTAAGATTTATAGATGATTAGATAGAGGTTTGAATTAGATGTTTTGGATTTGAGTGTTAATTTACGACTGCTCTTAGCTATATGAAATTTAGGTTGATACTAAATTATGTAGATTTTATAATTTTATATATTTTTCTGATTGGCCCATTTTGTGGAGTTAAGGACACCCCATTACAATTTTGGAACCAATCAGTGGTTATTACATTTATCAACCGATCAGGTATTGGTTGATAAATTGCATGATACGAAGAATTTAAACTGGATACAGGTAGTGCGAATTTCTTGGAAATATAAGGATTATAGGATGATGTAGTTAGGGACAGGTGATAAAAATTCTAGGAAAAATGGATTACTGAATTTGCGACAGGACGCGTAACAATGAAAGGGATGGATGAGGGTTTATTGTCGCTATCCTGCATGGAGATAATAAAATATAATTATACCAGGGTTGGCAATGACGCGTTAACATGCCCCCGGACTTAAAAAATTATGAGGAATTAAATTATGAATATTTTTTAACGTTGCTTAATCATAGTTTTATGCCATTGCTTATAACAATGTTAATGTTTTGAAAGTTTATAGATAGCACATGACATGTGATGATAATATTGATAATAGATTGATTAATGATAATGATAATGATTATGAATATAATGTTAGATTATTCACGGACACTTTACTAGAGTCTTTAAAATTGTCCAAATGTTCAAATTGATTGTATTGACACTTCACTAGAGTCGTTAAAATGTCTAAATGTTTCGCATGATTATTGATAATCGACACTTCACCACACTATAATTATTTAATGTTTCAGATAGTTTTTGATTATTCGGTAATACACAAATTGTTTTTTATGTTTAATATTGATCATTTTCACTGTTTCACAATGTAATCACACAAAAGTTAGTTATTAGATTTTACAATGTCTTTGTTTAATTTTGCTTTTACCACTCGAATGATGATGCCGTCCTTAGGGTGCAGATTTGTGATAATGCCTAATCGCGGTCGTAGTGGTTTTAGAATTTAATCGAGGAGTAGTACCATACTACCGAATTTAGCTTACAATAAGTTTTGATGCGTTTTTGTGCGTTTTCTTGCACAACCGCTTCTGATGATGTTGCCTTGTTCTCTGATGAAGTTGATAGCATATTGTCAGAGATTTCAAGCACGCAAGGATTTAGGATTGATGTTGGTTTGTCAATTAGGAAATGATAGAGGTTTGAAGGATTGTAATTATTTGGATTGAAACCTTGTAAAGATAATAGTCTAAGATTTAATATTGTTTCAATCTGTGTTAATGATTCGCGAGATTTGCTAGAGTTTGCGGTAAATTGTTTTAAAGCTGATATAAAAGATTCCGCGATCAAATCGTATATTACTTCGATGTCGATAGCTTTGGTGACAAAACACACAAACCAATATGTATATGCTTTATACTTTTTATGGACAAAGTTATGGCGATCTCTTAATATCATAAGATTGAATATTTGCACTGTTGCAGCTAAGATTGATTTTTTGTTAATTTTTTGATTTATAGTGATATTTTCAGAATTAAATTCAAACCCTGTCTTGGCTAAAGTTGTAATTGTTTTAACGCAGATATTAAGCCAAGTATTCTGATTGTTTAAAAGATTTTGATAGTTAGCATTAGAATAATTTACGTTGTATTTTGCTTGATTGTGTTTAGTAGTTAGATTTTGTTTATTTAAAATAAGTTTTTCTGTTGCATTGACTTTAGTTGATGAGTCAACGTCACAAAAGATGTTTTTAATAATATCGCTTTTTGGATATTGAGTAAGATTCTTATTTGTTACTTGTTTTATTTGATTATTGAATTTTAATAATGGTGCTGAGGTAGTGTCTCTTATTACCGTATTTGATTTAATGTTGTTTTTAGGTTCAAGATGTTCAGCGTTATAATTAGCTTGATTTAAGTTAATTGTTAGAATTTGTTTATTTAAAACTAGTTCTTCTGTCGTATTAGCTTTAGTTGATAAGTTATGATTACAGAAGACGTTTTTAATAACATTGCTTTTTTGATATTGAGTAATATTCTCATTTGTTAATTGATTTGTTATTTGATTATTAGAATCTAATAATAGTACCGAGGTAGTTCCTCTTTTTGCCGTATGTGATTTAATGACGTTTATAGTTTCAAGATGCGCAACGTTTTTAGATTTATTATTATTAGATTCATTGAGAGTTATTGATTCAGATGGAATCGAAATATAGTTGTTTAATGTTTTTGTATGATTGTTTACTATAATAGTTTTACTTTCGTACCGCGATTTTAGCAATTCCCAAACATTTATATAGTTGTCCGCGGTAGCAGGTAGAGAATCGATTATGTTACCTGCTTCGCCTTTCAAGCAAGATTTTAGGTAAGAATATTTTTGAGAATTGCTAATATTTGGGTCAATATGAATTGAATAGAATGAATTATAGAACTGTAACCAGTTAATATCTGTACCGTCAAAATGAGGTAAATTAATTACAGCAAATTTATTATTGTTTGTTTGATATGATTTGTCACCAAGGCCACTATTTGAGCTAGGATCTGTTTTAAATGTTTTAATAGTTGTATGTAAAATTGAACAGCATTTAGTATAAGTATCATTGAAATCGTAAAATTCTGTATCTATCAAAAAGTCAATGTACTCTTCGTCATCAAAATGATTTGCAATTTGAATTATTAATTCTTGAAAAGTATCCAAAGAAGGTTTTAGTATTTCTAATATTTGTTTAAGCTCTGATATATCTAACTTGCTACTCTCATTTTCTCTTATTCTTTTACAAAAGCTATGGATTTGCGTCAAACGAAATTTCATAAACTCTTTTTTGATATTTAAATTTTCTAAAGAATCCATATTAACACAGATCTACTACGCAAAATTCAAATAACGATAGGTAAAGATAATGAATAGGAAGGATTAAGAAAAAGGAGTGCTTAAATTAGACTGACCTTTGTGTTGTCGCGTCATGTGTCCGCAATTGTTCCTCATGAGCTGATTTGGATTCAGCTGTTGTTTCCTTGATAATGGGCTGCAGCTTTATTATGTTATAATTATGCTGCTTCTTGTTGTTTCACGATAATACACAATGCACTTACACTGAGATTTATTGTTAATGTTGATGTTAGTTTGATTTAATTGTTTGAATTGTTGTTGATATAATCGTTGTTTAAATTTGATTTTAGATTAATATTCATGCGATGCAATGTATTATGTTAAAAGATGATTTAACTAATTACACTGTGCACTATAAGTTTTAGATTTTAGATTTTAGATTAATTTCATGCGATGCAATGCATTATGTTAAAAGATGATTTAACTAATTACACTGTGCACTATAAGTTTTAGATTTTAGATTTTAGATTAATGTTCATGCGATGCAATGC
This sequence comes from Ctenocephalides felis, assembly GCF_003426905.1. Taxonomy (NCBI): domain Eukaryota; kingdom Metazoa; phylum Arthropoda; class Insecta; order Siphonaptera; family Pulicidae; genus Ctenocephalides; species Ctenocephalides felis. The sequence goes on along the minus strand of NW_020537646.1, from coordinate 41,665,821 downwards.
ATTATGTTAAAAGATGATTTAACTAATTACACTGTGCACTATAAGTTCTAGATTTTAGATTTTAGATTAATGTTTATGCGATGCAATGTACTATGTTAAAAGATGATTTAACTAATTACACTGTGCACTATGAGTTTTAGATTTTAGATTTTAGATAAAGGTTTTTAACTTAATATGCGATGCAATGTATTACACTAGAAGATGAAGATTTAAATAATACACTGTGCACTAAGTTTTAGATTTTAGATTTTAGATAAAGGTTTTTAACTTAATATGCGATGCAATGTATTACACTAGAAGATGAAGATTTAAATAATACACTGTGCACTAAGTTTTAGATTTTAGATTTTAGATAAAGGTTTTTAACTTAATATGCGATGCAATGTATTACACTAGAAGATGAAGATTTAAATAATACACTGTGCACTAAGTTTTAGATTTAGATTTTAGATAAAGGTTTTTAACTTAATATGCGATGCAATGTATTACACTAGAAGATGAAGATTTAAATAATACACTGTGCACTAAGTTTTAGATTTTAGATTTTAGATAAAGGTTTTTAACTTAATATGCGATGCAGTGTATCACGCTAGAAGATGAAGATTTTAATAATACACTGTGCACTAAGTTTTAGATTTTAGATTTAGATAAGGTTTTTAACTTAATATGCGATGCAGTGTATCACGCTGAAGATGAAGATTTTAATATACACTGTGCACTAAGTTTTAGGTTTTAGATGTTTCTTCCACTTTCACTGGTTGATCCGGTTCGAATGGACCAAAAAATGTTTAATAAAATGACCATTCGGTTTGAATGGCCAAAAAAGTATTTGTTGAGATAGGTTCAAAGTGTTTAAGAAGTTCGTGATCTATCTGGATGCTGCCGAACTCTATTGAACACTTGCACTTTGCCGAAGGACCAGATATATTTAGTTGTTGGCTATATCAGACCGTTTGAATAAAAAAAAAGATGTTGAATAACTGTTTGATTATTGTGTATTTGAAATATTAAGATTTATAGATGATTAGATAGAGGTTTGAATTAGATGTTTTCGGATTTGAGTGTTAATTTACGACTGCTCTTAGCTATATGAAATTTAGGTTGATACTAAATTATGTAGATTTTATAATTTTATATATTTTTCTGATTGGCCCATTTTGTGGAGTTAAGGACACCCCATTACAATTTTGGAACCAATCAGTGGTTATTACATTTATCAACCGATCAGGTATTGGTTGATAAATTGCATGATACGAAGAATTTAAACTGGATACAGGTAGTGCGAATTTCTTGGAAATATAAGGATGATAGGATAATGTAGTTAGGGACAGGTGATAAAAATTCTAGGAAAAATGGATTACTGAATTTGCGACAGGACGCGTAACAATGAAAGGGATGGATGAGGGTTTATTGTCGCTATCCTGCATGGAGATAATAAAATATAATTATACCAGGGTTGGCAATGACGCGTTAACAGATACGAAGATTTTATTTCATCACTAATCGTCATTGAACCTATAATTTCATTATACTTTCTCAGTGCTCAACTTGCCCCACACGTGGGGTACATTGAGCAATCTTGACTTTTTGCATTTAAACAACTGTAGCTTTTAAATTTTACTTATTACCAAAAAATAGTAATTCAACACTTTTAGCGATAAGCAATGAAATCAATTAAGCCGTATAGCAATTTATTGAGACTTTTCATTGAGGAGCTACATCCGTTTAAGTAAAAATTTCCTCAACTAGCCCCGCCCTACTCTACGGCATGTATTTCTTGTCCATTTTGGGCGATAAAAAAATCAAACTTAGCTAAGGCAAAATACGAACGAGAAGAAAGGAGGAAAATTCAATACAAGAAAAAAAAGGTTTTACAAAGATACATTTTGTTTATAAAATTATGTTTTGTTATATATTGTCATATTATATTCATAAGCTTGGTTTAAACTTTTTGTTGTGTTGTATTACATATTTCTTACAATGAAGTCGTTTATGACAATAAAAGTTATTTTGGTGTAACTATCGATATAGATTGAAGAGAAAAGCGCCACTTGATCTAAGTCATCAATTTTCCTAGTAAAGATTGGAATAACTTTGTTATAATTTATAAAAAACTATTTATAAGTAAATATAAATAAATATAAATAAAATATTGTTAATATTATAACCAAGTGGGAAAACAACTATTGAGTTGTTTTCCCGACATGTCAAAATAGTATACAATGTCTCTTTACGGCTGACCATTGTAAATTCCCCAAATTTACTAAATGTACTTTACTGGACAGTTATAAATAAAATAATAAATAAAGAAAATGGTGTAACTATTGTTTAGTAACCTATTTTTATGACTGTCACAACCGTCCTTGGGGGTGTAAACGGTTTTGACACTCGCCCTTTTCTTGATTATTAAAAATTGCAATTATAAAATCGTAAGAAAAAAAAATAGGTCTTTTTATTTCGCAAAGAAAAAAATTGGTTATGTTTATTGTTACTCGATAGATTTTTATAGCGATTGTTGAAAAAGTACATATAGCTTTACATACACTGTTGAGTTTTTCCAAACGCTTTTCATAGCAAAAAGATTTCATGTGCAAAACCGCAGACATTCGTACCACGCGAATAAACCAACTCTTTTGCGATAAAATGACAAGAGTCCAGCCCGGGTTGCTCGCCTGTCGCATTCTATTCTGGCGAATGCTGAGACGGCCGAATATAAGTGCTATTTCTAACTACAACAGCCAAAACAGATACAGATCTGGAGAAAATAGACTATTTCACAACAGTACCGTGTGTGGTTCACACCTTGATGACAGACAATGCAGTAAATGTTAGATTGGTTAAACAATATCTTAAGTAAAACGTTTATCCTAACGTTTCATCAGTGATTACATTTGGATTTGTTTCTTATAATCCTCTAGAGATAAATGATTATAACACATAATGAAATTAATGCTCGCCCAAATTCAGCATATTTTAAGTGATCCATTTTATAGTTACAATCTGAATTTCAATAATAATTAAAAACAATAATAAATATTTTATTGGCAAATGGAAAAGTCAATTTTAAAAAATTATATCAATCTAATAAAACACAGCAAACCGTGATGTTTTTTTTTCAAAATTTGAAGACGTCACATTCCTTTTTACAACCAAAGTAATACCTAATATATATATATATATATATATATATATATAAGTACTAAGTAATTTGTTACTAAGTTTTTTACATTTTGGTTAAAAAAAAGCTCTCATGCAACTGCATTAGAGAAGGGCAAGGCATAAAGATCCAACTTGACTACAAATAATACAATGCAAACAAACAACTCTCTGACTATGTTCAGTAAAACTTCAGTAGAAAAATAAGATCGTAAAAAATCATTATTGTGTTTTATTATGCTGTTTTTCAAAAAATTGTCGCTTTGCCATTTTTACCCCATTGGTGGCGAGCGATCAAACAGGTTCAATATCTTATTTTCAATTTCAAAAGAATTATACGAAATAGTAGCTACATTATTCAACTAATGCAAGATATAAATTTTATGAGTACATTTTTTGCATATATAACGCTGCATATAACCTTGATCTGGTATTTTATCAGATATATTTATCAGCAGAGTTGGAATAACTATTTATTTAAATTATCTCTTGTATTATGGATTTTTTTTTAATTTAGTTCTTAGTATTTTTAATACATTTAACTTAAACTTGTAGAGAATGTATTTTTGCTCATCGACTTTTAATTGAGGATTTAATATTTTACACAATTTAATAAAACTTTATCTTAAACCTTTGTTAAAGGGTTTGAGAATTATTCTTCGTTAATAATATGTTATCATCTAAAAAATCAATGTTCGAGATTCTTCCAAGTGAAACTTGACATAGAAATCTACAGCAAGAAAAATGATTCATCAAATTAACCTTTCAGATACAACAATTTTTTAAACAATTTTCTTGCATTCCTAAACAAATTGAAATTCTTATATGAAAGTTGACATACTTCATTTGACTCTGGTCAATTTGTTAACATGTGATGATTGTTTATTTAATACAGATCATTATTTTGTAATTGACATGATGTAGTTGCTGTATTTGAATAAGTTACAGAAGTAATTTCATCTAGAAAGATAGCAGAATATTATTTTCAATTATAAATAAACTCCTTGGTTGCCTTGATACATAGCTTAAGATTTTCTATTAAATTAGCAGTAACTAATGTATTTCCTCCTAATATTTTTTATTAAATCAAGATTTGTACTACGATATGACCTTAAAATCTAATGACATACCTGGGTGACACGCATACAACGAAAGACAGAACAACGACCAGTATAGAACCATACATCGAACGCCTATGACGAATAACTTTAGCCGTAACGGACTTCCGTTGCATTTTCACAGAGTTACTCTCTAGTCGCCCCTAAAGGGGTTTTACTTCAATAATATTGTGGAGTAAAATTGAATGTTATTATATTAGGCAAATCGATTCACATACAAAAAATATATATAATACATATTACATACATATGTTTTATCTTTAAATGTGAAGGAAGTTTTCACATTGTGACGATATTCAAAATTTGTTGTTCTTATAAGACATTTTACTAACAAAGAAAAATGCGAAAAAATACGAGTAAATTTGTTGTATATTGGCTTCCAGAGAAAGTTGATCATGTCTTAACCAAACACTGATATGTATCATTGAGAAAAATATAGATATATCATTTTCAAATAAGCTGATTAGATAAGTCACTTTCCATTTTTTATATCATTTTCTTATTGAAGACAAATCTATTCTCTTTCATTCTTACAAAATTATAAATGCTATTTCCTAATGTTATGGATCAAATGTTCTATAATTAAAATAATATTGTATATATTTTTATTATTTTAGGAGAGAAAACGATTAATGTTATGTAATTTAATCGAATACAAATAAATCATCTAACATTTTCCTGCTGAAATATTTTCTGTCATCGTTCGTTAATGTTGTGCCGACTAATGCGCTTAATAGCATCGTAGGTCTCGGAAGTTATTTAGTGCAGCTTAGACGTTTCGTAATATCTTGAAATTAATCTTAGTTTTAAGTGCGGAAGCTAGAAGTATCTTAATTTAATTATCTCTATATGATGACTGCAAACATCTTACCAAACAATGTGGGGTCAAGCACACTGCAAAATAAACACCTGTTTTAAGCTCAAATATAAATGTATAATTATATCGTAATTAATACATTACAACATTAAAATAGGTTCAGGCATACTTATTAAACTTGTTTTCAATTATTTAATTTTTTTAACATGATTGTAGAAATCATTAGGAATATTTGAACATTAGTTTTTAGTATTTAGTATTTATTTTTAGAAACTATTTGCTCAAATAATTCGAATAAAAAAAAATTAACAGAAAATTTTGAGTGATCACTAGCAGTTTTTAGTGAAATTACTACTGTTAAATTTTATTGATGATAAATTTGTATGTTGAGTAAAACAAAAAATAATAATTAACCAGGATTAAATAACTTCAAAAACATTTAATTATTTATAGTTTATGCATAATTTTTACATGTTAGGTTATAAATGTCTTTTGTTTGTTAGTTAGAGCAATGGTTGATGTATGATTAGTTTCAGTCATAAATAAAGTGTCAGTAAGTCAGTTAGTCAATTGTGACATCTAAAATGTTGATAAGTACTATATATATAGTAATTATATTAAAAGTCTTTATTTGCGTATACTAACAACGCTCTAACATATTATTTGGTAACAGCGGACATTACTTATTTTGGTGGCAGCGGTGGGATCTCTACATATTTTGGTGGCAGCGGCGGGTTCTTATATATTTTGGTGTCATTAGTAAAAAATCTACTCTTTATGATAGTGAAAGGGAAGATTTCTATAGATTTGCAAAGTTTTTTATCAATATGCTACATTTGTCTACATTTGTTATTTTTAAAGTGCTATTCATACCGAAATTTCCTACTAAAAAGAAACATTTTTATCCAAAAACCGGTTTATAAGAACCGACAATTTTTAACAGCAATATAAAAGAAACCATTGGCTACATATTTACCCTATCTTTTTTTTCAAATTAATGACCCTATGATTTTTAAATTGTTAAATCTTGATACTAATTCTTACGTTATAATGTAAAACTATTTACACTTTTATAATTTTTTAAATATTCATAAATAAATATTTTATAAATAAATCACGTTTACAAAATGTCTCACCGAGCAAACAAACGGGGGAGTATACGCAATTATTATTTGATGAAATATTTGATTTACTCATTTCATTATCGCTTGATTACGAAACAAGTCCTCGATTGGCCGGGAGCTAGCCGTTGGGCTTTGGGGATGTCTCGCGACAATTTTCCGCATATTTTTCATTTTCTTCCCCGGGTCGTTCGTCTTAATAATTGAGTCATAAATAACCCACAGACCTCTGTGTTTGTTCGAGTCAGTTTCACTTTCGCTTCCTCTTGACGAAAAGCCAAGTTTTGTTCGTAATGACGATACACTTTCGACATCGTTAATTTAAAATATACCGCCGCTCGAAGAACGCCGAACGCAAACAGACAGACTCGCTGTACAAACATACACTACCGCCGGCACGTGTCGCTTCTCATTTGACAATCGGGCGAGTTGCTTTGTAGGTGGCAGAGTTTTGTTTTGCTACATTATATCAACCGATTAAGGTTTAATAATGTAACATATCTAAATGAATTGTTTCGTGCGCAATATCTGTATTTAATTTAACATATAAAATAACGTGGCGCAATACCCTCCATTGATTCCACGTTGAGGACCGGGTGCCCACCGTTTGATCACAACGCAACTACATTATGGCAGCGCGTACCCACCGGTGGGGAGACTATTATATACCAATGGTTTATATCAAAATGGTGTGCTGCAGTCCAATTGCCAGTGATTAGTCTTATTTTAAATTAGTTGGAGGAACCACAGATGACACCAAGCATGTATGTAGGTTCTTTCTGCTGCTAACAAAGCTGTTACCTGTGGAGGCTGATCAGTAAAACAGACGAAGACGTTTGATGTATTTGTTCATTTCATTATTTCTAATACACTTGTATACAACTTAACGATGATATATGAAAAACTTAATAAAACTAAAATCACGAATGCACATACCGATCTGAAAACTGAGTACGGAATGAATATATTGATCTGAAGACTGAGTACTGAATGAATGACTATTGCATTGTTTTGTAGCTTATATACTCCTTAGCGGAACGACTTAATCCTTTTTAGATAACACGTTACAACATGTTCAAGTTCGTTATATGTGCCCAATACTATACATTCTTTACTTAGTTGTTACTGTGTATTTTGTTATTTGTCTAAGTAAAACCAAATAAACTACATCATAACAAATAACGTGTAAAAGGAAACAACTATCGAACTATGTTCAATAAAATTCTCAGTTAATTCCAAGTTATTGAAATGTGTTTTTTTACCGTTTCTTTAAAATTTGTCATATGTATCTTCTTACCCCAATTTCTGAGTAAAAAAAAGCACAGGGAGCAAGCAGATCCAATGTCATATTTTCAAATTCAAAGGGATTTTACGAAATAGAAGCTACATTATTTAACCGATGCAAAATATAAATTTAATCGGCACATTTTTCTACAGAGGTTACCCGTATATAACCTTGATCTAGTATTTTATTAGTAATATTCATTAACAGAGTTGGAATAACTATTAATTTAATTTATCTATTTTAAAATAGATACTTACGCTAGTATTTTCTTATTATTTACACATTTATCAGGACTTTATAAAGGTTATATAAAAATCAGATGAATCCAAGTCAAAAATAACAATATATATTATAAATAAGGAATTTGACGTATACTTAAATATTACATTAAAGTTTCGTAAACTAAATAACAATGCTCACAATAAAAAAAAAAACCAATAACGAAATTGCTTTGGATTATCTAACAAGGCCATTTTATCTCCTGATAGTGACGATACTTAATTTTTGTCAATTTTTTCCTCTACTTTAAAATATTGTTGTTAAAATTCCCTAACATTACTTGTTTCTAACCTACTTATGTTGATGGTGAACCTTTAAGCACTGACTACCCTATAATAGGTCAAGTAATAAATGAATAAGTTCGGCAAACGTTTTCTACGATTGACACCACAAATTCGATCATTGTTTGTTAAGATTGACGCTTATGCTCTTGTGAAAATTGTATATCATTATAAAAGTGAATTGCAGAATCATAGATATTTTCATTTCAAGGGAGTGCCTCATGTTCACTGTAATACCATCAACATACCCCACTATACCCTAACTTCTATATACATATTTGTATAGAGAAAGTATCTTAATACACGCATATATAAAATATTTTCACATTATTCTACCTTGGCATGAGAATGACATCAGAAACACATAAAAGATAAATTGGGTTTTTGATGTGCAAAAATAGATCACTTCAATGTGTTACGTACATTATTCATGGGGAATAGATTTTCATGTCAAATCATGTCATTCATCATTATAAATGCATATCGAATAAGCTTTCGTGTTTTTAAATATAGCTTTATAGTAATATAATTAATCTATGTTATTGTGACAAAATTTTAATATTTTTTAAAACAAATTTACTACGTTTACAAACTTACTCAGAACTTCAAATTTTTCTTAAACTTTCATAAACTTTGCTGTAAGTTGATTATTGAATTATTGATTATTGAGATAATTACCAACAATTAATTATTGCGTAGAAAATTAATCTCATGATTTGTTTTTAAAAAAGTACCTTTGTGACATGTTTAAACACATACACACACATCGATTCATTTTTTCTAAGAGATGCGAAAATGTTCAGAAACTTCTGAAACGTAAAGATATACAAAAATTTTCATTTCCGATTTTTTTGCGATTACTATAACTTGCCCTAACTTGATTTAACTTATCTAAGACAAAATACGAAGGAGAAACAGAAAGAGAAATTTAATACAAAAACAAAATTTTACAAATATTTCTTATTAATTTTGTTTAAAAAAAATATGTTTTGTTATACTATTTTCATATGTTTAAATGATTATATTAATGATTATACATATTTCTGATAATGAAAGTCGGTATAAACCATTTTGGGGTTTTTTAACCTATTGGATGGTAATGACACTCGCCCGTTTCTTGTATGATTTGATTTTATGACATTCTATCAGGAACAGTATTTCAGTATTACAATTTAATTTGCTTTTCTCCCAGCTAACTGGTAAATTAACAAAATCATTGCCAAACAAAAAAAAGTGGCAACCGTTTCCAGCCTACCTTACTAACAATGTAAGAAACAATATTGAGATTAATTTTTTGTTATAGTTATGCATTTGCTCGTGTAATTAATTATATTATCTTACTTACATAAATTTAATTTTCAAACTGTTCACTCAGATTGTTTACTGTAGAAATAGCCTTCTCTTACGAAAAGACATAAAAACACGTGACGTCATATAGCAAAAATTGGACTACATATTACAATTCCGTCATCACAAACAGTGACATAGCTACCTACATAATCCCCACTTTAATTCTAATCTTATTTTAGTTACAGTCGAAGAAATAGAAAGGCAATATTTTAGAAAAAGCTTAGGTCAATCGACAATACAAAAGTTTGGCAATAGACCAACAAAACGAAATGTGCTATGTTGAATCCTACACTTTACAATTTGGCTAATGATCACCAAATGACTCTAAAATTATAGACTAGATTAATAGAATGAAATAAATTAAAATCTTTTACAAGCATTCAAGATGTAAAAAATGAGCATGACTATTGCCAAATATCAGAGGTGAATGCTATTCATGTTTACAAAAACATTAACAGCGAGAGGTACTTTGTTGATGACAAATTATAATAGGATTTACTATCAAAACATAATAGTAAACATATAAATATAATTGAAAATAGCAATATAAAAGAACCATATCTGACAAAACCACTAATCCTTTATGTTTGTTAATTGTTTATCACTAGGGAATGCAATACCGATGAAAAATTTCAATACCGGTATTTCGGTAATTTTTCATTTTAAAACCGGAATACCGTTAAATTACCCGTATTTTTATTATCTTAAACAAACGTAAACAAAATTGAAAGTTACTAGTACAAATAAAAAAACAATGCCTATACAAATACAACTATATTCAACTAAACAATAAAAACAATAAAAACAATAAAATAAAAAATTAAGTTTATTTTTTTAAATAATAATTTAACAAAAGTATATCCAATTTAATTAATTCATTATCACTATCGAGTATATTGAGTACTTTTTACAAAAACAAACTTATGAGTAAGAAAGACCAAAAACTCATAAAAGATCATATTACATTATTATAATAAACTGTATTGTCTGTATCCGATGTCTTAAATTAGCATAATCTCCAATATTTAAAAAAAATAATTTTTCTACAAATATATAATTTAAGATCGGATACTTTGTAGAGATAAATAATAAGTTACTATAATTGTTGAGTATTGTTATTTAAAACAATATGATGCTTCTATAGTATTTTCAAACCTTGTCGAAAAATAATATTTTATAATTGTAATAAGAAGCAAAAATATTTAGTAATTATCATAATTATTATGTTTAGTGTTAGAAAAAAATAAAGATTACGCAGGGGTAATCTGTATGATATAAAATATTTTGGCGCAAATATCACTTAAAAAATCGTTACAATTTTACATAAGATGAAACAAACATCGTAATCTATCAGTCCAATTTTATTTATTATAACACGATATGAAGCCCTTAGTATAGCAATAAATATTCAGTTTAATGACGAGTTGAAATAATATTTGAGATTTGTTTATCTTATAGAATCACTTGAAGATATAGCTGTTTATGCGATTATGGAATTTAAAGATAAATTTGTTCCGAGAAATTTTAACTGTATGTATCAAATAGCGCTTATGTAAAAATACCGAAAATATCGGTATTTTTGGGATAAATACCGGTGAAAATACCGCCAAAAAATCGGGCGGTTTACCGGTAATTCTGTATACCGGTATACCGGTATTGCATTCCACCATATGCAACCTTTCGTATAATTAGAAAAATACATTCTTCTACAATTTGAAAAATCTAAACGATTTTAAAGGTTGAAAACTATTCTTATACTCAATAAATATTACTTATCTGTTAGCAATTAATGTCAATCATAAATAAAATTGGTACACTGAAATATCGCTATTAAATAATTTCATGACTACGGTTCAAATTAAAGATAAAATTTATATTCATTTTATTTATCATATTGTAAATGTATTCTTAGATTTACAAAAAATGTGCCTCTTATAATATCATAATTCTGGTTGCCTTTGCCGGAATCAGCCTAATCAGTCTAATCAGCATTCTTCCCATCAATATAAAACGAATGTTTTTTTTTGTAATTTATTCAAATCGATTGATTTGTGCTCTCCGGACCGTCGACGAAAATTTGTATCCGCACATCCATACATACATACGAAATATACACACTTGCAGACACATATGTACATCAATTTTTCAGGTATGCCAAAATGTTCAGAAGGGCTTTAAACGTAAAGATATATAAAAATTCAAGTGCGATTACTATGACTTACTCGTACTCTAAAATCATATAGAATCAAATAATTCTCAGGAATACTATTTCAATGATGAGATAATCCTTGATATGAAATTAATTCGTTACATTCATTTTCCAACGTTTACTAAGAAATACATTTAGCAACATTTCAATAATTAATTAATCTAACAATACAATGTAAAAAAAACAAGTAGGTATATGTTCTTTTATAACATATCATATTTGTAAGGACATCCAGGATATTATCATGTCAAAATATCGCCTGGATTATGATTGAAATTTTCGTCATCCGTAATATTGAGATAGCCCAGTAAACATTTGATCTCGGCTGGAAAGTCAGCGAGGCATGAATATGCCGTTGTCGTAAATTTGCATTGGTCGTATAATCTTTCCATAAACTCACATAATCGCAATATGCGGATTTTCGTAATATTGTTATAATGTGTTTAAATATAGTCTCGTAACCCAAAGGAAAATTGTGTGTGACATTTTGCGCAATTTGTTTTTTTACGATGTTCATCAAATAAATATTACGCCCGTTTAAGGTATTCAAAGTGCTCACTTTTTCCTGTCTACTGAATAATGAACAATACTTATGATTTTATTCTCGTGGTTCCTTTGATGCACACGTATACGACGCATAAATTCTTATCTTTTGCAAACGAGAGACTATGAGACAAGGAGTGGGTTGGGGAAAAATCTTATATGTGAAATCCAATATACGTCGGTGCTCATACCACGCGTGCTCGTCGACGAGCTACATTGCCTTTATATATTTATTATTTGTATATATATATATATATATATATATATATATATATATTAGGGTGATCCTAGAAATGGTCATTTTCGAATTTCCTTGCTCCCATGGGCTCAAATGGTTCCAAATTGATAAAAAACAATTCTCTGAAAGTTTTAGCTATTAATATTAACGTTTAGATAGAGCGCAATTCAATCAAACTTCGTATGGAAAGAGCATAGAAAAATTTACTTTTTTAATGGATCTCCAGAGACTTGATCTGCCTTCACAAAATTTTCACAAGTTGTTCATTTCGTCAATACAAGTAAAATACATAAATACATACACTAAATTATTCAAATCGGACGCTCCGTTCTCTCAAAAACTGCGATACCATTTTTGGCAGTTTTTGCCCCGTATCTTCGAAACTGCTAAACCTGCCTTTGCAAAAAACTAATCAGCACGTCTCTTTATGAATAGGATTCGAATGTTTTTTTAATTATTCAAATCGGTTGATCCGTGTTTGTGAAATCGTCGATGAAAAATCCGCACACACACAAACACATACATCGATTTTACCTAAGGTATTCTAAAATTCTAAAAAATGTTCAAAAATCTCTAAAACGTAAAGATATAGAGAAATTTTCATTTTCGATTTTTTGCGATTACTATAACTTACCCTATGAGAAGTTAAAAACCATAAATATCTTTTAAAAATTTATTTTACTATCCTTACGTTTCTACTATAATCCTAGTCTTCATTAATGGTAACCCAAATAAAATTTGAAAAGTAAAATAATTAGAATTGAAAATATAGAGAATAAAAAAGTACTTACAATATGATAATCTTAGTGTTAAAAACAGAAGGATCAATAATCCCTGGTATGAGAATATGTGATATAAACATTAAACTTGTAATAATAACTATATTTCACAATTTTGTTCATTAAACTGCCACGTAAGTGCACAAAATATGTGCTATCTGTTTAGTTGGATACATAATGTTGAACGCATTTTTTTAAAAATATATTTTTACTAACAATTGTAAGATTGTAACATGTGCACATTTTTTTATTTCTTGAAAATTAAGAAGCGCGTGAATTTCAGAAATTATTATTGTTTTAGTTTCAAAAAAATTTATAGCTTTTTTTAAAAAAAAATATTTTTCGGCACGGAAAGTTCAAGCAATTTGCTTAAGGATCACATGCACTAGTTTTATTCAAAATCATCATGAAATAGAAATTGTTTCATATTAAAACAGAAATAAATTAAGATAATAACTTCTATCATTTAATTATATTGCATCAATTTTTTAGTCAGTGGTCTGAAGAATATTTTGTACGACTTTCATTAAAGAACTGCCATTCAAAAGACTTCCAATAGTCTAAGACAAATTTTTAAATGTCACTTAAATTATTTTCTTAAACCATTTCATTTTATTTATTATAAAATGTTGTTCCAATGCATTATATGCATTAATCATAACGCATATTTTTCTGTCTGTCTAAGTTCTGATCACTAATAAATAGAGAAATTCTAAATGATATACGATATGATAATATTTTATGAATTTAAATTTTCTATTTTTGTAACAATTCTCTCTGAATTTCATTCCGATCAAACTTAGTAATATTCAATATGATATCTCGTTTCAATGCAATATATAAAAGGATGATGGAATATGACAAATTACTTACTTAGTACCCATTTATTTAAAAAACATTTCTAACGATGATAGTGAATGAAATTGTTGTTTCTTCAGCTAACAACTGCAGTTTAGAGTAGATATAAATGCGAAATCTTCTTCAACGGATTCCATTCAGGTTTGTATTGCTTTTCGGTCTGTATTATGTCAGAGGCTTATTCAATACTGATACGATTTTACCAGTTTTGTAGAACTATTTCATCCACTTTCGCGAACTTTTCTAAAACAGCGGCAACATAGCATCGTTATAAGGACACATTCTTTGGGCCGACGCCAGCGTTTAGATTTGTGAAGAATTTTATAACATCGCGAAACAGAAAATAATACTGACATTTCATGCATCAGAGTAATTCCATGTTTTCGCGGAATAATCGGTAAAATTGTAATGAATAGTTTAAATTTAGTTCGAGTATTATTATATAGATACCGAAAATCATAATACTTATGTATTACAGATTACATATACTTATAATTATTTTGCTTTATAAACTAAGGCAGTAAAATAATATTGCTGTAATATTTAACAAAACTCATTAATTAATAATAGTGTCGGCGAGTTCAAGTTTTAAGTATATAACAATCAAGGCGGCTTAATCGACTCTTTTTTTATATATTTGAATTGTATTAATGGACCATACTAATATTCCAAATTTTCCAAAAGTAGCAAATACTATTGTTGCAAAAAAGAGGCAGAACACAAATTACTCATTGAGCAAATTAATATTTATACAAGTAAATAATAATATTGAAATCATTAAAAAAACATTTCTAAATTCAATTTAAATTTGGACAAACACGTGCTAGTGCAAGTTTGCAATTAATATGTCACTTCATGGAATAAATTTACTTTTCCGGTGGAGACGCCGAGTATAAAGTGCACGGGAAGTACATAAGTGGAACATTTAAAATATAAATATGATGCACAGATTTTACAAAACTAAGATTATTTTTTTACATAAATTTAAATAAGTGATCTGTGTTAATTTTTAACCCTCCAAATAGTTGAATGCTAAAGTACTAATATTATCAAAATTCTTGAAAGACATGTGACTGAATATGAATTGAAGTTAATGTTTTGGCCCAAAGAATGTGTCCTTACAATGATGCTAGATTGTCGCTGTTTTAGAAAAGTTCGCGAAAGTAAATGAAATAGTTCTACAAAACTGACAAAATTGTATCAGTATTGAATAAGCCACTAACATAATGCTGACAAAAAAGCAATAGAAATATTTTTCCCAATGAAATCTGCTAATGAAGATTCTGCATTTATATTTACTATAAAGTGCAGTCGTTAGCTGAAGAAACACAATTTTATTCACTATCATAATGAAAAGAATGTTTCCTAAATAAATGGGTGTTACGTAAGTAATTCATGATATTTCATTATTCTTCTGTACATTGAAACGCGATTTTATATTACCATATCAGAATGGAAATTCTAATGCATATATAAAATAGGAAATAAAAATCGTAGTCTTTACCAAAAAGCAAATTGTTCGTAAAGTAATTTTTGTGATGTGTAATAACAAGACAAATCACACGCAACAAAGATCACATTATAATCACTTTTTTATAATCGTAATCTAATTTCTACATTTTTTTATTATCTACAATATAATTATCCAAAACTTGTAAATTAAGATCTAAGCTGAACCTTTTAAATTATAATGTTTTATATCCAAGTTTAAATTGTTTATTAAATTGTATGTATTGCAATTAGGTTCCAAAATTTAATAAGAACTGCAATAGCGTACGTTGCAGAGATTGATAGATAGAGTAATTAATATTAAAATAGTCAAAAATTTTATATCATTAGGGGAAGTTTTATATAAAATTGTTATAAATTTTCATAAAAGTATATTGTATGATTTTGAATCGAACTTCCGGAGAAGTGTTAAACCAACATGCTGTAGAAGAGCTTTATTGTAAACAATTATACATAATACAATTCATTTTCTACAAATTTGTCAAACATGTTAGATATTTTCGATAAATAGTTTAAATATTATATTGTATAAAATAAAAAAGAGGTTCACACGCGATTGAAGTGAAACTTATTTGTTACTGTTAATACATCATATATTAATTTTGAATAATGTTTATTAGTAATATGGTAACACTCGTGATGCACACATTTTTAAGAGTCAACCATTATACACATTTATATAATTATATAATATACACATTTATATTATAATTTTATAAATAATTTATAATATACACATAAATATTATAAATTATAAATTATATATTTATAATTGCATTAAAAATATGTATAATATTTAAAATTAATAATTTAATTAAAATCATACATATGACATGATCTGTTTGTCATTATAATTAGCATTTAGAAATGAACCTTCATTAGAGAAATGAAGCAATTGTGCTGATTAATAAATTCTATAATATTCGTTCACACAGTGGATTATATTAAACAACGCCTAAACAAATATTTTACTTATCATGCAATTGTGTTTGAAGAATTTCATGTAATTAAAATTAAAATACATTCATTGACTACTTGTATTTTTTTACTTTTTCGCTTGCGATGTAATCTCATTCTTTGAAGAGCTGCAATATCTGCCTTGTCTCAAAATATTTTCCATTTTAATAACTTCAAAGATTTATAGAAACTATGAATAATATAGAAATAATTTCTAATCAATAAACTTACGCTTAGTACATGACCCAAATATTTAATTTGTTTTATTATTTTCAAGGAACAGGGTAAAATATTCTTCTGATTTAGGCATTTTTCATTATCAAGATTTGTACTAGGGTATAACTTTAAAATGTTAATTTATCTATGCCGATTGCCTTGTTATTTGCCTTGTTATTGCCGAGTTATTATCGAGTTTTGTCAATTTTTTTTTTTTTAACTCGTTTTATTTAGCAATCAGAAATACATAAAGATTCCTATGAGCTAAAATGACAATGTAAGAGCGATGCCTAAGAAGAGCTCCAATGAGATCATGTCAGTTTAACAATTAATATAATAATATTATATAAGACCTAATCTAAGACCAAGTCTAAAGGCCATTGTCGTTTTAATGTTCTTGTACCATAAGGTTTAGTAATTTCTACTATAGAGGGGTTCGAATGTGAGTCCAGTTTGCGTTTGTATTTTTCTTTGAATTCTTGGAAAGTTAAATGCACCGTTTTCATCTTGAGGTCGCTGTGAATGGTTTCATTTGTTACGTACCATGGAGAATTAAGAATTGTTCGTAAAATTTTTGACTGAGTTCTCTGCATTATAGCTATATTAGATTTGTAAGCACATCCCCAGAGATCAATTCCGTAGGTCCAGATAGGTTTGATAATTGATTTATATAGCAGCAACTTATTTTCAACAGTGAGCTTAGACTTTTTACGCAGAAGCCAATCAAATTCTTTCATTTTGATCATTATTTGCTGCTTTTTTGTTTTTATGTGGCTTTTCCAAGTAAGTCTGCTATCTAAATGAAGACCAAGATATTTCACTATGTTCTGTTTCGGAATCTGGACGTTGTTTAAATAAATTGGAGGACAAGTACCCTCTCTCAGGGTAAATGTGATATGAGCTGATTTGGTTTCATTTATGCAAATCTTCCATTTGGCAAGCCACATTTGTAGTTTATTGATATGTTCTTGCGTTTGTCGGGAAGCTTGATCAGCACTGTGATTACTACTTAGTATGGCAATATCGTCAGCGAATGTTTTGTCAAATTTGTACGCATTCAAATAGTTTTTTTACTATTTTGGGCTCAAACGATTTAAGATGTATTGAAAGATTGAGCAATCATAAAATTTGTAAGCGCGGTTATGATTTGCTGACGAAACCATAACCTTCTCTTTCGGGATGTTAAAACATATTTTGCTAATATGCTTCATATATATCGCTTTTCAAACGGCACCTTTAAACGTTTAAGTGTAATTAACTGTAAATAAATCAATCGTTAAAAATTATCCCGATTGAATGCTTTAAGGCGCATTCATTCGCATTGATAACTTTGTCAATGTCTTTGAGTCCGAGTTCTTCTATTGAATCTACCGCATTTTGGCTGGCTGCTTCCGCCCAGATGCTTCTCAAAGGATAAAACGCGAACGATGGAAAGTGTTTTCGTTTTTTCTTCTCGGGCTTTGCGATGTCCTCTATTCATTTTTGTCTGGCATCGTGAACAGCAAAAATAGTTGAAGAGTTGAAGACAAGCTGAAGAAAGATTTGGGTAAATTTTCTCGTAGAAACAAATAAACTACAACTATAGTTGTAAAAAATAAATAAATAATTTGATCATTGAAATTGAAATTTTAATTAATTGATCTAATAATTAAATAATAATTTATAACAATTAAGATAATAAAAAAAACGTTCGTGCGTTAAGAAGTTCAAAATAAATATATGTTATACAAAAATATAAATTTTGTTAATCAAAGATTTATTTTAAGGCATTTTAACAAAAATTACTTTTGAATACTGAACTTAATATTGAACTCCCAAGTGATTACCTTTATAACGATAATGTAGTAAACTACATGGCGGTCGGAATGCACCTAAAATTTTGAAATAGTATCTGTAGATTCTTTTATTTCTGTAATTACAAATATTTGAAGTGTCTGGTCTAATAAAATTATATAGATATATTTTAATATTTTTTTACGTGATAGCAATTTCAAGCATCTTTATTGCATTATTTCAAAGTATAAAATGCAATGAAATATAAAATTCCCTTATGTCCATATGTAGTCCTTCAATCATTTATCCGTCTTTCAAGAAATTAGATTCCTTAATCTCGACCCAACTAAATCACAGGTCAATACCTAATCGGATAATAATGTAATGGGCAGTCGCTTAAACGCAAAAATGAACAAATTGGAAAAATTATATAAAATTATTAAAACTTTGTAAATTAATATGAACTCAAAATGCAACTATGTAAGATTAGGAATATCTCTACATTTTTTTTAAGAAACATCAGCATTCGTTCAACGTTTAAACAAGTTTTTTGTTTGTTTGAAAAGATTTATTTATTCATTAATATATTTCATAAAGGAGATGTGAGTAATTAGGATTTTGTATTAAACTAGTGGGGTGGGTGGCATCGTGCCTTGAGGCAAATTGCTGGAACTTCCCGTTCCGTAACGAAATGTTTGAGGATTTCTGAATGTTTTCAAATAGATTATTATAAATATTGTAACATTGTCCAATATTTATAAGAATTATATAAACTGAATTGCAGAGTTGAAATTATTTGTAAATTATATTAGAACTATAGTCAGAATTAAAAATAAAATCTGAAATATTTTTGATATACAAAAAACTAAAAAAAAAAAAACAAAAAAAGGGGACAATTTTTTTTTACAAAATCGATTATTTTGTTAAGACAAGCAGAAAGTTCTTTGAATCATTTAAATCTGACGCTTCGTTCTCTCAAAAACTGCAATTTTTTACATATTTAGCTCCGTATCTTCAAAATGGCTGGGCCTGCCTTTGCCAAAAACTAATAAACACTTCTCCCAATCATTACTAATTGAATGTTTTTTAGATCATTCAAATCGGATACTCCGTTCTCTCAAAAATACGATTTCTAATTTCTGCACTCTTTGCTGCGATCTCCGAAACGGCTGGACCTGCCTTTGCCAAAAACTAATCAGCTTTTTTCCCTATCAATAAGAATCGAATGTTTTTTGAACCATTCAAATCGGTTGATTCGTGCGCCCTAAAACGTGACTGGAAATTTGTTTCCATACATACATACACACACACACACACACCCACACATCCATTTTTTCTGAGGTATGCCAAAACGTTCAGAAACCTTCAAAACGTCGAGAAATGTAAAAATTTTCAATTCCGATTTTCGGCCCATTACAATAACTTACCCTACGGGAAGTTAATAATCATCTGAAACACTATTGATAATACAAATTAAATAAATTATGGAAAAAAATCACAAAAACCATATTAAAATGTTAATTAATGGATATGTCTTACAGATTTATTTATTGAGTATGAATGTCGGTAGGTTGTATTTGTTGTACCAGACCATGTCTTGAGATATAGAACCAATTCCCATAATTGATGGATTGTTACTATGTTTGCATTTTTTAAAAAAAATCCTTGCTCGCCTTTTCACAACTTCATATACAAAAGTTATATTCAGTCGATTGTGTAGATATTTATTGGATACATAATGATAAGTGATTGGGCTTATCTTTATTCCGGGTATTATTCTCAGTGCTTTATTTTGTATAATTTGTAATTTATTTATGTTTCCTTCTTGGTCATGCACCACGCAGGGGCTCCATAGGTTATCAAACAAGTAACATCAGTATAACATTAACAAACAAGCAGCATATCAAAAATCATCTAACAACCTTTAAGATCGTACCATTTTATCTTACTAAACAACATTTTAAACTATATAAAATCTTTTAATGGTCTTATATAGCCAATTATATTTGGTTCTACGGCGCACAATCGGTGAAAATATCTATTATAATTATTATACTATTTTTTAATATACTATTTTAAAATCTCGGTGCATTACTCGATTTTTTCATATGATTCATGTTAAGAACTAATCGGTTCAAAGCATTGAGAACACATAATTTACTTCAGTTAATCTAGCAATATATCTGCATTTCCTAAATTGCTAAATTTTAAATTAATAATGAATTATTGCTACTAAATGCTCTTCTTCAAGCTTTGTTATAAAATATTCATCAGCTCCTTGCTCAGAGTTATAGAAGCGACCGAGGCCGTGCCAAAGACGGTCGCTATTGATCTTTCAAATTTATTCTTTAGTATATCTCTTCCTACGGCTATGACGTGCGCTCTGTCATACAACTCGATTTTAATACCTTCTATGTCATCTTTTATCTCACTAAAAAGCGAAGAATTTGCTGATTCAAAATAATTCAGATGTTTTAATATCGTGGTGTAACATGGTAAATGTGTCCACACTTTTATATACAATTTGATGATCTTTCACATTCATTGTAAACATACAAAGTAATGGAACAATACAATAGTATGGGTAACTGATTATGATTAGAATATTGGGCAAAAATTCAAGTTCCAAAGAGCATCTTCGATTTGTAAATAATTCCAAATATTAACTTTTTACAGTGCAGTACAAATGCACTTAGAAGTAATTGTGTCTATGAAAAGCTAAGCAACTAGTGGTGCATGGCATCGTGCCTTAAGGCAAATTAAGCACCAGAATTAAATATTCGCGCAAAACAATTAATAATTAATAAATATTGATTAATGGTAATTAACAATTGTTTTAAATATTTCCAAAGAAAATAATTATAATTAGGGTAGGGCGGGGCTAGTTGAGCAAATTTTTACTTAAACGGATGTAGCTCCTCAATGAAATATCTCAATAAATTGCTATACGGCTTAATGGATTTGCTGTTTATCGCTTAACAAAAGTGTTAATACTATTTTTTGGTAATATTTAAAATATAAAATTCAAAAGCTACAGCTATTTAAATGCAAAAAGTCAAGTATGCTCAATGTACCCCATAGGTGGGGCAAGTTGAGCACTAAGAAAGTATAATGAAATTATAGGTTCAATGTCGATTAGTGATGTAATAAAATAAATTTCTAATAACCAGTTCTATATTTATAGTCTTTATTGACAGACAAAACAAAACTTATAGTAATTTTCTTTGAATAATTAACCAAAAGTAGAATCAACAAAACAATATCGTATCTTAGGAATTATTTTACTATTATATTCAGTATTTTTGTTTAAAATCATTTTTTCTTTATACTATTACTTATAGACTTAGCTTAAATCATAAAAATAATAATTTCTGGAAGTTAATGGTAATTGTCTTAGTGACAGAACAAGTTTAGCAACTATGCTCAACTAACCCCAACTCGGAATTTCAAAATAAAAGTGAGTTTATAAAAAAACCATGAGAATTATACCCAGAATCTTTGTGCATATTAAAAGTACTATAATTATATGGGAGAATAGCATTTACCTGATTCAAAAAAAATAAATACTACATTTGACTAAACCAGACGAAAACTCGTGATGAATTACTTTTTTACTTTTTGGTGTCAAATAAACAAAACGCCCGTGAGACTCACTCATTTGTCCAGCGGCCACTAGCGATCGCGGGATGTTTATTTCTCCCAAACCTCTATCTTTCCGCCATATAATGCCTAAACGGACGGTGAATAGTTTTCGAGATATTTCGATTGCTCAACTTGCCCCTATGCTCAACTAGCCCCGCCCTACCCTACCATATGTATATTTATTCGTTCATATAATATACAGTGACGATGTTATCGCTCAAAACACTTGAAAATATTTACATTAAGAAGAGATAAGGAATGAATCCATGTGAGGATATATTTCTTACGATTACAATAACGCATATGAAATATATACATTTTTAAACTGAATTGTTAATTCAAAATTACTATTTAAAGTATGAAACTTTGCATATTATTGAAAATTAATAAAAAAATATTTTCTGAAAATTTTGAAATTTGTTACAAGCATAGAAGTGAACTTTAAAATAAAAAATATTGGTACGGAAAAAATGTAGTAAAATTAGTACTCATGAAATCTCTACAAAATATCTGACAATTTGATGTACATATGTTTAATGATCATTTTAGATCGCCAAATATCTTTTTTTTTTACATTTTCCTCCACATCTCCGAGACCGCTGGACCTGCCGACACAAAAATTTAACCAATTCTCCCTTTCGTCAAAACAAGTAAAATGTTTTTTGAATTATTCAAATTTTACTAAACTTACCCTACAGGAATTTAATATAAAGAAATTTAACAACAGTTGCCATTTGCGAAGACAATAAGAGTTCTTTTACAGCAATAATTAAATAAATCTAAAATAAAATCTAATTAATTATAATGACATACAAGACCCAATATTTGCATAATACTTTTAATAGTTTTAAGTTTTGGTTGTCCCGCGTTCCTGTATTAATTGCACCTTGTGCAATATAGTAGGTAGTTATATATTTATAACAAATGCATTCTGAGTGGATAGATGACCATTTCAGACAGACTAGACGTCGACCAGACTCCCAAGCGCAAATTTTTAGATTACACCAGAGCCAACTGGCCAATTTTCAGAGACATCATCACAGACAACACACGACACACTATGCCAATCGATACCAACACTGACATTGAGGAAGCTGTAACACACCTTACACTGACGATCACAGACGCCGTACAACAGACTATACCGACACTAGACTCAAGAACAACACCAGCCAACGACTAGCCAGAACACACTTTATTGAAAATACAACTTAAAAATCATACAAAGAAACTGTGGCAACGTACCGGTGACAGACTACTCAAGGAACATGTTAACAGACTGACAAAAATTATTTTCAATGATATACGTGACCACCGAAACAACACTTGGACCAAAAGACTCGAGAACATAAATACTGACCCACACAAAATTTGGCAGACCTCCAGCATCCATACCTCCACTCAAATTAACTGACAACAATTACGCAACGACACCAGCAGACAAAGCGGAAATATTGGCAAAAAACTTTGAAAACATACATAAACAAAATGCCAATATGTCAAACGCAGACCTAAAACAAAACGTACACGAGACAATTCAAGACTTCACTGACCTCCACAGGGACAAAGACTTACGAATAGACCCTGCCACAGTTTCCGAAATAAAAACAATAGTTAAAAAATTACCGAACAGAAAAGCCACCGGACCGGACGGACTACAAAACATAATACTTAAACACTGCCGACGAACGCCTACATTTTACTTACCCGGATAATAAATAGAATAATGACAAAAGCTGCTTTCCCACTTCTTGGAAAACCTCCACCATATTCCAATAGTGAAGCCAAGGAAACAGCCAGACATACCACAGAACTACAGACCGATCACCCTCCTCAACACAATGAGTAAGGTAGCCGAAAAGTTACTACTCAAAAACTTAACAAACACATAAGACACAACAAAATCATACCTGACACACAATACGGCTTCAAA
>NW_020537646.1:41611795-41640757 GCF_003426905.1 Ctenocephalides felis | reverse complement strand
ACTGACTGACTTAGACAAAATTAAAGTATTGGACTGTGAAGTTGAGTGGTTCAAGGATGTCAAATATCTTGGTGTGACCCTGGACCATAGACTCAGCTTCACAAAACATGTTAATATAAAAATTGGACAGGCTTACGGGATGTTAAATCTACTGAGACCTCTCTTGAACCACAACGCCCGCTAAGCGTGAAGAACAAGCGAACACTTTACTTGACACTAATAAGACCGATACTGACATACGCCGCTCCGGCAGGAACGCGACGACTAAGACTAACTTACGAAACTACAGACATTACAAATAAGACACTACGACTCGTACTCAACAAAATAAGGGACCCACTGACTAGACATTACTACTCTTCAAAATACATACACAAACAGACTGACTTACCGACCATAATAGACTTTATAAAAAGCTCACTGAGAATTTTATCTAAAATGTGGGGATCATCCTAATGTTAACATCGCGGGCCTCGGCCAATACACAAGAGACGATATTTGGTATGGCAATCACGCCATGCCAAATATATACTGATCGACCCATAGCGGTAAATGAAACTTGGCTCGACGCAAATATTCTCCCATAAAGTGAATAAATCTTTTATTTTGTTTTTCTCCTTTTTGAGTTATTATTTGTTATTATAAATAGTGCTAAGTGATTTTTTTTGGGGAATAAATTTTCTTTCTCTTTTTTGTCACAGAATTATGTCACAACTTGTATATCTGAAATACTTATTATTGTATTGATAGAACAAATATGAAGGATGATATACCTACGGGTAAAAATCCGAAATGAGAAATATTATGTACACATATATATTCAATGAAATATATTTATTTATTATTATTATTATGAGTGGATAGATATTAATTTAGAAATATGAAATGCATTTGTATATATATGTACATATATTTTTAATTATAATAATTTAAAACATTTTTTTATAAACAAACTGTTCCTTTCAAAAAATATTTTTTCTCCTAGCGACATCTATTTTTCAACTTGGCCTTATTCCTTCTTTTTCCTATTAGATATTCCATGACTCACCTAGTTGACCTTGGATAGAGTTTTCAGACTCCGACAATCCTTGGCATTGCAGTAGTAGGAACGACTTGTAACAGATAACACATAATGCTAATTTTGATTTCCATATTTTAGATTTTAAATTATAACTGACTGATGATGAGACAAACCTAGTCTCGAAACGTTTGTAAAATTATTATTTAATAAATTAGTGCAAAAAAGAGTGTTGTTTGTTCATATTTATATATTATATGTTTATGTGTGTGTGCGTTAAATTTTTTGTTATAATTTGAAGATTTTTAATTAAGTTTCATTGTCTTTTGTCTAACTCAAATCTGACTACAAACATAAGATTATTTCTAGAAACTTGAGATTACATCAAATTTAAGCTGACCATTTGACGGTTCTATCAGGCCTTTAGCCACAAACGCGTGTAATTTACATTCAGTTGAACTAACATACATTGACGGTAACACAGTGATGCGATGCTCTTCCGGCCAGAACCGTGATTAATTGCCCGAAGAGATGAGAAACATTTGCTGCCAGCAAAACGATTTTGCCGCAAACACTCTGCACTATCGCATTGACATTTTGTCTGCTCTGCTGCTATGTTAAAGATTGAAACAATTAAAGTAAATAATTATAATCAAATCGAATAAAATTAATTGGATTTATAAGCAAATTAACAAATGTAAGATATATTCAAGCCAAAACCATTAATAGTGAGCATAAAATCGTTTTCACAAATTACTACAAAATTATACTCGAAAATTGTGAACATTATAAAAAAATATATTGACATTTTGCCTTAAGTCTTGATATGCGTAAATGATCAATTTAATCAATAAATATTTGAATTGTATATGATCTTCCTCTCTAATAATCCACTTGTTTACTTTCTAAGAGACTAACAGTCTACTTTTGTACCTGCCCACCTGTCTACATATCATCTGTGCAATATTTCTACATGTATATGAATCCATAATAATGATTTGTAATGAACCACAAAATGTGAGTTTTTTATTTTTTTTTTCATCTCCGAAATCTCTGGACCTGCCTTTGAAAAAATGTATAATGCTTTGCGAACTTATTCTACAGGAAGTTAATAATATCTGTGCAAATATCTAGGCAAATTGCTGAAACTTCTGGGACCTTAGTGAAATATTCGAGGAATATTACATGTTTTCAATTTGATAATTAAAAATAATGTAACTTTCATTATTTTTATTCTATCAAAAATAAATAAACAAAACTTAATCAATCGGATTTAAAATGAAGAACATTGTCTAATATTTCTAACTATTATATAAACTGAATTAAAAGTTAAAATTATTTATTTGAAGTATTATATATAAGTGATGTTTAAAATTTTAGCTAGAATTAAAATCAATATCCGAATCATTTTTTGATATTCAACCAAAAATTATTTTGAAAATTAAAAAAAAAAATGAAATAAAAAAACTCTTTCCCCAAAAGCAATTGTTTCATTAACACAAGCAAAAAGTTTTTTAAATCATTCAAATCGGATTCTTAGTTCTCTCAAAAACTGCCATTTTTGCACATTTAGCTCTATATCTCCGAAACGGCTGGACTTGCCTTTGCCAAAATCTAATCACCATTTCTCCCAACATTACGAATCGAATGCTTTTTAGATCATTCAAATCGGTTGATCCTCCTAAAAACTGACATTTTTACTACTTTTTGCTTCATATCTCTGAAGCCGCTGGACCTGTCTTCGTCAAAAACTATTCAGCATGTCTCCTCATCAATAGGAATCATTCAAATCGATTAATCCGTACGTCCGAAATCGTCGATGAAAAATTGTCTCCACACATACACACATACGTATTAATATTTCCTGAGGTATGCCAAAATGTTCAGAAACCCCTGAAACGTGAAGGTATGCAAAAGTTTTTATTTTACGGGAAGTTAAAAATTAGCAATCATGTAAATTAGTAGATGCTATTTTATTTATTAGAATGCTTTCTGAAAGTAATTCTTATAATTCTTGTAAGTTATAAGAATTTGGAGAATGTTTATATATTTGTTCGGAACAACCAAAATCTGAAATTTTAATGCAGATTTGTGAAGTACCTAGCTACTCATTATAGTCGCAAAAATGTCTTACTATTAGCACTGTTTCCTCAATTACACTGCAATCGTTGCATCTACTTTTACCAGAAAGTAATCTACTCTTTCATCAATATAAGAACATAATAATGAATATAAGTCCATATATTCATTTGGACTATTGAATTAGACGATAGGACCAATATAATAAATATAAGAATTAGACATCAGAAACATTTTTTCTGAATATTGTAAGTGTTCAAAATGCTTCAATATTGCTTCATCTAATACTGAAAACAAAATACAAGGAACAGAAATTTTCTAAAATTTAATTATATTTATTAGTGGAAAGCTTTTATAAATATTTTTTTTCAATTCCGTCAAGTATAAAACTTAGACATACATATACTTCATTTAATTTTCTCTCTTCACTCCATCTCTATATACTATTATGAATCTACCAATTCTGTTTCCACATAGTACATTTATGTCCTTATTATAAGTTCATATAGATGAAAAAGGTATAGAATAATAGCTGTCCGATCCGGCTTCGCACGTATCATATAACGTATCATTCTATCGTATATAAAAATTACATAATGTCTTATTCAATGATTCATTGTGATGCTTATTAATCCAAATTCGTTTTGTCTTTTATATTGTCAAAAGACAATGGATATAAAGATAAGCCTACTCTGTAGTAAGACTACTCTTGAGAATGTATCACAATTTGATACAAATAATTTGCCTTCAATAGTGATGTTACTTATTAACAATAGTGATGTTACTTAATAGCGAATTTAGCGTACTTGAATTCAAAAGTTTGTAAAGAATAATTAATCTTGTTTTTACAAAAATACTTGTTTGAACTTTTGTTTGTATATATACTATTGAAGCTCGATAGATAACACAGCCTACATTTATACTCCTAAATTTTTAACTTCCCATAGGGTAAGTTATAGTAATCGCAAAGAACGAAAATATTTTTTTAGCAAAATTATTTGCTTATGGTTTTGTTTTGAGGTTTTCTCAACATGCATACATGTGTGTGTGTTGTGTGCATATGTAAGTGCGGATACAATTTTTTGTAGACGATTTCGAGAGAACGTGGAGACCTGCTGATTAGTTTTAAAAAGGCAGGTCAAACCTTTCAAAATTTTGTTTTTGAGGAAAAGGAGCGTCCGATTTGAATGAACAATGAACATAAAACATTTGAGAAGACAAGTCTAGCGATTTTGGTGATCCAACAAAAAAACTTTACAAAAATGACAGTCAAAAATATTCATTAAATATATATACATAAAATTGTCAGATATTTTATAGAGATTTTACGAATTTTGTTTACATGGGTTCTGTACCAATGTTTATAATGTTTAACCCATATACCAAAAATGTTTCAAAAATAAATCATAATCAGATCACACGCTAAAAATAAATAAAAAAAATTCATATTTTTAAAAAAGCCGATTTTTTCAATTTTTTCTACAATATTATGAAACTTTTAGAAATTGCAAACTATGGTTCGGTAAGTTGCAGCAATTTTCCTTAAGGAACGATGCCATGCACCACTAGTTAACTTCCCGTAGGGCAAGTTATTGTAATGGGTCAAAAATCGAAATTGAAAATTTTTACATTTCACGACGTTTTGAAGGTTTCTGAACATTTTGGCATACCTCAGAAAAAATTGACGAGTGTGTGTGTGCGTGTGTGTATGAATGTATGGATACAAATTTCCAGTCACGTTTTCGGGCGCACGGATCAACCGATTTGAATGGTTCAGAAAACATTCGATTCCTATTGATAGGGAGAAGAGCTGATTAGTTTTTGACAAAGGCGGGTCCAGCCGTTACGGAGCTACGGAGCAAAGAGTGCAGAAAATAGAAATCGAGTTTTTGAGAGAACGGAGTATCCATTATTTGAATTCAATTAGTAATGACCGGGAGAAGTGTTTATTAGTTTTTGGCAAAGGCAGGTGCAGCCATTTCGAAGATACGGAGCTAAATATGTAAAAAATGGCCGATTTTGAGGGAACTAAGCGTCCGATTTAAATGATTCAAAAAACTTTCTGCTTGTCTTAACAAAATAATTGATTTTGGAAAATTGTTTCAACTTTTTTTTTAAAAAAAATATTTTTTTTTGAATATCGAAAATAATTCAGATTTTATTTTTAATTCTGACTAAAGTTCTAATATACCTTAAACAAATAATTTCAACTCTGCAATTCAGTTTATAAAATTCTTATAAATATTAGACAATGTTACAATATTAATAATAATCTATTTGAAAACATTCAGTATTCCTCGAACATTTTGTTACGGTACGGGAAGTTCCAGCAATTTTCCTTAAGGCACGATGCCATACACCCAACTAGTTTATATAAATTTTAACTAAATAGTTGGTGTCAGTGTATAGGAAGTTTTTTATGTCCAATTTTAACTAAATATGTGGTGTCACAGTATACGGATTATTTTATTTCCATTGGCCCAGTATCTAAGCAAACACATTATATATTAGCGGTAAACAGAGAAAACACAGAAAATAAATGGTTATTTGAAGAACAAACAGAAAATAAATGGTTATTTGGAATATTTTTACTGATACATTCTCTTCTAATCATTATGACATCCCAACCTCGACAGGATGATACCAAATTTTCACTTGAAGTTATTGATCTCGTTTCCAAATAGCTGCAATAACACAATTAGTAAGGCAACAAATCACAAAGTAAGACAGGCCACAAAATTAGGGCAAATTGCAGGAACTTTCCGCACCGTAATTAAAAATCTTGGTACGGAACCCAAAAAAATTTACACAAAATGTGTACACATTATTAAAATCTCTATAAAATATATGATAATTTGATGTACATATGTCCAATAAACATTTTTGACCGCCAAAAAGCATTTTTGAACTAATATTTATTGAGAGTCCATAACCGCTAGACCTGCCTTCCCAAAAATTCAATCAGTTTTTTATCTTATCGATACAAGT
The DNA here is from genome assembly GCF_003426905.1 of Ctenocephalides felis. Taxonomy (NCBI): domain Eukaryota; kingdom Metazoa; phylum Arthropoda; class Insecta; order Siphonaptera; family Pulicidae; genus Ctenocephalides; species Ctenocephalides felis. The sequence continues at coordinate 41,634,672 of NW_020537646.1, read as the reverse complement.
AAAATGTTTTTTGAAGTATTAAAATCAGACGCTCCGTTCTCTTAAAAACTGCGATTACCGTTTTTAGCACTTTTTTCCCCGTATCTTTGAAACTAATCAGCACGTCTCCTTATCAATATGAATCGAATGTTTTTATGAATTATACAAATTGGTTGATCGGTGTTCCCGAAATCGTCGACGAAAATTTGTATCCGCGCACACACACACACACATACATAAATTTTTTTCTGAGGTATGCCAAAATATTCAGAAACCTTTGAAACGTAAAAATATATAAAAATTTTCATTTTCGAATTTTCTTGCGAATACTATAATTTACCCTAGGGAAAGTTAATAAAATAATAATAATAATAATAAATAATATAAGATTCAAATTTTTTTGGCATGTGAGTCAATTTTGATTTGATTTATTGAAAACTTAAAAACCAAGTAACAGCTATAGAAATTGACTTGCTTTACTCATTTTAAATCTGTGTAAGTGTGTACTATGAAAATGTCATGTATTCGTCAATCTATTAGGGAACCGACCGCAGTAATCCTAATATCAACAACTTCTTAGCAATCTGTTATCAATTGCTCCTAGAATTGGCTTTCCTAATATCAATTAATCCATAATCTTCCCCGTCAACTTGTGACAAGTTTCTCAGACTTTGGGGTCATAGAATAATTAATTAACAAATCCATTACATTACGCCATCAAGTTAGTGGGGACAGATCCTATTCGCGCTCGCTTGAATCTTTAAGGGAAAATGCGATAAGCCTGGGTCTATGGCACTTTCCTTGTATATTACTTTCCTACATCGATACATCGTACAAGTCGTAAGTCCTCCGATAAAAACCAGTACAACTGAATCGATGAATAAATGGATGAAATTTAGATATTCTTCGTCTTATAAAAATGTATCACCACGAGTTGGCTTGGATTACGAGTTGGCTTTGGAGAGATGAATCATTAAAAGAGATTGAGTTGAAGTCATGACATCGAGTAATATGTAAAACCATATTTATGAAGATTTTTAATAAATTTCAGATATTTATAAAATGTTTTTTTTAATAAATATAAAATAGTTCTCAATAAATAAGTTTACACATCGGTGGCCTCCTACTCCTACTTTTACATGACTATTCAAATTAAAAAGAACTCGAGATATTATATTTTTATATATTAAATGATAGTAAAAGTCTTGATTATTGATTAATTTTTCGAGAATATGGAATTGAATATATGAAATTTTCATATAGAGCAGCTAGCGGCTGTCTGTAACTAGTATCAAACGTTTTTAAATAGGAATATAAACGGATAGCATATTAATTTTAACTTCCCGTAGGACAAGTTAGAGTAATCGCAAAAAAATCGAAAATGAAAAATTTTATATATCTTTACGTTTCTGAACATTTTGGCATAGCTTAGAAAAAATGGATGTATGTGTGTATGTGTATGTATGTGTATGTGTGTAGGTGTGTATGTGTGTGTATGTGTGTGTGCGGATACAAATTTTTGTCGACGATTTTGGGAACACGAATCAACCGATTTGAATAATTCAAAAAACATTCGATTCGTATTGAGAAGGAGACTTGCTGATTAGTTTTTGGTAAAGGCAGGTCTAGCCGTTCCGAAGATACGAGGCAAAAAGTGCCAAAAACGGTAACTTAGATTTTAAGAGAACAGAGTGTCCGATTTTAATAATTCAAAAAACATTTTACTTTTATTGACAAGATAAAAAACTGATTAAATTTTTGGGAAAATAAGTTAAAAAAACGCCTTTTGGCGGTCAAAAATGATCATTAGACATATGCACATCTAATTATCATATATTTTATAGAGATTTTCGTAATGTGTACACATTTTGTGTAAATTTTATTGGGTTCCGTACCAAGATATTTAATTATGGTACGGAAAGTTCTAGCAATTTGCCAATATTGCCATAGCTACTGTCCCGTAGGCCGATGCAATAAACAGAACTGTGCAGGTCCGTCATTTTTGAAACATAATACAAAATTGATCTCTCAGAAAATTTACTTACAAGGGAACCCTCAAGTTTACTCTTCTAGGATTTTGATGAAACTTCGCATGGTAATAGAGTTGATAGTAAAACCGAACTCAATAAAATATAAGAGAAAAAAAGTTAGTGAAGAGTTTCGTTCGGCGCATCTTATTATTATCTTAACTTTGATATCATTTTAAATAGTGATGTATGGTGTTTCTCATTGTATTGTTAAAATTTGCTAAAAGCAAAAATATTCACTGATAGCAAGATCATATGCTCTTTCCCAAATAATATGATCAACCTTTGATCATGTATAACAATTTTTGTGAATGATAAATTGTATAAATAGTTATTTTAATTATTGTACAAAAACACACCTGGGGTTAATTGAAACAAAACCATGGGGCTAGTTGTGATATATAAAAATTATATACAGTTTCATTTCATGATTGGGTGAAATGTATAGTTTGTAAGATGTGGGCATCAAATGTAGATTGCCCACATGTATAATAGTATTATGATATTATTTTAATTACATTTATGATATAATTTATATTACATGAGACATTATATATTTTATTTTATTAATTATAGTTTACGTTAATGTATAAGAAGAATAACTTAGAAACATGTCTGTTTTTTTACCTATTTTGATCTTTTTATCTAACTTTGATATCATTTTAAATAGCGATGTATGGTGTTACTCATTGTATTATTGATATTTACTAAAAGCAAAAATATTCACTGGAAGCAAAATAAATTGTTAACTTCCCGTAGGGTAAGTTATAGTAATCGCAAAAAAATCGAAAATGAAAATTTTTATATATCTTTACGTTTCAGAGGTTTCTGAACATTTTGGCATACCTTAGAAAAAATGGATGTAAGTGTGTGTGTGTGTGTGTGTGTGGTGTATGTGTGTGTGTATGTGTGTGTATGTGTGTGTGTATGTGTGTGTGTGTATGTATGTACGTGTGTGTATGTATGTGCGGATACAAATTTTCGTCGACGATTTCGGGAACACGGATAAACCGATTTGAATAATTCAAAAAACATTCGATTCGTATTGATAAGGAGACGTGCTGATTAGTTTTTGGCGAAGGCAGGTCTAGCCGTTCCAAAGATACGGGGCAAAAAGTGCCGAAAACGGTAACTCAGTTTTTAAGAGAACGGAGCGTCCGATTTGAATAATTCAAAAAATATTTTACTTGTATTGACAAGATGAAGAATTGATTAAATTTTCATGAAGGCAGGTCTAACGGTTTCGGAGATCAAATGAAAAAAGTAAAAAAAAATGCCATTTGGCGGCCAAAAATGATCATTAGACATATGCACATCAAATTATCAGATATTTTATAGAGATTTTAACAATAAGTATGACAGTCCTATAAGTTTACAGTCCTATGGGTTCCGTACCAGTGTTTACGCGTTAGGCGGCGACGTGGCGCTTTACGCTCTTTGATAATTCGTCTTTATGCAGTTAAAGCAGTACGATTGCTTTGAAAAAAAGTTTAGATCTTTCAAAATATGTCACAATAAGAAAAATATTTTTTTTTTCAAAAAAAAAAAAATAAAAAAAAATTTTTTTTCGAAAAAAAAATTTTTTTTCAAAAAAAAAGTAATTTTTTGTCCAATTTATAGTTTTTCAAAAATCTTATTTTTTCGAAGTAAAATTTTTTCAAAATTGTTAATCGTTTTTTAAAAAAAAAATAATTTTTGGTACAATTTGGGCACGATGCCTTAATTGCCTTAAGACAGAATTCCACTTACAGCTAGTTTAACCCATAAAAATACAAAATAAAATGTACAAAAACTCTGTCAAATAATCCCTGTTTAAAAAACCGTTACGAATCGGCTTGGCGCATCTGAACCACCTACAACATTAATCTTGCTTATAAGACCTTTGAAGTAAATCTATTTAATATGCCTTAAATGCGTTCTTGTTACAAAAAGTAATTTTCCAGGATTGTTTAATAATGTTCAAATGGTATTCTTTAGAGAAAGTTTTAAAACTGTCTGTTTAAGAAATAATTGGGCTCAAGAGAATGCAAACTTAATATTTCATAATTGTTTACACTGTCACATCAAAAGGAAGTTCTGAAAAAGATGTTTCTCAACTAGAGTTTACAATGAATCGTAAGATTAATTAAAACAATTACGCTCTACAATTTATATATGTATTAGTGTATAAAATGTATTTACTTGAAATTGTGTAAAAAGAGTTTGCTTTCTAACATGGCTTTATACAATGGTACATTGTTCATTTTTTACAATTAAATTGCATATGAGTATGAAATGAAAATGCATTTGAAAAGAAACGAAAATGATAACTCAGCTTTCAAGAGAATGTAGCGTCCGATTTAAATAAAAATTTAAATTAAAAAATCACTAATGAGGCAGGTACAGCAGATTCGAAAATATAATAAAAAATGCTAGTCAGATTTTAATTTTTGTATTTGTCAATTGCCTTCTTATAATAATAATTGATCACAATTAATCACAATCAAAAACCTTTCAATTTATAACAATTTATACTAATATAATAATATTGAATATTGCGTTAGAACTGCAATACTTGTAAACAAAAAACGAACATATTTAAAAATTTGGAGCAGTCTGGGTTTGTAATCACCGAGTATTATACACGTTTCGAGCAACTTGATATTTAGCAGAAGTGATAATCACTTGAAATATAGATTAAAATATGGGATTTACGGGACTCGTGTTCCCGAAATCGTCGACGAAAATTTGTATACGCACACACACACATACAAATATACATACAAACCACACACGCACACATTTTTCACACATACATCCATTTTTTTCTAAGGTATGCCAAAATGTTCAGAAGACCTTAAAACGTAAAGATATGTAAAAAAAAATATTTTGGAAATTTTTGCAATTACAATAACCTACCCTACGGAAAGTTAAAAAACATTTTACTTGCATTAACAAATTGAAAAATCGATTGAATCTTTGGGAAGGCAGGTTAATCGGTTTTGGAGATCTAGTAAAAAAAAATGCCATTTGGCGGTCAAAAAAGATTCTTAGACATATGCACATCAAATTATGATATTTTATTGAGAATTTAATAATGAGTATGAATTTTGTTTACATGTCTATGGGTTCTGTAACATTGTTTCGTTAGACTGTGATTTTTTTCAAAAAATTCAAAATTCTCAAAAATCGTTTTTTTTTCGTACCGTAATTTAAAAATGTGGAAATATGAGAAGTTTGAATATTTTCGGAAGGCATTATTTTTTGACATTTGTTGAACATTTTGAAAACATTTGTATTTAAAAAAAAACCAAAGCTACTGCGTAGCTGTTTTAGATACGAAATATCGAAGCGCGTAAGTGCCGCATCCCTGCCTAACGATTAAACATTTCAAATCTTGGTACGGAACCCATAGAAATGTAAGTAATATTTGTTAGTTTTAAAAACCATAGAAATGTAAATAATATTTGGGCTTATTATTAAAATTTCTATAAAAAAGTTTAAAAGATAAAAACTATCTTTTTTTAAAAAAAAATAATTTTTGTACGCGAAATTTCAATTTGCCTTAAGGCACGATGCCACTAGTTGAATTTGTCGTTTGTCCCATATAACACGAAATAATTCGCAAATAACATGGTCGTTTTTAGAACGTAACTACCGCGTTATGCGGGGATGACCGATATTTCATTAAAATAGATAACATCTAAATCTTGTTTCTTGGCCTTTTCTATTTCTTATATTCTTATATTCTATATATATATTATATATGACGATTTTGGATATAAATTAAGGCTCACTCGCTAATTTTGCGCCCTAGTTTAGTGGTGGCACTAATTTCATAAAGAGAAACGTAATATATTTATATATAATTTACCAAATTCACTACAATATCCGTAGTTTTTTTGAATTTCAAAATAAAATAGCAGCAGCATTTCTTTTCACAATATTCCATGGAGTCGAGCTTAAATCAAAACTTGCAATACAGAGTCGCAGAATGTCGATTACATTATTTCGATTATTGAATTGGATCAAGTATATCGAGGTCGAGTTAGTATATGGTTCAAAATCCTCCCCCGTGTAATGCCGTACCGAGCAATAGCTGTCAGTAATTGGATTGGCGGACAAGTAAGGCTTCTCTCCATGGACAAGAAACGCGATTTGCTTTCAGAACACATCAGGCAACTCTTAGGAGAAGATCATTCGTATAATAACCGATGACCTAATAACGTTTCCATAATAATTTTGGCATTTCTAATTTCTGTTGTTCTTATTTTTATATAATAATAATAAATATAAAATATTTTCTTACACTAATATATATTTGCATCTTGGATACTGCGAACACATTCCACAAGTTTTAAATATGTGAATTCAATAAAAAGAAATTTATCATATTTATATAAGCAAATATCATCAAATCAGTATTTCACATCCAAAGCAGAAATAAGAAATTTAAAATTTAACTAGAAGTATAATTGTAAAGACCTGGCGTTATGTTTATCGTAAAAGTTAGCTATTACACTGAACACATTAACTCTAATTACCTCGAAGGACCAGAAATAATTTATTACTAAATAGCCTTTAAAAATCGTTTGAAAAATTGTTAGATTAGTATATAATTTGTAAGATATTAACGGTATTAATGTATAAGGAAAATCTTTCTCCACTTACGGAAAATAGTAGCAGTGCGGTAGAAAACCCAAAGCGTTATTTAGGATCCTTTTTTATCAATTATCAAGAAACAAAAACTGACTTTCTTACTTCTTTGAAAATTTTAAAAAATATACGAATATAATTTGAAAAGTATATGCACTAGCAAATATCATGTTAGTCGAAATGTTTGTATTATAAAACTATATATTTTACCATTTTGCAATCCTGATTAAATGCGCAAATTTTTTATGGAATTTTCTAACACACTTTAGTATATTTTTATAAAAGAGCATATCAACTTTAAAAGTCGACCAATTTAACAAATTTAAATTCACAGTTTAACATACAGTCATAATTCTAAAGAACTTGGGGCAATCGTTATATTAATTTTGACTGTGGTTCTATAAATGTTATTCACGGATATGGATCCAAAGTTCATCTTCAAAATGATTAAAAATGAATCACAATAAACAAAAATGTTCACAGTTTTAAAGAGGCTCTAGGTTGCTTAATAGCTATTAAGCTTATTAACTAATATTTTACCTAGCTCAAAATTTTCAAATTAAATGAAATATAAAAAAAAATCATGATAATTACGATTAATACTATCATTCCGCTTCGGTTTGATGTTGAGTTCTGGGACACTCTATATGAGGCACAAAGGCTCAATTTAACTTTGAGCATTTAAATTATGAAAACCAAACCCATTATATCACAACAAATAACGCACATCAAATAAACAACTATCTGACTATGATCAGTATAACTACCAGCTAATTTATTATGGTAGAAATGTGTTTTTTCTTTTTTTCCTCAATTTGTAGCGGGGTCCTTATCACCTCGTAGGTGGGGTACATTGGGACGGCCCAGAGGCATACTGGTTCAATGTCTTATTTTAATTTTTAAAAGCAATTTTACAAAATAATAACTATTGAATAACTACATTACAAAGAATAACTACATTATTCAACCAATGGAAAATATAAATTCGCTTTTTACAGTGATAACACTGTATATAGACTTGATCTAGTATATTGTCAGAAATATTCATCAGCATAGCTGGAATAACTATTTATTTAATTTATTTTTGAACAATTCCTTTTCTCAACTTAATTAACTTTTTTATTTGCTATTTTTATTTTTTACACATTTGGTAAATGTTGGTAGAGGTTATATAGAAATAACAATTGGATCTAACTTAAAACTAACAATACATCTTATAAAACAATTAAATAACGTATACTTAAAAATTATGTTAAAGTCTCGTAAAGTAAGCAACAGTGCTCACAACCAAAAAAAATAACAACGGAAAAAACTTTTGTTATGGGTTTTCAAATATTGTCATTTATTTCCCATAAGCCACTCTTTTCGCGCTACTTTCAAATGTTGTTGTTAAAAAATTCTTAACTTTACTGGTTTTTATAACACAAAAGAATATATATATATATATATATATATATATATATAATTTATGATTTCAACGAACATATTCCACTGTGACCTGTATCTCGCTGACTATTAGTATATGGAGTAATAAAGTCAGCTCACAAAACGAGCGATTAACCCTCGATTAGTGCGCTATGGAGGACGATTCTGCCTTCAACTAAATATAGATTTTAATTATAACATGTGGTATCACGGCGAGTAGTTCCCGGACATGTTATGATGTGTCAGAAGCAATCCGTCCGTGGATCTTTCATCACTATATAATAATTCTTGTGCAAAAAGCCATAAAAATAAACTGCCATTAAATTGAGCTAAACTATTCCTACAATTGATTTATAGATGAGCTACCTAAACCATAGGTATATAGTTTATGGGCTATAAAAGCTATAAAAAGGGTCCAGTGTTCACGTGTTATTCGCCTATATAATTTATCAAAAAATGTAGTAGTATGTAAATATATAATCATGCTGCAAAATTATACAATGGTTAATTTATATTATTACTAGTTTGATGTGGTTAACATATTTTCAGAGGGTTTTCTAAACATTATATTTCGATATAAGACATTTAGAGCTCCAATACCATACTAAATCTGAATACCGGAATTCGATATTTAAAATTTGAAACTAGTGGTGCAAGGCATTGTACCTTAAGGCAAATTTCTTGAAAGCAATTTTTTTAATAAATATATTTTTTTGTTAATACCAGCAAAAACATTTTTTTTTTGAAAATTGAAAAATTAGATTTTTTGGAATTTTGAAATCTTTGAAAGAATTTGACTATTTTTAAATTTGTAATATTTTGAAATTTTAGAAAATTTTTAACCTTTTTTTTAAGTAATCGCGCTGCTTTACTTGTGTGGAGAAAAATCGATGCGCGTAAGCGCGGCATCACGGCTTAATGAATGAAAATTGGTACGGAACCCATAGAAATTTCAGATGTAAAATATGAACAATAACATTATATTTCTAAAACTGCCGCTTGCGGATGAGTCGTAATCTACTCGATATATGTAAAACATATTACGTTAGTTCAACTTTTTACATAATACCGGAAATACCGAATTACCAATACCGATATTAAATACCGGACAAAAAACGTCCGTGATCCTGTTCTTGTAAGATCCAAGCGCCTTGTATGGTAAATATACTAAAATGAACAAAATAATTTAGTTTTGTCGCATAAAAAATATTTTGTTTCAAACACAATGATCCCTATTACCCTATTGACCTTACTACACTTAGAGCATCACTGTCTATCATTACCTATTAATGTAAATAACTAGTGGGGTGGGTGGCATCGTGCCTTAAGGCAAATTGCTAGAACTTCCCGTACCGTAACGAAACGTTCGAGGAATATTGAATGTTTTCAAATAGATTATTATAAATATTGTATTATTGTCTAATATTTATAAGAATTATATAACTGAATTGCAGAGTTGAAATTATTTGTTTAAAGTATATTAGAACTATAGTCAGAATTAAAAATAAAATCTGAATTATTTTCGACATACAAAAAATTAAAAAAAAAAAAAAAAAAATGGTACAAATTTTTTTTTTCCAAAATCAATTATTTTGTTAGGACAAGCAGAAAGTTTTTTGAATCAATTGAATCGGACGCTCAGTTCTCTCAAAAACTGCCATTTTTTGTACATTTAGCTCTGTATCTTCGAAATGGCTGGGCCTGCCTTGCGAAAAACTAGTAACCCTTTCTCCCAATCATTACTAATGGAATGTTTTTTAGATCATCCAAATCGGATGCTCCGTTCTCTCAAAAACTCGATTTCTATTTTCTGCACTCTTTGCTCCTTATCTCCGTAACTGCTGGACCTGTCTTTGCCAAAAACTAATCAGCTCTTCTCCTTATTAATAGGAATCGAATGTTTTTTAAACCATTCAAATCGGTTGATCCGTACGCCCGAAAACGTGGACGAAAATTTGTATCCATACATACATACACACACACACACACACACACACACACACACATCCATTTTTTCTGAGGTATGCCAAAACGTTGAGAAACCTTCAAAACGTCGAGAAATGTAAAAATTTTCAATTCCGATTTTCGGCCCATTACAATAACTTACCCTACGGGAAGTTAAAAAAGTAAATATATGTAATAAATATATGATTGGTTAAACATGATTTTCCTAATATCAATTTTATGCATTGCTAACTCGAGAGAAAGATGTATATAAGTTCGGTTGAGAGGAAGGATTCGAATTTTGAAAGGCAGACCCTCATCAGACGAGATCGTTTGAGTAATTTGTCGGCGTTATTGCCCGCTTTGCCTAATTTGCCTTTTGTTGTTTCAATGTAATTGCGACCCTGCTTTAATTTATGAGTAACAGACGCACGTTTTGTTTCTTTCTCGAGTTTTTGTAATTTGCTTTAAACGCATACTTATTGTGTGCATAAACAAAACGCTCTTTAAAATTTTCGTTAAAATATTTGAGAATATAAAATAATTATTGTCGAGTTTGGATTTTCCCATTATGTATCATAATAATCAGTAGAGAAGACTGGGTGCACTTGTGCCACTTTTGGTTTTATCAGCTATAATTTTGTAAACTTACCAGTTAGCTGAGAGAAAATTGAATTAAATGGTAATTTGAAAATATGTCTACATGGAAACACTGAAATACTATCCTTGAATAAGATAGATTAGTCATATAATCAAATTGTACAAGAAAAAGGCGAGTGTCATAATCGTCGAAACTCTCTGGGACGGTTGTGATAGGTATAAAAATATGTTAAAAAGCAATAGGTATTTTTGTTTTATTTTTTTTTCATTCATTTGTTCATAGCAATCAAGATACAATTTATCTTATAAGCTATTGTGACTAGTAGAACAAAATATCGAGTACTGAGTAAATATCGATACTTTGCGGTCGATAGTGAGTACTTTTGGTATCGATTTTCTAGCTCGATCTATTTGCCAATATCGATCTTTTTCGTCGATAGTACTTAAAAAGAATCGACAGCGTAATCTATGAACCCCACAAATCGACCAACTATGAACAGCACTCATTGCAAATGCAATACAATAGTCTCTCTAGGTGGTCGTAACTGTTCAAAGAATTGTCCAAAAACGATCCCTCAGGGTCATCAGTCTCAAAAACCCAAAATGAATATGACCACACTAATAAATAAAGATGTTTATTTATTACTCTTATGTAAAATGAAACGGATTTTAAAATACGTTAAATTTTTTATAAAAACATATTCAACAAATAAAGTATGATTATTTTGCGTTTACTATATATTGATTGTTTTTTACGCAAAATACTAATACATAGAAATTGATGAATATTATTATTTGAATTAATTATATTTCGATTCTTTTTACGCAAAATACTAATACATAGAAATTGATGAATATTATTATTTGAAATAATTATATTTCGATTCTTTTTTACGCAAAATACTAATATATAAAAATTGATGAATATTATTATTTTAAATAATTATATTTCGAATCTTTTTTAACACAAAATACTCATGTTTTGAAATTTTTGAATTTCAACATGCGAACATATGGGTTTGAGTTTCTCGGAACCATTTAAACTTTAAATACCATCGCTCCGAAGGGATGTTTCTCTACAAGTGTCGAAGATAATATATCTTGACCGTCATTAACAATAAACTGAATGTTTATTGCTTTCCGTTTATTTCTTCATATTGCAGTTTTATGCAAACATGTAACGATTTTTTAAAGTTGGTAAAATTATTCATATAAAATATTCAATAATTATGAAATATTATTTTACTTAAAAATATTAAAAATATTATTGTGCTTAAAATACTTGTATCAGACCATTATATTGTTTTAATCAAAAATACTCAACTATTATAACTTGTCTTTTTTTTGAAAAATTATAGAATTTGAAAGTAGTATTGAAAAATTACTGTTAAAATTTTACAATATTGAAAATGATTCTGATTTAACACATCAGATGCAAGCAATAGAATTCATTCTAATATTGTGATATGATATTTAATGAGTTTTAGATCTTTGTTGCACTTATGTTTGATTTTTATGAAAAGTACTCAAAATTCGATATTGAGTACTATCGATACTTTCGCCACGATATTTTTTTGGCATCGATATTTTGATTAGATACTTTTCAAAGTACTCAATATCGATCTTTTGGCTCGATACTTCTAACACTGATTGTGACACAAAGAAGAAAGAATAAAAAAAATAAAAATAATAATAATAATAATAATGAATAAATAAAAAAGTAAATAAAAAATAATAATAAGTATATTAAAGAAAAAGAAAAAAAATGAAATAATTAACTAGAGTTCACTCCAATGAGTGAAGTCTAGTGTTTCATTTAATTCTTCTTGGTGATGAAGAGCCGATTAAGGAAGCAATGAGCTAGTTGTAGTGGCACTCAATTTTTGATTTTCTGCGACATATGGAATATTTAAATCTTTATGAATAGCATGGTTAGTAATGTACCACGGTGCGTTGACTATATTTCTTAATATTTTGTTTTGACATCTTTGCATCATTACAATGTTGGATTTGCTTGCGCATCCCCATAACTCGATACCGTAAGTCCAAACGGGTTTTATGATGCATTTGTATAGCATTACTTTATTATACAGCGAGAGCTTAGAGTTTCTTCCTATAAGCCAATTGATTTCTTGGGCTTTGAACTTGATTTGTTGAATTTTGGCATTGATGTGTTGCTTCCAGGTTAGTCTGGAATCCAAGTGCATGCCCAGGTATTTGACCACATTCGTTTGTGGTATTATACGTTGGTTAAGGGAAACTTGAGGGCAAGTATCTTTTCTCAGCGAAAAGGTAATATGCTTCGATTTGGCCTCGTTGATTTTTATTTTCCATTTTTTGGACCAAGTCAAAGCAATAGGTATGAACACCAAAATAACTGTTATTGTCAGAAACGACTTTATTGTCAGAAATATATAACAGAATATAACATAATTATTTACATAAAGCTTATAAATATAATATTACAATTAAATATTATTTTCTTTTCCCTTTCACTTTTGTATTTGCCTTAGTTAGCCTGATTTTTTTATCTATATTTAATCTTCACCCGAAAAGACAAGAATTACATATCTCAACCGTACCCACAAAATTTGTAGCCACCGTAACCAACGCACACATTTGGAGAAACTAATTGCTACTAATTAACTACTAATGTTCAACTTAAAGCAAACTGACAAACAAAGTAATCTCACTGTTAGTATTAAAAGAAATCGAACGGAAAATCTTACCTCTGACTCTTTAAAAGCAATGCGGTCATCTTGTTAACGTAGGGAGCCGTCTGAAAGTAATAATAGTGGGAACTTGTTCATAACATACAACATTAAACAACAACATTTTTTCCCCTTGGACCTTTTCTCAAAATCAGTATTGTTAAATGTTATGACGAATGTTATTGCCGTACCTAGTCTCCCCTATTATTACATTTATTTAACGTATCATGACTCATAAAATAATATACGTATTTCTTTGTTCACTAGTATTTACTAGTACATAATATATTTTTCACGACTTTTAAAGAGAAGGGTCAAATGGGTACACGTCTGTGCCACTATTTTTTGATCAACCATAACTTTGTTAAATTACAAGTTAGCAGGAAGAAAAGCAAATTACAGATACTTAAAAAAACGTTTTCGATTTTTACTTACCTTACGGGAAGTATATAATTATAACTCTGCAATTTAATTTGAAACTGTAATATAATTCTTAAAAATATGAGACAAAGACAAGGATTATGTTTTGCTTATATGTATATGCATGCATATGTTTCTTGTAAACATATATAACAGTCGTCGCTCAAACATAAGCACATATGTTAGATCTATAAAATTCGAATGATGAAATTTACATAATTTATAATATCTTATTTGAATATGCTCCAAAGATCTTAGATTCCAATGCACTTAATATTCATTATTAAAAATTCTTGCTTTAAGTCATGAAACTCCACTTCTTATAACAAAGTACATCATCGCATCAAGCATTATCATGTTATCATGTTACCTGGTCTATACAAGGTATACCTTTCGAAGAGCAGCCGCACCCGTCTGATTTATCGATTGTATCGAGGCGTCAACAAATCGCCCTTGGACAGCACAAAACTATACATTCGGGATAATGAAGGGATAAATGGAATGCTGGCAGGCATGGAAACTGGAAGAATTCTACTAATTGTGATCGATGATCAACCCGCACAGCAACGAAGCCAAGGCAATTTTTACACAGACATGACCGGGCTAAGTGAGATGGAATTGGGAATTAGTGATAAGTGATATTGGATGCCACCGAGATATATCTTATATAAACAAACGTATATAATATATCATTCATTATGTGAAATGGACTAGTATAGGTTAATGCATACCTATAATATTATTTATCTGTTTAATACTTATATTAGGGTAGAGCGGGGTTAAAAGTCCGCGGGTAAAAAGGTCTACCTCCGAAATCTCAAAAAATAGTAGTGTTATAAATTTTTTAACAACAATATTTGAAAGTAGAGGGGAAAAGATGTATAACCAACCATCACCTTGAATCTTTGGACGTCGAAATTGAGAGATGCAATTTAAACAGCAATTCAAATACTAACGTTTGAAAATGCATAAGAAAAGTATTTTATTTGGTTGTCAGTTTTTTGGTTGTGATCACTGTTGTTTAGTTTACGAAACCTTGAGAATGTTTTTAAGCATACGTTATTAAGTTGTTTTATAAAGTATTATTACTTCTGAGTTACGCCTTTAGACTAAACTAACGCATACAACGAATTTCTCAATTCATATCATCAATTTATATGATTAATTTTTTTGAATTTAGGGAGAATGCAACTGTGCACTCTTCCAAGCATTCAATAATTCATTTGCAGACAGCTTCGTTTTTGCATTACTACTCATAAAATTTACTTAATGTCTATTGGACAGGTGTAAATTATATCCACAATAAAGAAAAGAACTTTAGATAGACTCAACCCTTTTGTTTATATAACCTCTATAAAAGCTTACACTTGGGTAAAATGGACCAACTGAATTTTTACCTTGTTAAAATGTGTAAAAATTTAGATGATAGTCGAGCGAGTTTTTAATGAGTTATAGTTTAAATAGATTTTAAGTTTTTGAAATTGGTTTTTGCGGATCATCCGGCGACAAAATGTTTGAAAGTCTTGCGCATACTTTTTCACTTAATTTTGGTCTCAAACTATTCACAATGACTTGAAATGTTTGGAAAACATAAAATCAGCAAATCTAATGTTCTGATTCGAAAACATAAATTTTTCCTTTGGGAAGTTGAAAACAATTCAAATGATACCAGTTAGAAATCGTACGAATTAATTGATGTATAGATCGGTCGTATGGTTTCTTCATAATTCATTGTTGGCAATTAATGGTAGGTAATTGAGTATTTTGTCGATTTTAATAAAACTTTCATTATGTTAAAATCCAGGGGTTAAAGAACATACTAAAATTTTATGGTCGTATCAAAGTTTGGTATAATAAGCAGCGGTGATGTGAGCCAAAATTTCATCGACGTTTTCTCAACAAAATTTTGGCTGAATCGAATTCGAAAGGTCAAAAATAACCAGTAAAACCTTTAATTAACAATTAGCAGAAAATGCGCAATTTCTCAAACAATCCTGAAAATTTAAATATTGTTAAAAAATATCAATTGCAAATCGCATTGATTACTTTTTATTGAAAGCACTAACTTCATTTTCGAAAGTTGAGAATGTATCCATATAGCTTATTCATTTAGAGGCGGGATCGTTATAACAGTTTTTAATCCATACATTTGATCAATCTTGATATAATACCAAAAAATAATTTACTACTTCGAATAAATTATTCTCTACTTATGTTTTAGTATAATTTTATATTACATTTCGGACTTGCTCAGTCGAGACAAAAAAAAATTATTATATTTCAAGATCTCATTGAAAATGCATGTTACACTACCCTCTAGCTTTCCCATTGAAAATAGATAAATACATTTTACATTGTATATAAAATTAATGTATTCAAAATTATTCTATTTTATTTTCATATATCTCAATTAACCCTTTTTAATTCCGTTAACTCTTTTTAATATCTCAATTACTTCAACTATATTTTTATATCTTTACATATAAATACCCCAAATTTAAATTATTGTTGTTATTAGAATTATCGCCTGTAAAATTGTTTAAGTTTTATATTCGTAAGAATTGGAGCAGATAATTTTACTTGTGTGTTGTCATTATGTGTTATAGTGAAAATTGCACAATTTTAATTATTATGATTGTAAACCTAGAATAGTAAAAGACATCGTGTATCTAGACTGCATTATGGTCATAAACATTTACTATCTAATATTTGCAAATATATGCAAGTTTGCTGTTTTGAATGCGTTTCTATTTACATACGTACAGCTTTTACATCAAGTTTCTTCGAATGTTTTATTAATGCGGAAAATACGAGCACGAGCATTCGCAATGTTATTATGACATACGTTTGTTTTTCTTTATGAAAAACATTTTCATTATACAATATCACATTTGGTAAAGTTATATATGAATGAACATACCAGTATAAAGTTTGTTCTTTGACGGTGTTCATGCTCGTTATCATCGAATTGCTGGCAAATATAAACCCTCATTAGTATGTTTTGCGTCGTAGCAAAATCATTTCATAATTAATATTTGTATGAGCATTATTTAAATATTATACTAGCAGAAATGTATATCAATATTAATGCTCATATTGCTTTTGTAACACTTTTTCATCAGAAGTATTAATCAATACTGTAGATTTTCTTTTGCGTTTGATAATTGTATTAGTTTGTATTGGTACTGCCACTTCCCACGAAGACCAAAGTGTCTAATCTTTGATGACAAAAAAGTTTTTTATATAAATTTGAGCAACTTGGAGTTGGTTTATTAACAATTTTGATTATTTTATAATTTTCTTAATGCAGCAAACAAAAGTAATTTTATACATCATAAAATGGGGTATCATGTAACATGTTACAACTAGCCTAAAGATTCTGTTACAACTAACACAATTTTTTTACATTAGTAATTTTTTAAATAAAGCAAAAATTGTTACACATTATCAAAGATTGGTGAGTTTAAGGCAAATTAAGATAAATAGAGTTTAAAATTGGTGGATAATAATAAAGCAAACTAAAATTTAATGATGGTTCAAGTTTATATTACTGTATATCGTGTATATCGCGGGGCTCAATGAAACAGAAATCACCCTAATTTGGTTTGTCTGTGAGTTTTGAATGCATGAGTTAATTAGGGTAGGGTGTGACACAAAGGGCCAATTTGACCTTAAAGATATATATTATGCAAACCAACCAATTATGCCATAAAAAATAACACATATCCAATAAACAACTATCTGACTAAGTTCAGTAAAAATCTCAGCTAATTCATCATTGTAGAAACGTGTTTTTTGCGGTTTATGAAAAATTTATAAACTGGTTTTTCTTATCCCATTGGCGGCGTAAATTAGGACGGTGCGTTTTATCACAGAGATAATACTATAAATAACCTTGATCTGGTATTTCGTCAAAAATATTAATCAGCAGAGTTGGAATAACTATTTATTTAATTTATCTCTTAGGTGAAGGTTCAGTTAGTCCTTATTATTACGCCACCGGTCCTTATTATTATTACGCCACCGAGATGTAAGCTTTCATAGATGTCATATAAAAATTTAAGCTAACTTAAAATTAACAAACTAACATTATATCTTATAAAGCAATTAAATAACATATACTCAAAAATTATTTTAATTCCTCGTAAACAAAACAACAGAACTCACAACTAAAAAAAACTACCAACAAAAGAAATTACTTTTGTTATGAATTTTCAAACATTGCTGTTTATGTCACGGTATTAACGTCGTAAAATAGTATAGCAAGGTAGATATTGTTGTTAAAAAATTCTTAATTTTATTAGTTTTTTAGTTATCGGTGATAGGCCTTTTTACCCGCGAACCTTTAAGCCCCGCTCTACGTTTTATAATTGGGTAATTTATTGTAATCGTCCAAAAATCTAAAATGAAAATTTTTGACTATCTTCACGTTTCAGGGGTTTCTGAATATTTTGACTGAACATTTCAGAAAAAATGTATGTGTGTGTGTGTTTTTTGTGTGGATAGAATTTTTGTCTACAATTTTGGGAGCAAGTACACTATCCTGCAAAAGTTTAAGACACACTTAGAAAAATCGTTGTCTTTTTTATTCATCACTTTATTCATCATTCTCAGACGGTTATTAATGTATTAACAGATTCGTTAAGAATCAAATTCAATTTACGAGTTAAAAACATTTACATGTGATATTTCTGAATTTTTGTGGAAAAAATTAAAAAAATCAATCCAGTCGTTTTTCATCCATATGTTGGCTTTTCGATTTGAAGTCATTGGCGTGCATTTTCAAATAATGATGCATAGTAAAAGTTAATTTGAGTTCAACAAAAATATTTGGAAAATTAACATATTTAAAAAATATAGCCGTTTCGAAAATATGAAGGAAAGAGTGCAGAAAATGGAAATGAACAGAGAACAGAGCATCCGATTTGAATGATATAGAAAACATTCAACTCGAATTTATGAAGAAAAGTGCTTATTGGTTTTTGACAAAAACAGATCCAGCTTTTGGAGATAAGGAGCTAAATATGCAAAAAATTGTAGTTTTTCAGAAAACTAAGCATCCGACTTCAATGATTTAAAAAACATTTCACTTATGTTGACAGTGTAGAAACAATTAAATTTTGAAATTGAAAAAAAAAAATTAAAAATTTCAAAATTTCCATGCAGTAATTTTAAAACATAACGTTTATACAAAAGTAGCACTAAATAAGTGTATTGAATAAAAATGTATCTAAAGATCACAAAACAATTATTAAATCTAGTTTACACATCCTGTTAAACTTGCGTGTTCTCCTCTATCGACGGAAAATAATTCCGTGTACTACGATAACCATATCTAAATTTAATTCGACCGAAAAGAGTTGACCACTTGTCAAAAAATTAATTTCATTCTCGCTAAAAATTATAATTGATGATACTCAGTATGGACCTGCTTTCGGGCAAACTACTATTTATGATTTATTATCACATAGTATGTTTTGCATCTTTATATCTTTGAATATTTCTATTAATATATATGAATATATATGCATATATATGTGTGTATATATATAGTGTATAATCTTTATATATTCGTATTCAAATACAAAATTATGAAACTCTGTCCTCGCCGTGAACCAACAAATGTACATTATTAAAAGCGCTCTCTGAGAGTGTCGCGCGCGTGCACAATATATGAAACGAAAAAATCCTGGAGGCGCTTTCATGTTATCCTTTCATATTTTTCTTTCATTCTCGTTTTGTTTATTTGAATTATGCGTTCATTTCTGTGTGTAACTTGCTAAAAAAATTTTAGTATTGCACAAAGCAATAGGAACAAAATTCCTTTATCCATTGAGTATATTGCTATAAATTCTAACTCTATAACTAAAAAAGAGAACTGAAACCAACTCAAATATTCTACAACTTATAATGCAAAAAACATCATATTAAGAATATTTTATTCATCGTGCAGTCCTTTTTGAAAGAAATATTGTCACAAGCGGATACATACGATCTGTCATAAACAGACAACAATAAATCAAAGAACTTTATTTGAATAGATATAAAATTCTAAATGTTTCCAACACATTCAAGGAATATTGCGAAGAACTGTGTAATATTCAAAATCTGTAGAATATTTTTATTTATCCCTCAAAACCAACATTCAATATGTCGGAGTTGATTATTTTGATAACGTATTTTTTCTCGCATATAAGAATTCAATTATTCTCGCACATATTTAAATATTAATTAAGAACTTTTTTAAAACGTTGAACATGAATATGAAATAAAAATTGATAGCAATTTTTAATAAAAAGAACTTTTAAAAAA
Organism: Ctenocephalides felis; assembly: GCF_003426905.1. NCBI lineage: Eukaryota > Metazoa > Arthropoda > Insecta > Siphonaptera > Pulicidae > Ctenocephalides > Ctenocephalides felis. The sequence goes on along the minus strand of NW_020537646.1, from coordinate 41,614,619 downwards.
CATCTGACAGTATAGCTTATAGCTTTTTTCATGCTTTACTGTCGAATAAATGTTATTCAAAATAGACAATTTTTGAATAAGGCTTCCGACATTTTCTCTATACACCTATCCCTCGTTTTAGGCAGGCCCAGCCATTTCGAAGATACAGAGCATAGAACTAAGCGTTCGATTGAATGATTCAAAGAACTTTCTGCTTGTTTTAACAAAATAATTGATTTTGGAAAAAAAATATTGTTTCAATTTTTTTTTTCAAAAAAAAATTTTTTTTTCAAGAAAAATTTTTTTTATGTGTATATTGAAAATAATTCAGATTTTATTTTTAATTATGACTATAGTTCTAATATACTTTAAACAAACAACTTTGCAATTCAGTTTATATAATTCTTATAAATATTAGACAATGTTACAATATTTATAATAATCTATTTGAAACCATTCAATATTCCTCGAACATTTCGTTACGGTACGGGAAGTTCCAGCAATTTGCCTTAAGGCACGATTCCATACACCCCACTAGTTTTCTTTTAATTTATTAAATATGTTTCATATTTTTTCGTGCAATTTATTTGTTATTCATCATATTAAAAACTGACAAAAAGGGCTTTTTGATACTCATTGACACGGTTGTTCCATATAAAAGTGAATTTTTTGAGTTACTTTTTTCTGGAACGTTAGGATTAGGTGTTTATACCATTTTGTCGTTTTTCCGTATTATATTTTTATTATAATTTATAATTTTATTGTTCAATCTTATAATTGAACTATATAGTAGTCGAAATGTAGAACTATATACGTATTGAAGTAACGTAGCTATTATTCTGTAAAACCTTTTTATAATTAAAAATAAGATTGGGAAACTTCACATAGGGCAAAATCCACTCAAAAAATCCGATATTTTAATGTACACATATCAAATGTATATTTGCACCGATATTTTAGCACTTTTTACTCCATATCCCAAAAGATAAATTTGCGCGAACAATTTCAATTAATTGTTTATTGAATCATTTGCATTATTTCGAGTTTTCAGCAATCATTTTTATGAATATTAGAAGATAAAAAAAAATTGTTTATTTCACTTACAAAAAAATTAAATCTGTTCTAAACAACAATTATCTACTTAATGAAAATTGCGCACAAAAGTTCCAGGTTTTCTTACCTTTTTTTCAAATACTGTTTATACGTAAAAATATATATTTTGACATTAATCACCTAACCTAGTTTAAACGGTTAAACTTCTGTTGCCACTAACTTCCTCAAGTTAATCCAATCACCACAACTTTTACAAAAACGTGCAAAAATTATGCGATCAACAAATCTTCGCTTACCTCAACCAGAATATCTGATACGGCAAAAACATGCCGAGCAAAAAAATATCCGATCGAATCTGATAAATGGATGTTTTTCTCAATACATTCATCCATCCCCTTATAGAGAATGTGGGAAACAACATAACTCTTCCTCTTCCCTCTGCAATAAGCCGGCAATTCTATTAGCATAGAACATTCCTTGATGACGCCGAAGCACGAAGCCAAAGCCGTCGAGATTAAAGACCTAATTCATTAGATGGAAAAAGGGCTGTGTGCTTTGAAATTAGAATCATGGAAACGACGAAGAAAACGTTTTTACGCTCCGCTCGGTGTTTGATGCAAGGGTAATAGATAAGTAATTCAGAACAAATTCGATTAATGATTCGTTAAAAGTTATTATTTGTTATCATTTTAGTAAGGACTGAAACCTTGAAATAATGGGAAGGTATATATTTATAATTACATATTATTTTATCATGTTAATAATTTGTAATATATGGTTCTAAAATAGAACAAATTATATAAATGCGAATGTTCCTATTAATCATTGAATATAGAGAGAGCATGGCTAAAAAATCCGCGAGCAAAAAGGTTCACCACCGATATCTCAAAAACAAGAAACGTTTAAAAACATTTTATTAACAATATTTGAAAGCAGAGAAAAAAGATGTATAATCGGCCATCGCCTCCAAATCAAGCATCATCATCAGCTATGTTCAAAATCCACAACAAAAAAGTACTTTTCTTTTGTTGTTAGTTTTTTTTTTTTTGTTGTGAACACTGTTGCTTAGTTAGTTGAGACCGTAATATAATTTTCAATTTTTGTTTGATTGTTTTATAAGATGTAATGTTAATTTAAGTTAGATTCAACCTATGTTTTTATATAACCACCGTAATAGCTTACATTTGGATGGGGTAAAAAAAACATCGGAACTTTTAACATGACAAAAGCGCAACCATAAAATATAGTAAATATAAATGCAAATTTAGATAAAGAGGTAATTTCACCAGTAATAAATTAAATTAATATTTATTCTATTTTTTCTGTTAAATATTTCTGACAAATGCCAGATCAAGGTTATATACCGTGCTATATTTGTGAAAATTGTGCCCTATTATTTGTTGAAAATGTGAAATTCATGTTGTGAATAAGTTAAATATTGTAGCTATTATTTCGTAAAATAAAAAAAAGACATTAAATCTGTTTTACCCCTCGGCTGCCCCATTGCACCCGCCTATGGAGTAAAAGAGACAGATGACATAGCAAGACAAGACCAATCAATATTTCAATGTATTTCTTAAAGAACATATTCTTCAAATGAAAACTCAATAATATAAATTTACAAACTATAGGTCAAGCCATAAAAAAATGTATTGGCTTTATTATAATATATTTTAACTTTATATAACATTTGATATGTAAAACAATGTCACTTTAAATTATTCTATGTAATGACAAAACGTGATAGAGCAGGGGGGGGCACAAAGGTTCAATTTGACTTTGATCAATTATA
>NW_020537646.1:41587671-41611695 GCF_003426905.1 Ctenocephalides felis | reverse complement strand
TAAGAATTAAGAGAGAATAATCGGGTATAATTTATTCATGCTATTTCATTTATACTAACTTAAAAAAAAAATTGATAATTAAAATATCTAAATGAGTATAGTTGATAATGCAAACTGTTAAATATTTAAGTTCATTCATTCATTAAATCAGCTCATATTATTTGTTTATATAATTTATTCAAATAATTTGATTAAAACTTAATGTTCCAAATATCGTTCGGAAGTTGTTGTGAATTAATCAATAAAACACTTGTCAAAGAACCCGAGTTGAAATTTATATATATTCAATGTCAATCACTGGATCCTTGTGGAAAAATAAACTTTTCACAAACCAAAAATGCCTTAGAATGAAAATTGAGAAATTCATTGATTGTGCCCCAATAAAGAGTCAAAGTGTATTAGTAATATGTATTACAAAATACAATATACAGTGTAATATAAATGGAATAAAAAAGCAAATCAATACTTGGCAGCTACGTGTGAATTGTTTGAAACTTAAAACTGGAACAAATTACGAAAAGAAATTACGAAAAATCATTTAAAGTTTTAAAATAACCAGTCTTTAAAATTTCGATAATTAAGTAACTTGTGCAAAGTTTAGAAACATAAAAATATTGAATACTTGAAAATTATTTTTTAGTTTTAGTTTTAGTTTTTCCTTCAAGCATTTTTACCAGAACTTTATACGATGTAAAAAGTAAAGCATTTTTTCAGCCCCAATATTTTCTGTACAAAACCTATCAGCAATGGAATTATGCAAGCGTTTTAAATCGTTTATTCGTTGTTTAAACACCTGAATACAATTTGAAATATTTTTTATTCAAATAGAAGCGTTTTTAGGAAATAAATATTGTTTGTATACTAGTACGAAATCCGATATTTCATATTAATTTAGGTATATTGCTAAAATTGAAACAACGATTTCTAATTAATATATTTTACGAATACTCATTTTTATTCAGCATACATATAACAAAGTTTTGCAGATTTTCTATTTGTATACAAATTGACGAATTAGAGAACATCTTCTAAATTAATAAAAACCTCAAAAATCAAAAATATAGAAATATTCTACATTTACAAATTATTAAACAAAATAAATAGGTGCTCTATAAATATCTGTTTAAATTAGTGTATGGCAGCGTGCCTTGAGGCAAATTGCTGGAACTTCCCGTACCGTAACTAAATGTTCGAGGAATATTAAATGTTTTCAAATATATTATTATAAATATTGTAATATTGTCTAATATTTATAAGAATTATATAAACTGAATTGCTAAGTTGAAATTATTTGTTTAAAGTATATTAAAACTTTAGTCAGAATTAAAATTAAAATCTGAATTATTTTCGATATACAAAATATTTTTTTTTTGAAAAAAAAAGGTTTGAAACAATTTTTTTTCCAAAAGCAGTTATGTTGTTAAAACAAGCAGAAAGTTCTTTGGAAAATTCAAATCGGACGCATAGTTCTGAAAACGTGGACGAAAAAATGCATACAAAACACACACACCCATTTTTTCTGAGGTATGCCAAAATGTTCAGAAACCTTCAAAACGTCGAGAAATGCAAAAATTTTCATTTTCGATTTTTGGCCCATTACTACAACTCCCCTACGATAAGTTAATAAAATCACCTGATGTAGAACTCATCATAATATAATATTTGCATTCAAAAAATATATGAAATTAGTTATCGATATGAATAAAAATGAATTATTGATTATTCAGTTTCATATTAAGCATCAAAAATTTGATTAACAAAAACTGCAATATGTGTTCTATGCAACATTGATTGAGTATTGCTTTTTTAAAATGTTGAATCATAAATTCTATCAATCAAAAACTTTTCATATATTTCGTTACACATTTGTTATCAATAGCCCGTGTTCTGTGGACCAAAAGGACTCGGTACATATAATCATTTATATATCATAGGATAGGACATAGGCAAATATTATTGCCAAAACTTGTTGTCAAAGTATAAGAGCTTCAATGGCGTGGTTTTATTGCTTTGGGCGGCTAGATTTACTATGCATTTAAATGGAAGCATCCCCATGGTCTCGCGGTAATATAAAGTTGAATGCATTCATTCCCATGCACTTCAGTTTTATGGCAATGTGCATTATGATGTGTTACTTAATATCGGATTATTCATATAATATAATTTGTTATGTTGCGAATAAAAATGGTATAAAAGTAACTATCTAAAATCATTGTCGAATATTAGCTGTAAGTGGAATTCTGTCTTAAGGCAATTAAGGCATCGTCATCGTGCCTTAAGGCAAATTGCTGGAACTTCCCGTACCAAAAATTATTATTTTTTCAAAAACGATTAACATTTTTGAAAAAAAAATATGTCGAAAATAATAGATTTTTGAGAAACTATAAATTTGACAAAAAATTACTTTTTTTTTAAAAAAAAAATTTTTTTTTTTTGAATACAAAATTTTGTTGAAAAGAAAAATGTTTTCTTCATTTTGACATATTTTGGAAATTCTGAACTTTTTTCAAAGCAATCGTACTGCTTGAACTGCATAGAGACAAAATGTCAAAGCGCACAAGTGCCGCGCCGCCGTCTAACGCATAAGCATTGGTACAGAACCCATAGGAATGTAAACAAAACTTATATTTCTTGTTAAAATCTCTATAAAATATTTGATGATTTGATGTGCATATCTCTAATGATCATTTTTGACCACCAAATGGCATTTTTTTTTACTTTTTTTACTAGATCTCCGAAACCGCTAGACCTGCCTTCATGAAAATTTGATCAATTTTTCATCTTGTCAATACAAGTGAAATGTTTTTTGAATTATTCAAATTGGACGCTCCGTTCTCTTAAAAACTGAGTTACCGTTTTCGGCACTTTTTGCCCCGTATCTTCGGAACGGTTAAACCTGCCTTCGCCAAAAACTAATCAGCACGTCTCCTTATCAATACGAATCGAATGTTTTTTGAATTATTCAAATCGGTTGATCCGTGTTCTCGAAATCGTCGACGAAAATTTGTATCCGCACACACATACATACACGCACACACATACATCCATTTTTTCTAAGGCATGCCAAAATATTCAGGAACCTCTGAAACGTAAAGATATATACAAATTTTTATTTTCGATTTTTTGCGATTACTATAACTTGCCCTACGGGATGTTAATAATAGCATGCTTTTCAGAAACTTCAAAATCAATTGTGATTATTGTAATGAAAGCAGCATAAAAACAAAAAAAATGAAATGAAAAATTTGACAGTTTTTCCGTAATCCGATGTGATCATCTGCTAAAGAGATCCAGAAAAGAAAAGTTAAAAAAAATGACATTTGACGGCCGAAAATAAGATGTTTATCAACCGACATGATTCAAAAACTTCATGAAGTTTAAAAATTTTCTAAGGTAAAAAATATACAAAAATTTTTTTTGGAAAACGTTTTCAAAATTTTCAAAAAAGTTTAAAATTCTCATTTTTAACGTTGCCATGCACCAATAGTTTTTAATTTAGTTGGCAAAACCTCACTGTTAAATTTATAATCGAGTATCTTGGAAAAACATACAAACTCAAACAATTGCCTCTAAAATAATTATAATGATAATTATGGAGACAAATAATAAATCATGCATATTGCACTCATAATTCATAGGTTGCTTGAAACTAACATAAATAATAAACGCCATCATTATTTTCACGATAAGTTTAGATGTAAAACATCACACCATAGAATGCTTTTTCTAGCGTAGTCATGCATAATATGATATTTTGCAAGCTTCGGGAAAAGCGCTTGGAAAAGCTTTATCTATCCCATTTTGTATGTGAGTTGTAGCAATAATTGCACATTGCTGTTTCCTGGATAAGAGCATGTTACTATTAAGCGAGGAAACCGCTGAACGTATGTCTTAAAGATTTATAACATCACACTCGAGATATTTCATGTCCAGTTTAACATAAATAAACGAAGGTTATAAATATATATAAAATCATTTCTATGAACTTATGTGCTTAGATGAATATAATTGTACTGAAGTGAAATAACTACAGATAACGAACAAGTGATTCTTTTAATTTAAAATATTGTGCTACACTACTAAATAGTTTCGAAAAGCAACTGAAAGTATATGTCAATATTAGATATAAAAACTAGTGGTGCAAGGCATCGTGCCTTGAGGCCAGTTGTTTGAACTTCCGTAAGGTAAATTAAAATTTTTCAAAGCTATAACATTTCTTGATCATTTTGAAAAAATAGTTTTTTAAGAATGCTTAAAATTAAAAATCTTGATACGGAACCCAAAGAGAAGGAAGCAAAATTTGCACTTATAATTAAAATCTCTAAAAAATTTATGATAATTTGTGTTCTGTCATTTGAAAACAAATGCTTATTGGATCATTTAAAAGGCTCTAGAAATCGCGGACGAAAATTTGTATGCAAACATGCATACATACATCGAATTACACATACGCTAATTTTATAGAAAAAAATGCTTGAAAAATGAAATCTTAAAATTTCAAAATTCACAGAAAATCTTTTTTTTCAAAATTTTCAAAATTAATTAAACCTATGAAAAGTTCCAGCATTTTACTTTAAGGCAGGATGCCATGCCTCAGTTTATAATATGGCTACAAAAATCCTTATATATTTTTATAGAAATAATACATAGTTTATATGAATACATGGTCGTGTTGATCAGTTCTATGTAAAGTCGTATACTACACTATAATTACAAATTTTGGTGATAATGATACATTTCTTGAAAACATCATATTGAAAATATTTTTAAAAAAATTATTGCTTAAAATTAAGAAAGTAACCCATATTATAAATTAGTACAATATCGCTCTTAAGTTTAATTCTTTCCTCAAATTATAATGCAAAATTTTCGACTATTTTATTTGAACTCCCATTTAAATTTCTCAAATAGTTGAGTTTTTTTCTCAATGCAAATGAAAATCAGACAACAATTTACAATTTTCTGAAAGACATAGATATAAATTATTAAAAAATGTTAGATGATTGCATAATAAAGCGAATCTTATAATTGTTAGACAATATGTCTTTTAATTAATGTTTTTACATTACACAACACTGTTTAAATTTGTAGCACGCGTTTTAGAAAAAAATACGCGTTTTAGTAAAAAATAGACATTTCTCTCCTTGATTGCAAAATAAAAAAATAAATGCAAAAATTAAATTTTCTGTTGAATCGTTGAAATTGGATCAGCCGTGTGCCCCATTTTGAAGTACATACATATATTACAACCAGCCAATCATAAAATATAACATTTTTTTAAGAATAACACAATGCATTTAATAAACGCTATTTAAATCGTAGTAACCCGTGAAAATAACTAGCTGTAAGTGGAATTCTGTCTTAAGGCAATTAGGGCATCGTGCCTTAAGGCAAATTGCTGGAACTTCCCGTACCAATTATTATTATTTTTTTTTTAAACGATTAACATTTTTGAAGAAATTTTACTTCGTAAACATTAGATTTTTGAGAAACACGGAATTTGACAAAAATATACTTTTTTAAAAAAAAATAATTTTTTTTTGAAAAAAAAAATGTTTTCTTTATTTTTGACATATTTTGGAAATTCTGATTTTTTTTTCAAAGCAATCGTACTGCTTTAACTGCATAGAGACAAAATGTCAAAGCAAACAAAATTTATACTTTTTGTTAAAATATCTGATAATTTGATGTGCATATGTCTAATGATCATTTTTGACCGCCAAATGTCATTTTTTTTTACTTTTTTCATTAGATCTCCGAAACCGCTAAGCCTGCCTTTATGAAAATTTGATCGGTTGTTCACCTTGTCAATACAAGTAAAATGTTTTTGAATTATTAAAATCGGACGCTCCGTTCTCTTAAAAAATGAGTTAGCGTATTTGGCACTTTTTGCCCCGTATCTTCGGAACGGAAAGACCTACCTTCGCCAAAAACTAATCAGCACGTCTCCTTATCAATATGAATCGAATGTTTTTTGAATTATTTAAATCGGTTGATCGGTGTTCCCGAAATCGTCAACGAAAATTTGTATCCGAACATACATACATACACGCACATACACACACACACATACATCTATTTTTTTTCAGGTTTGCCAAAATGTTCAGAAACCTTTAAAACGTAAAAATAAATAAAAAATTTTATTTTCGATTTTTTTGCGATTTTTATAACTTGCCCTACAGGAAGTTAATAAACGAAAAATAAAATAATACTATTAATATTAGAAATATATACTAACAAACAAAAAACAATAAACTTAAAACGTGCAAGATGATAAATTCTACGTTTAGAAAATGTATTCAATATAACCCGTAATGAATGTCATTGAGTCTAAATAATGTATTATTTTATTATTCATTGCGATGAAACTTTAAGATATCATTCTAATCACAAAGCTTCTATCTCATTAGCCTTACTAATATGAACTTCCTCAATGTACTATATCTAAACTTAGCCAAGCTAATGGTAAAAGTGTTATCTTTTTATATATAGAATTGATATATGTGTCACAAGGACAGAAAAAAGTACGCACTGATTACACATATTGATTATGTTCACCTTGAATTCACTTGCCCTCTGCCGCGGAAATACTTCCATCATAAAGTAAATAAAAAAGCACGAGAACACCGGAGGGTTCAAATTATCAGAAATTGATTCGTAAACACCACGTACAATACGTTGACTTTTACAATATTTCTGTATTTACCGATCGTTACCGAGAATTGAATGTATAAAATTTATTATATCAAACATGAGAATAGTATTTATTTTCACTCCAATACGCGTCTCTTATTCATTATCAATTAATTGAAAAGTTGGAATACATCATACCCTTACTGTATATATACTCGTATATTGAAATATTTTGAATTGCAACGGCTGATTATTGAAAAATATTATTGTTGGATTTCAATTTATTTAAAGTAATATTGGTCTTATAAACCACTTCACTTTATAAATGAGGTGATAGTATTTTTAACTGTTCTGAAAAGAATCAGAAATGACTAGTTGTGTATGGCATCGTGCTTTAAGGCAAATTGCTGGAACTTCCATTACCAGAATTAAATATTCGAGCAGAAAAAAATCAATAAATATTGAACAATGATTAATAACAATTTTTTGAATATTTTCATAGAGATAATTATAATTACTATATATTTATTTGTTCATATAATATACAGTAACAAAACACTTAAAAATGTTTACATTAAGAAGATATGCCGAATTAATCCATCTGAAAGTATATTTCTTACTATTACAATAAGGCATATTAAATGTATACATTATTAAACTGAATTGTAAATTTAAAATCTGTATACTAAATATAAAACTTTTTTCTGAAAATTTTGAAATTTGTTTTGTTTGAACCGTATATTTGAACTTTAAAAATTAAAAACCTTGGTAAGGAACCCAAAAAAATTGTAACAATATTAGTACTCATCCTTAAAATCTCTATAAAATATCGGATAATTCATGTGCATATGTCTAATGATCATTTTAGACCGCCAAATATCAGTTTTTTTTTCATTTTCTTCTGTACCTCCGAAATCGCCCAATCTGCCTTCAGAAAATTTAACTAGTTCTTTCTTTTGTCAATACAAATTAAATATTTTTAGAACAATTGAAATCGGACGCTCTATTCTCTCAAATATTTAATTACAATTATCGGATCTTTTTGCCCAGTATCTTCGAAACGTCTGGAATTGCCTTGGACAGAAGCTAATCAACACTTCTTCTCAGTAATAGGAATTGATTGTTTTTTGAATCATTCGGTTGATTCGATTGAATTGTATCTATATAATTTTTGTCATGAATCTTAAAGTTTAAGTAACTATAGTTGTTGGATTATTAAAAAATTAAAAAACATGCGAAAAATATATAATATAGCGAATATCAAGGTGATATTGAATTGTATCTATATAATTTTTGTCATGAATCTTAAGTTCAAGTGTAAGTAACTATATTTGTTATACTATTAAAAAATTAAAAAAACATGCAAATATATAATATAGCAAAAAGCAAAAATTTATTAAACACTATTTAAATCTCGGTAAATATAATAAACTTGAATGTAAACATTTTCAAGAAAAGAGAAAAAATAAGTAAATGTACTTACTCACACCTGAATATGATAACTGATTCTATTCGCCTTACCTGTAATATAAAATATATTTCAAATCAGTTAAAGTTAAATTAAAGTCTAGAGATAATATATAATAGAACCAACTAAACCTTTACTCGGAATAGAGGCAAAAACAAACATTCCAACTCTGCTGATAAATTTTTCAGACGGCATACAAAATCAAGGTGTAATCTTTGTAAAAAATGTGCCAACGAAATTTTTATTTTGCATTGGTTTTAATTTATTTATTTTGCATAATTTTGCCAATATTTCGCAAAATCTCTTCAAAATTAAAAGTAAGGCATTGTATCTCTTTACCCGATGGCTGTTCTATTTCAACTACCCTATGAGGTAAAAAAAGACAGATGACAAATTATAGAAGAATTGCTGAAAAACATATCTCTAATTAAGAATTAACTGAAAGTTTTACTGAACATAGTTCGATAACTGTTTGTTTGATACGTGTTAAGTGTTTTAGTTCATTTACTTTAGACAGTATATTCATACAGAAATTCAAACTGAACCTTTGTGCCCCGATGTACGGTAATTCATTTTGTGCAACATTCAAGCTATTGTATGAGATTTTTAAAAACATGTATGAATCTCATTACTCATTAAGAAATACTCAACCTTGCACAAATAATATTTCCTTGGGATGAAAAACATGTGGTGGTTTACTATATATTCATATGATATTATTATGAAAAAATCCAAATTTCCGGCTGACTATATATTAAACTGACAATTATATTTCCATCGCAATCCGTCAATCATGTCGTGTTGACATTAACCGTAACTCATTTCATACTCCACATAATAATATTGAAGGACAGAAACGAGCTTTAACACTGACAACTATACATTATGCTTTAGCGCTTTCATTAACTTGTATACCTTTAATTATACATTAAGGTCAAAATCATTTATTTTGTGATATAATACACACATGTTACATTCATTATGAATTTATTTCTATATATCTTATATATATATATATATATATATATATACTAGTTGGCCCGGCAGACATTGTAGACATACCCATAAAGTTCCAATTTTTTTTATTAACCTATACTGATATTTACCATTTAGTTAAAAATTTAAAATTAATGTTTTTTACACAATCGTCTATAATGTCTGATGTACGAGTATGTATATATAATATACACCAATATGAGTGATTTTAAACGTAGAACTGCTTTAAATAAAATGGTGAGTACACTTAACTCTTTAATTATACTGTGAAATTCAAACCAGCCACATAAAACAGTGTGTCATATATCAAACAAATATTTGTCTGCCTTTGTGATGTATATATTTATGTTCATAGCATAAGAATTTGTATTGAAAATTGTCGTATTTTAAACAGTCTAACAAATTCAGAAAGAATTAATATATAGTATCCGCGGTAAAAATACAACATCACCGTGGATTTTTCCACCCAAAATAATAGCCACAATAATGTTGCCTATAATTTTTACAATGTCGTACTATATCTTAATTGTTTTCAGTAATAATAATATCTAAATTTAAATACATTTTCCTAATAATAATACGATGTACTTTATTATTTAAATTCATATTTTAAGTGAACTAATTTGTCAAATCCTGTTCATATGTGCACTATTCAATCTACGATCAACTAACTAAATACTCAACATCCAATGCCAAACAAATTAATTTTTGATTCAATGAAACTTCTAAATGGTTTTTGGAATGAGTAATTTTTTTTGTATTCTGGAATAATTAAGTAGAGTAAGTTAATAAAAACAATTTGTCATACTAAATTATATAATTTCATCCAACAAACATATACTATATCTTCTATTCCTGCATATCTTATCTGCATTTTGGCAATAATAATGTAGAGATTATATTTCATCCTTATTCATAATCATGAATATATTCTATTCAAACGATGTTTAGGTTCATTAAAAGTCAGAGCTGTCAAAATGTTTTCAATGTCAAATAACGATATCTGCTATTTCTTTTATTTATTTCCACAATATATTATTATTATTATAATATTACTATATTTTATAATCATTTAAAACCTAAAAAATTCCCTTATCAGACTTCAAAAAGATTTATCAAAACCCGAATAATCGTTTAGGAGGAATATCCTACATACATTATTACAAAAGAATTTTATATATATATATATATATTAACATTTATATTAAAAACATAAAAAAATATCAAAGATTATATATTAGATATATACACATTATAACTTTCATTATTCGTATTTTATAGAAACCATGTTTCAATAAACTATTTTATAAACAAAATCGAATCTCGTTAGAATGAAAGGACTTTATCTTATATTTCACCGGGCATTAGATGACCTGATCTCACATTTCTAATATAGATTTGTTTCAAATATATATAAATTTTTAAATGTGTGCAATGAGTTAATATTTCTAAATATTTATCTATTTTTATCTTTATTTATATTATCTTGTGAAGTTTAACTACACAAACAAAATAAGAAAGGAAAAAAAAAATTAAAAAAGAATAAATCAGTCCCGCTGACGAAATTAAAACACGGTCGATTTTAATGTCTAATCTATGAATACGTAACGTAAAAATTGTATTAACTCCCTAAATTTAACTGAGATACCGATGTACACTCTAAGCCTATGTATTAAATCATTCTGATATTTTTTATTTTTGTTTTTTCGCTCCCTATCTTCGAACTGGTTGGACCTGACTTTGCCAAGAACTAATCAGCACGTTTCCCTATCATATCTCAAATATGAATATTTTTTCATTCAAATCGGCTGATTTGTGCGCCCGAAAGCGCGGACGAAAAATTGTATCCCAAACATACAGATACACACACATACTATCATGTGTGCTAAAATGTTCAGGAGGTCTTAAAATGTGAAGATATGCAAAATTTTTTATTTTAGTTTTTTTGCGATTACTATAACTTACCCTATTGAAAGTTAAAATAAATTTAATGTATATTGAAATTGAAGCGTTATTGTTTTGGGCTTCATTAACTATAGAAATATCAATACACAGTTGGACAACAAAATGTCAAAAGTATATTTCACTATATTATATGCATCAGTTATCATCGTGCTGATGATAACTATAAGATTTATAGCCGCTCGATATACAAAAGTACATAAATTTATATATCTGCAATAAAAGCTTTAATTACTTGTACTATCATAAAAGCTGTATTAAATACCTACATATGTATAGTACTTAATGGTTGAAATAGTAAAGTGGCCAGTCAGAATTGAACTTGGTGAAAATAAAAATCTATATTTATTGATTGTAAGCCTCGTGTCCGGCAATGAGTAATGACGACTAGACGACAAGGTAATTCGCTAATGAAATATTCATGATATCAGAACCAGCGGTCAACCTACGCTTGCTATAGCCGAGCTATTTCATTCTTGTTAAAATCGTTTTTATTGTACTGGAATGAATTACAATTTAATATTATACGATTTGATAATGCATTTGTATAAATTATGGTATGGTTAATTTTTACATTAGTTACACCTCGCGCAGATTATTTATTAAAAATACGATTCGCCAAAAAAAGAGTTCGCGTAAGAATCACACGCGATTGGAGTAAAACTTATTTGCTACTATGCAAAGTAGCAATTTTAAGTTAAGTAAAAAAAAAACATCATAAAACCATTTTGAATAATATTTATTAGTAATATGGTAACACTCGTGATGCACACATTTATTAGTGTCAACCATTTATACACATTTATATGATGAAAAATTGTAAATTATATATTATAATAGCATAAAAATATGTATCTTATTAAAAAATTATTGTGTAATTAAAGTCATACTTCAAATATGATATGATCGGTTTGTCATTGTAATTAGCATTTTAAAATGAACCTTCATTAGAGAAATGAAGTATTTGCTGATTAATAAATTCTATAATATTCGTTCACACAGTGGATTATGTTAAACAATGCTTAAACAAATATTGTGTTAGCAACTTCACTCATCATGTAATCGTGTTTGAAGAACTTCATGTGTTTAAAATTAACATACATTCTTCGAGTGCCTGTATTCATTTTACTTTTTCGCTGGCGATATAATCTCGTTCTTTGAACAGCTGAAATATCTGTCTTGAATAAAAAATATTTTACGTTTTAATAACTTCAAAAATTTATGAAATCTACGAATAATATAAAAATACGGCACAAATGTTTAATTTGTTTTATTATTTTCAAAGAACAGGGTAAAATATTCTTCTGATTCGGGCATTTTTCATTAAATCAAGATTTGTACTAGGGTAGGGCGGGGCTAGTTGAGCAAATTTTTACTTAAACGGATGTAGCTCCTCAATGAAAAGTCTCAATAAATTGCTATATGGCTTAATGGATTTGTTGTTTATCGCTTAACAAAAGTGTTTGGTAATAAGTAAAATTTAAAAGCTACGTCTGTTTAAATGCAAAGAGTCAAGTATGCTCAATGTACCCCATAGGTGGGGCAAGTTGAGCACTAAGAAAATATAATGAAATCATAGGTTCAATGTCGATTAGTGATGAAATAAAATAAGTTTTCAATAACCAGTTCTATATTTATAAAGTCTCCTCATCAATAGGAATCGATTGCTTTTGAATCAGTTAAATCCGTACGGTTGAAATTGTCGACGAAAAATTGTATCTTCACACACACACACATACACAAATCTATTTTTTCTTATATTTTCTTATATATTAGGTATGCGAAAATATTCAGAAACCTCTCAAATGTATAGATACAAAAAAAGTTTAGATTTTTGGAAGATTACAACAACTTACACTAAGGCAAGAAAATTTGAAATGCATTTCAAAAAGTTGAGTCAAAAATGGAGTTTATCAGAATTATGAGCATATCGCCTATTGTTTCACAATGAATAAAAATTGAAACTTTAATATTTGTTTTTTAATACAACTATAGTCCAATTTACAATATTAAATTTAAAATAGCAATAAGACTTGGCATTTTCCAGGATTATGCGCAGATCGCACACTGTTCATTTCAAATATCAATTAAAATTTTTAAATTTGTTTTTTAATAGAACTATAATCGATCTTACAATATTGAATTAAAATAGCACTAGGATTAGGTATTTACCAGGATTACGTGCCGCTCACTGTTTCATAGTAGGTATAGATAGCAATTAAAAATTGAATATTTGTTTTTTTTAATAGAGTTAATCGATTTTGAGTATGGAGTAGGGAATAGAAAATCAATTTGAATAAATGAAAAAAAATTGCTTAAATTGAAATAAACGCATGTTTAGAGTCTTTGTTTTTTTAACTATTAAAAAGATTATGCGATTTTTTTAAAGATATATAAAGCCTATTTGTTTTATATTTATTTTTTTAAATAATATGAATGCATTGTATATTATGTTTTCAACATAATAATGAATTTAAGATTGACACGTATATAAAATATAAAATTCTAAGAAATGCTTAAGTTGTAAATATAGTTTTTATTGGCATTAGTATAGTTTTCCTAACGGAAAAATCTAACTTTTACATTTAGATACATAAATCAGTAAAAACATGTTTAGTTTAGAATAGTAAAAAAAATTCAAATGACAAAATGAATTCCAATATCATGACATAAATGTAGTTTAGCAACAGTAAATTAAAGTAGCATTTGTGAAGAAGTTAGTTTTACATCAGTTAGTTAGTAGTTTTTGTGCAATTTTACATCATAGCTGGATTCATAAAATTTCAAAATGTTTCAAATAAAGCTCTCAACTCAATGTTAAATCATACCTTCTAATCAAATCAAAATTAATTTTCTTAAAACATTATTCGTAAATAATAAAAATAAGTACCGTCTAAAGTAACAAAAAATATTATTTAAAAATTAATTACTCTAAAATTCGCTTCAAATTATATCTTATATATAAAAATGAATCGCAAAATGTGTTCGTAAGCGCATAATTTACCAACGCCTGGACCAATTTGGCCAAATCTTTTTTTTTTAATTTTCGTTGAAGTCCAAGGATTGTTCTTACGGCGAGAAAAAATCGAATAATTGCTAGGAAAACCCTAAAAACAGCCCTTTTCTTTTTCACATACAAACTTTAGTATTTTCTTATTTTTGCCATTGGTTACGGAATATTTACTCAAGTCAATGAAGGATTTTGGGTTTGATTTTTTTTACTGTTCTCCAATTCGTAAGAAATTTTGAAATTACTCTCTTAGAAAGGTTTTTATCTTACTCTCGTAAAAATAATTTAGACTCCCTTACATCCCTCTTAGTGGTGTAATTATTTTTTTTTAAATAACGTCGGATATCGATAAAAGAATTAATTATAACAAAAATATGTTTTATAATGTTTTGCCAAAAAGCAAATACTCATCATTTTATTTAAAGCAGTTGTACATTTAAGATCCATATGGGTGGATGTATATTCATTTTGGTATAGACTGTAGTGTAAATGTGTAACATAATAATTTTTAACTAATTGGTAAATAGCAGTATATGTTATTAAAAAAATGGAACTTTTGAATTGTAGATATGGGTACAGGACAACGTCTGTCGGGTCATCTAGTTATTTATATATTTACAATGATCGTTAAGTAAGTTATTAAAAGAATAGCTAAGATAAAAAGTTGAGGACCGAAATACCTAAATATTAGGTCAAATATGATAGAATACGTCAAAGATATCTTTATGTTAGCGATAGGGCGGGGTACAAAGGTCCAATTTGACTTTCAGTAATTATGATGTCTGAACCAAATGAACCACATCACAACTAATAAATCGTATCAAAAATACAACGATCGAACTATATTTAATAGATTTAAATTGTCGAACTATTGTTTTTGAGATAATTAGGTCCCGCTCTTCCCTACTTAATTATCAGGCTGTGTAAAATATAGAAAAATGATAAATCCCAGGTAAACATTTTACCTACCTGTTAAAGTTGAAGTTATATTTTTTATAAGACATACATATTTTTATGTTGATGGTAATATATTATATTCCATCAAGAATTTAATAGTGTTTTTAATAACCGCAATGCATTAACTATATCTAACAACAGATAATTGAACTTAAGTGTGTTAATTAATTCAAAAAATCAATCATCCTAATTCCTAATAATAAAAGCCAACAAATTATTAATAATAGAGCAACTATATCAATTTAACCTGAGCACTTTCAGTTGTGTCTCCGAACTAACTCAATCTAAAAGTTATACTTCATATTAACGATCTCATTATGGCGAAACAAAAGTTTTGTCAAAATAACTTGGTCTGCTAGAAGGAGCAACTTCTAAATTACTTAACTTTCAATAAATTACTTTTTTACTGTCAAATTATTTCCGTG
This sequence comes from Ctenocephalides felis, assembly GCF_003426905.1. NCBI lineage: Eukaryota > Metazoa > Arthropoda > Insecta > Siphonaptera > Pulicidae > Ctenocephalides > Ctenocephalides felis. The sequence goes on along the minus strand of NW_020537646.1, from coordinate 41,596,244 downwards.
ATTCCCGCCGAAGTTTCACTTACTATTAATAACATTGGTGCTATTTCATAGATTTGATCGAATCATATTGCATTCCATTCAATTGATGGAAGTTAATCGGAAAACCAATATAAAATTCTAGTATTTAACTAGTGGGGTGAACGGCATCGTGCCTTAAGGCAAATTGCTGGAACTTCCGATATGGTAACGAAATGTTTGAGGAATATTAAATGTTTTCAAATAGATTATTATAAATACTGTTACATTTTAGAATATTTATAAGAATTATACAAACTGAATTACAAAGTTGAAATTATTTGTTTAAAGTATATTAGAACTTTAGTCAGAATTAAAAATAAAATCTGAATTATTTTGGATATACAAAAAAAATTTTTTTTGAAATAAAGAACAAAAATTTTTAAAAACAAAATTGAAACAAAAAAATTTTTTTCACAAAAGCAATTATTTTGTTAACAATCAGAAAATGCTTTGAATCATTTAAATCGGACTCTTAATTCTCTCAAAAACTGCCATTTTTCGCATATTTTGCTCTGTATCTTCGAAATGGCAGGGTCTGCCTTTGGCAAAAACCACTTTTCCCAATCATTACTAATTGAATGTCTTTTAGATCATTCAAATCGGCCATTAAATCGTTCTCTCAAAAACTCGATTTCTATTTTCTACACTCTTTGCTTTTTATCTCCGTAACTGCTGGACCTGCCTTTGCCAAAAACTAATCAGCACACCCTATCAATAGGAATGTTTTTTGAACCATTCAAATTCATTGATCCGTGCGCCCGAAAACGTGAACGAAAAAATGCGGACACACAAAACACACATACAAACACATCCATTTTTTCTGAGGCATGCCAAAATGTTCAGAAACCTTCAAAACGTCGAGAAATGCAAACATTTTTATTTTCGTTTTTTGGCCCATTACTATAACTACCCTACGAGAAGTTAAATATTAAACTTCTGTACATTTATTTTATACAATTTGAGTTTGAGGAGTTAACAAATGTTATAAACCAAATAAACAACCAGACAATTCGTTCGTCAATGAATGCATTGTTATAATACAAAAATTGATACAAAAAATTTAAAAGAACAAAACTCAACACTAATAGAAATCAGATTTCAGAGGGTTTTTCCAAATAGTTGGCTTTCTGCTGCCATTTTTTTCGGAAGTCTCAGGAGTATTTCATAGCAAAGTCCTTTATCCTTATCCCATTGGCGCAAGGATAATTCCGGTTCTCGTCGTCTCTCAAGAAAGGAAAATATCAGACATAACCGTAAACGGGAAGGAGACACAACGACCACGTTGTTTTATTACGAAGATATAGTATTTTTGATGAGATAGACGACCGGCGTGATGGTATCTTTCATGCCCGAATGTGTTAGCTTGTATACATAATTTTATAACATTCCTCATTTTAATATATATATATATATATATATATATATATATATATATATATATGAGTAAGTTCTTCAAGGGCATACATCAAATAAAAGGCAAAGATTTAGAAGTTAATCTTTAATTTTTCCAAACGTTTCGACATAGTATTTTATGTCATCATCAGTGGATATAAATATGGTCTTACATCAGTAGCTAGCGCAAGGAACATAATTTTGCACTATCATATATACATAAACTTGTTTTTTTTTATATTATTTTGTTGAACAGAGTATAGCAAAATATTTGTGAAATATATAATATATTTTGCACAGAGAACGTAGTTTATGTGACAGAGCCCGAGGCTGAAGTGACTTCATGAAATACTATGTCGAAACGTTTGGAAAAATTAAAGATTAACTTCTAAATCTTTGCCTTTTATTTGATGTATGCCCTTGAAGAACTTACTCATATTTCTCAACATCAAAATTAACTACTTTAACATATATATATATATAATATATATATATATATTATATATATATATATATATATATAGGGAAAGTCTCCTAGTGGCGGACACCTAAGGTTATTTATAAATAAATCAGAAAATATTTTACGAAATGTTTATTAATTAGATTCATGTTAGATACCAAATTAGAAATCAAACTAAATTAACAAAACCGCAATCTTTGCTGAATAATAATTAATAGTATCAATCAAACTTTGGTATCAAAAATATGATTTTAGACATGGGTAGTAGTGACCATTAGCTCTCATACAGAACAAAATTAAACTAGCTGTAAGTGGAATTCTGTCTTAAGGCATTAAGGCATCGTGCCTTAAGGCAAAGTGCGGGAACTTCCCGTGCCAAAAATTATTATTTTTTTTAAAAACGATTAACATTTTTGAAAAAATTTACTTCGAAAAAATAAGATTTTTTAGAATTTTAAATTGGACAAAAAATTACTTTTTTTGAAAAAAAATTTTTTTTAAAAAAAATTTTTAAACAATTTTTTTTATAAAAATTTTTTTTGGAAAAATGTTATCTTCATTTGGACATATTTTGGAAGATCTGAATTTTTTCAAAAGCAATCGTACTGCTTTAACTGCATAGAGACAAAATATAAAGCGCGTAAGCGCCGCGTCGCTGTCTAATGGAAAAACATTGTACGGAACCCATAGGAATGTAAACAAAACTATACTTATGTGTAAAATCTCAATAAAATATCTGATAATTTGATATGCATATGTCTAATGTCTAATGATTATTGTTTACCGCCAAATGTTATTTTTTAGTTTTTTTACTAGATCTCCGAAACCGCTAGACCTATCTTCATGAAAATTTGATCAAATCTCATCCTGTTAATACAAGTAAAATGTTTTTTGAATGATTAAAATCGGACGCTCCGTTCTCTTAAAAAACTGAGTTACCGTTTTTGGCCCTTTTGCCCCATATCTCCGGAACGGCTAGACCTGCCTTTGACAAAAACTAATCAGCACATCTCCTTATCAATACGAATCGAATGTTTTTTGAATTATTCAAATTGCTTCATCCGTGTTCCCGAATCGTCGACGAAAATTTGTATCCGAACACACACACACATGCACGCACATACACACACATACATCAATTTCTCCAAGGTATGCCACATATTCAGAAACCTCTGAAACGTGAAGATATTAACAATTTTCATTTCGATTTTTTTGCGATTACTTACCCTATGGAAAGTTAATTATAAATAAATCAATTTATCATCTCCAGAACATTAACAATCGTCATTTCATTTCGAATCAAATTCCAAAAAAAAATAGTTGCCAAATTTACACAAAATTGAAAAATGCTCCCGCATAGTCACAGTAAACGCATTTGCAAATAATTCTGTGCGACATTTTCACTTATACTGTGCTCAGCTTGGCGGCATTTTCACATTTTTCAATAATTTCACAAAATTGGAAAAGTGCTCCAATACACAAACAGTCTAAACGCACATGGGTAAACATTTGTACAGAGTGGCGCTTAGACTGTGCTAGCTTGGGTGATTTTTTGAATTTTTAATCCAATTACCAAAAACAAAAAAAATTTTTGGAAAAAAAATTAGAAACAAAATTTTTTTTTCCAAAATCAATTATTTTGTTGAAAAAAGCAGAGAAAGTTCTTTGAATCATTTAAATCGGACGCTAGTCTCTCAAAAACAGCCAATTTTTTTAAATTTAGCTCTGTATCTCGAAACCTCTGGGCCTACCTTGCCAAAAAACTAATCAGCACATCTCCCTATCAATAGGAATCGAATGTTTTTTAAACCATTCAAATCGGTTGATCCGTTTCTCTCAAAAACTCGCTTTCTATTTTTTGCACTCTTTGCTCCATATCTCCGTAACGGCTGGACCTGCCTTTGCCAAAAAACTAATCAGCACATCTCCCTATCAATAGGAATCGAATGTTTTTTAAACCATTCAAATCGGTTGATCCGTGCGCCCGAAAACGTGGACGAAAAAACGCGCACATACAAAACACACACAAACACAACACACACCACACACACACACACATCCATTTTTTCTGAAGTATGCCAAATGTTCAGAAAACCTTCAAAACGTCGAGAAATGTAAAAATTTTTGATTTCGATTTTTGGACGATTGCTATAACTTACCCTACGGAAGTTAATAATTGGAATAAATTACGTAAATTCTCACAAGAAATATCAGTATGTTTACTGTCCGGCAATAAGGGACTATACTTAATGTCCGGTGCTAAGAGTCAGACATTTTCGTTCATTTGGTGGCACCAACTAAAATTGGTTAAAAGATCTAATAATATTATACCGTTTTACAGATAACAATCAAGTAGAACTTTTAACTTTGCACACCACTCAAATGTAAATGCATAAATATGCTAGAATTACTTCCATTGATATTTAGGTGACTAAATAATTAATAATTTAGCAAACATTACTTTACTTAAAATCTTAGGTGAATTAATTCGTAAAATCTAGTTCATATGCACTGTTCAATCTTAGATCATGATGAACAAATACAAAGTAGAAATATTCTTTTTATTTAAATAATTTAGTAGAGTGTGAAAGCAAAATGTGTTGAAATGTTTCATATCAAACAATGATATGTTGTGTTTACCATTTTTTTCTATTTATTTCTACAAAATACTCCAGTTTTACTATTCTCCACATCATGATAATTTTTCTCGACAAACTCTAAAAAGATATTAAAATCCGATAACCTTTTAGAAGGAGTATCATATATATAGATATAAACCGCTAGACCTGCCTTCATGAAAATTTGATCAATTCTTCATCTTATATAGAAACATCTTGACATATATATATATATATATATATATATATAATATATGTATGTGGATATATATATATATATATATATATATATATAGAAAATCTTGTTTTGCCATAATTTTTTTCTAGTATAAAATGTATAGTATAAAATAACTGATTGCAAATGAGGCATATGAAAAGAAGCAGCTAACAATAAAATATATGAATAGCTTACCCACTGCAAAGTATGCTGCATGTAAATGATCCTAGGTCATTAATAGTCTTTCAAAGAGCCAACCTAATCTGATTCTATTTAAATTGAATTGGCACATTTTTAGTTGCAAGATTTCGATACATTATTACCTCGTCTAATTTTTGACTTACAAAGCAAAATCTGATCATTCATTTCACAATTTGTTATGTTCTCTCGAAAACTGCCATTTTTTGCACATTTAGTTCAGTATCTCCGAAGGCGGCTGGACTTATCTTTGCCAAAAACTAATCACGGCTTCTCACCATTATTACGAGTTAGATATCTTTGGAATCATTCAAATCGGATGCTCCATACTATCAATACTCGATTTCTATTTTCTGTCCATTTCGCTTTGTATCTCAGAAACGGCTGAACCAACTTTGGTCAAAAACTAATTTGCACGTCTCATTATCATAGTTTTTTAATAATTCAAATCAAATTGATCGGTGCTCCCGAAATCATCGACGAAAAATTGTATTCATACATACATACTAATGCATATACCCATATAGAAACACACAACCATCATTTTCTAAGGTATGCCAAAATGTTCAGAAACCTCTGAAACGTGAAGATATGTAAAAATGTTTATTTTCGATTTTTGGCCGATTACCATAACTTACCTTACGGAAAGTTAACAAGTACAAATTTTGTTTATATTTCTATGGGTTTCGTACCAATGTTCATTGCGCGGTGCGCCGCGCTTACGCGCTTAGATATTTTGTCTATAAAACTGCTACGCAGCGCGATAGCTTTGAAAAATAAGTTCAAATTTTCAAAAAATCTCGAAATAAAAAAAAATAAAATTTTTCAAAATAGTAATTTTTTTTCGAAAATTTTGAAATTCTCAAAAATAATTTTTTTTTAAAGTTTTCGAAAAAATTCAATACCATTTTAAAAAATCTAATTTTTGGTACGGAACGTTTCCGTACATTTAGTAAGCATTTGTGTTAGGGCGCGATCCATGCACCACTAGTTTTTTTTTCATTTCTATTTCATTTTCCTTGACAAACTGTAAAATGACTTATTAAAATGGGTGCAGTCTAATTTACTCAGAAGCGTATAACACACGCCAATTTACGCTTCTGATTATGCATATATTTATTATGGAATACATAATTAGATCATTAAGTGCGATCCGATAATATATAACTAGCTGTAAGTGGAATTCTGTCTTAAGGCAATTAAGGCATCGTGCCTCAAGGCAAAATTGCTGGAACTTCCCGTACCAAAAATTATTATTTTTTTAAAAACGATTAACATTTTTGAAAAAAAATTACTTTGAAAAAATAAGATTTTGAGAAACTAAATTGGACAAAAAATTACTTTTTTTTGAAAAATTTTTTTTTAAAAAAAAAATTTTTTTTTAATTTTTTTTTTTGGAAAAAAATTTTTTTTTCTTTACTTTGACATATTGTGAAAGATCTGATGAACTTTCTTTTCAAAGCAATCGTACTGCTTTAACTGCATAGGGACAAAATATAAAGCGCGTAAGCGCCGCGTCGCTGTCTTACGCATAAGCATTGGTACGGAACCCATAGGGATGTTAACAAAAATGTATACTTATTGTTAAAATCTCTATAAAATACCTGATCATTTGATGAGCATATGTCTAATGATCATTTTTGACCGCCAAATGGCTCATTTTTTTACTTTCTTCTCCATATCTCCAAAACCGCTAGACCTACCTTTATGAAAATTTTATCAATTCTTCATCTTGTCAATACAAGTGAAATGTTTTTTGAATTATTCAAATCGGACACTCCGTTCTTTTAAAAACTGAGTTACCGCTTTCAACACTTTGTGCCCGTATCTTCGGAACGGCTAGACCTGCCTTTGCCAAAAACTAATCAGCACGTCTCCTTATCAATACGAATAAAATGTTTTTGAATTATTCAAATCGGTTGATCCGTGTTCCCGAAATCGTCGACGAAAATTTGTATCCGCACATACATACACACACGTACATACATACACCACAAATACACACACACACATACACACACACATACACACACACATACACACACCACACACACGCACACATACATCCATTTTTTCTAAGGTATGCCAAAATGTTCAGAAACCTCTGAAACGAAAGAGATATATAAAAATTTCATTTTTGATTTTTTTGCGATTACTATAACTTGCCCTACGGGAAGTTAAAAATCAAAATGAATGAATAAATTTTTGAAAGCGATATTGAAATGTCATTGTGAAATTTATTCATTTTTCTATTCTTGTTCAGTATAATGCATTCGCAAACACAATGCATTTGAACACGTACTACCCGTCAGAACATGATTTACAAAAGGTGATGGTTCAGTTAGTGAAGCCAAGTGTTAGATTGATTTTTTTGCATGTAGGCTTTAACAAAATTGCTTATTGTGAACAAATATTACAATAACTAGAGATGTATTTTGTGTTATCGCAATGTTACATCAAAAATCTACAAGAAAGAAAGAACGTTCTTAGTAGTCGATCAATGACTAGTATATGCAACAAAGATATTTAAACTGAAGACGATTTCGAATAATTAAAATAACTGTAACATTCTCGAATAACTATCCAAGTCGTCCAAATTATTGAATATTTGGAAATCAAAATTGATAAATAGATAATGTATAGTAATTTTTAAAACATTATAAGTATAACATTTTTTAAAGTTTTCTATAATATTACGGAAATACTAAAAATAACTCCTGCGACATTCTTTTGAAATCGTTCATGTTGGAAAAACATGTTCAGTATTGAATTAGAAGTAGAGGATACTGGGTGCGGTTAGCAAAACAGCTTAACATACTGATTGAGCTAAGGAGAAAGTTGAAGTATTTTGCTCGAATAAGTTACCTTTTTGCATTGTAACTGTCATTTGTACAGATAGATATGTTTTGTTTTTATTCTGTAAGTTGAACATTTAGTAGCTATTACGAGCATTCAGTTTTTGCGTAGATAAGTTAGCTCATAATCAGTCATAACGATGATTTGTTTTTACAAGTGACGTGGGTTAGGGTTGGGACAAATTTTTGGGTGCAGTTGTGACTTGTATTCTTGTCCTTTTCGGATGAAGAATGCAAGAGGTAAAGAAAAATCTAATCTAATTAAACAAAATACAAAGAAACAGAAAAAGAAAATAATACAAGAAAAAAAAGTTCATGAAGATTTCTTGTTAACCTTGTTTCTGTTATAACAATGTTTTGTTTTAAATATTGTTATATGTTATATATAAAATTCATCTATACAGGGTGTATGATTTGATACTTATTTCTAAACGATTATTCCGATTTTGATAATTATAGTTAAATTTGTCAAGCGAAAATTTTTAATATTTAATAGTAAAAATAAATAGCAAAAATACAAAAAAACATCTATCATTGTTTGACATTGAAAACATTTGAACTGTCATCTGCTAGAAATGTCAAGAGTCACTTGAAATTAGAATTTAGCTGAAATTATGAGCCTAGATGAATATAATATACAAGAAATATAAGATACAGTCAACAGTATTTTTGGCAGATGAGACTAATTAATTTTATTAAATTGAATTAAAACGTAACAAGTTCAAAATTGCATATACATTATTTTTTTTGACCTTATGCATTACTTACTAAATCATTTTGATTTTACTTTACTAAATTATTTAACAATAAAAAAA